>NW_026706849.1:2242500-2744097 GCF_024137745.1 Phymastichus coffea
TTTATCAGAATCTGTTTTCAAAGAATTTATTTTGTATTTACGTACACGAAAAATAAATATTTACGTACTTGTCGTTACTTTTAAATTGAAAAATAATAATTTTGCGTACATGAAAAGTATAAAAGTTTACGATTTTATTATGTTTATTAGATTTTTCTAGGTGTACTACTGTGTATTGTCATCATGGTTTTATTTTCTCGAGATAATGGTATAAAGGTATGCAAAGAATTTGGCGACTTTACCATTTATTTTTATGATATTGTGTATGATATTGATATGATATTGTGTAGAAGCAACTGGTCAAACAAAAAGTTAATGGAGCCAGGTATAGATGGCAGTTCAATTCTCGCAAGTGTCAGAGTAAATATTTGAATACCATATAAAAAAATGTCGATTTAAATAATGCATGTGGAAGAACGTGCGAATCAGCAGCTAGCAATGTATAAATGTAATAGTGGTAATGTATTGATGATTCAATATACGCTCTACTCTAAAGAAAACTTTGAAAATTAACGTAAATTTTGACGGTATAACTCGAATCTCAAAATATAACATGTTAATTTAGTTTCCAGAAGAAGTAAAAATAACTATATACATAGTAAAATTTATAGAGCTAATCTCCTGTATTCTGTTTACAGTAGTAATTATTATGGGTTCTAGTAAAATTTACTCTGTTACATAGTAAAACTTCCAACATTAAAATTTTACTATGTCAGGTATCAATTTTTACTACAGTCAGAATGTATCCCACGATTACTACGTTTTTGCAGTAATTTTTACTACAGGTTATAGCAAATTCTATAATATCAATTCTCTCAGTGTAAGCAGCAAAAAATAATGACAAAAAATCCGAGAAATAAAATATCCAGGTTTATCACATTGAATGGAAACTCGAAACACAAAGAAGCAATAACAATATGATCTAAGTGGCTCAAGCAATATATCGACAATTGGCAATAAAAACCGTTGTGGCGTATTTCCCGTTGAAGTATAGTAATAAACATCCGTCAAATTGCTGCCAGAGTGCGGAGACAAAGTAGCTAAAGCGTCGTAAAGCAAACAGCAACAAAAAATATATTTAACCAGCCGATAACACTGCAACTCTTGGAAGCAATGAAGATGACGATGATGACCAAGGAGAGGGTTCACATATGAAAGGGCGTCTTGTTGTATAAGCCTACCGTGTACACAGACTAATCAGGGAAATTGGGCGACATTCTTATCGCTTATACGCTTTTATATGTCGCTGGAAATCTTTCAGGTCGTTGGCCTTTGTTTGCCTCTTCGCAGTCGTCGACCTGTTGTAAGATTCATCGATCTTATAATGTTATGCGTGACAAATTATACCTGGACAAAAATAAGCGAGATCTCGTTATTAATCGTAAGAATTACGTTTTCGCGAAGTTATGCAAATGCTGAGACTCGATATCCGAAGCATATCCGAAACCTGACATTAAGCGTAGATATTTGTCTGTTACCATTTTAACGAGGTGTTCTGTCGTCGTCGAGTCGATCGTTTAATTAGTGTTATGAAATTCCAGTGTTCGTTCTCGTAACTTTCCACGCGATACATTCTCAGACGTTTCAAACTTCGCTTCCAAAACATGTTCAATGAAGGAGTTTGAAGTCGAAACACATTATCATCACGCAAACTACTCGTACCGAAAAAAGAAGGTGTATATGCTATCTTGCAATTAGCCATATGTAAGTGAGAGAGAAACACACGTCAGTTAGCAATGGTTAAACACACTGGCGTCCATTATTTCGGTGCGCGTGTGAGTGCGGAAAACGTAAGACGAGAGGAGAGAGAGAGAGGAGAGAGAGAGAGAGAGAGAGAGAGAGAGAGAGAGAGAGAGAGAGAGAGAGAGAGAGAGAGAGAGAGAGAGAGAAAGGAACAGCAAGCGACGAATAATCGTGGAAGCCGAGAATTACGGGCCATTATTAATAATTGTCCGCGCGCGATGCGTAATGCCCTCTCAAACACTGACGCTCACTCACGCGAAGAGATGTTTTCTCTCTCCTCTCTCTCCTCTCTCTCTCTCTCTCTCTCTCTCTCTCTCTCTCTCTCTCTCTCTCTCTCTCTCTCTCTCTCTCTCACGATGCATTTTCAAGGTAATGATTTTTACCGACGAAAGAAGCCGGCCGTCTCGCTTTCGTTTCGCTTTATCCCGTATCGATGCCTTATATTATGCGCTGTTATTGTTATTATTATTTGGTCCCTTTCGCGAAATTTCAATTTTAATCGATATCCACGTGTATCAATGATATGCGACCTTTTGCTGTGTTAATGTCGATTCTGCACTTTATTTAACGATACTCGGAAATCACGGCGGTTTATTTGCACGCAAAAAGGGTATTCAAAAACGCGCCATTCGCAGAGATATAACAAGGGAATCGAAAACTTGAAAAAGACTTCAATTGCGAGGAATAAAAGGAATTGTGCGTCCACATTCCAAGTCGATGGAATCGCATAAGAAGAAGGAAAAGCAAAAAATCAATGAACTCGAAATAAATAACGAAGATAATGAAGGCGCGCGTACCAGCATATATAAATTTATCAAGCGAGACTGATATAAACGACGAGTTAATCCGCGAAATTTCGAGCGAAATTGAAGCAAAAGCAAAAAAAACGAAAGCGCGCGCGGGCCGCGCATGCGCCTCGTCCTAATGCAGCTAATAAATTCCGCGAGCGTAGCGTCTCCTCTCCAATGAACACGGCGCTTTTCCGCGAAAATAATTAATGAGGCGCGCGAGAGAAACACGTGTACGGCGTGCCCGCCGCAAGGCCATCGCGCGCAAATTTGCACCTTGCGCGACTTTTTCAAAACTCGCGCCTCTCGATTTATCACAGCAGGCGGCGCACCGCCAGTGTTTATGGCAAATCTCCCTCTCGCGCTCACTTTTCTTTTTCTCCTATTCGTTATCGACGTCCAAAGATTATATATTTCTCGTAAATCGGCAGGGTTAAAGGTTTATCGGGATCCGGTGTATTTTCAATCAGCTGTAGCGCGCGGCTAATTGATTTTATGAGTTAAGCTCATGAAAGCTAAGTGCGCGCTTATCCCGACATGATGACATGCCTACCCGAGATATAAAGCCCATGCGCGCGCCAGGGATTCAACTTTGACCTTCGCGTATTCGTACTAAAGTCGTCTGTAAATAAGGTCTTGAGGTTACGAACTTTGCCTCTGTGAGAGCCTTTCAGTAGCGGATTTATGTACTTGAATTTCCTAGTGGGCACTTTCGTAATGCCGAAAGGGGAGTGACTTACGACGCTCGAGTTGAAAAGAAAAATACGTTTTTTGAAGCAGTCGTAAACACCTAATTTCTACAGCCCATGTCTCTCGTTAAAAACAAAAATAAATAAGTGATATTACTTTGCATTTCAGCATATTTTCTCGACAAGTCATTTTTTCCCAACAGTCATTTATTGTTTTCTTTACGATCAGCAAGAGGCATTGATTGTATGAAAATCGCTTCGCACCTCGCGCCGAGACAGGAAATGCTAAGCTACGGAAAGTAAAAGCCGTCGAAAACAGCGTCAACTATTTTTAAAATAATATTTAAATCGCGGAAATCAATCATCATCTCTCCCTCTCCCCCTTCGTTTCCGTGAAGCTTTTACTTTCTAAAACGTCCATTCGTAGAAAACGAAATTACTAACTTTAACTTTGTAGCGTAATGATACAATGAGTGATTTCCCGCAACAGAAAGTATTTTTTCGCGCAAAGAGTAAAAGCAATAGGATCACGCGATTTATCCCTGTCGATCAAAGGATGATAACAGCGGCAGCGGCGGCGGTACACAAGCAACTATACTCGGCGGGACCTCCAGTGCAGTTAATAACCTCCTCTGCGAGTTTCTCTCTCCGTTGGGTATCATCGCGCGGCGAAACAAGTATGGGCGGCGGCTCGGCCCTTACCGCGCGCACGCACACACAGAGCGCCGCAGCACGCATAATCGGCGCGCGGGAGGCTCGACTTTTACGCGCGTAATGCCTGCCCGAATAGAACTGCAATTTCTACTTTGATTAATTGCGCAGGCTGCCGTAATGCAAACACCGATGCACTTATCCGCGCTGCGGTAGTCGCCAATCGGCAGTCGCGCTCCCAACGAGCATCCTCTCGCCCGGCTAAACGTCGCCGGGGCGTTTTACCTACAACATTTTGTCTTTTGCCGCATCGCGTCGTTAAAGCGTTATTGCATCCTTGCGCGCGATGCAAGTTCAAGGGTTGCGCGGACGTGAGTTCAAGGCCGCGACGCAGTGCGTGCACGCAACGTTTTGTTATCGCCTCCAAGCGATCGCGACTTCTTCTTCTTCTTCTTCTTCTTCTTCTTCTTCTTTTTCTTTTTCTCGTTTTCATTTTATTTTGGCGCTGACAAATTCCGCGAGTAAAATTCCCCGCGATGTATTTATTACCCTGCCCCTGCCTCTCGCTCTTCTCGTGTTTGTTTTGGAGCGGTGCGCAGGCGAACGAGCCCGAAGTCAACTGCAGCTTGCAGCCGGAACCTGGAGTTTAGAAGAGAAGTAAATCTGGGATTATGCCTCTTCCTGTTTGCCGATGCCGAGGAATTAAGGCTGTAAGAATTTACGACGAAGATACACACACATATATTTTTTGCGACTTGTACATGTTAATCCACGATATAGACTGGTTGAGGTCAGGCAACTTAATGACTGTGATACGATTGGGTTATCCATAAGTGTGATTGTAGATGGCGCTATAAGATAGTATGTACATGAAAAATACGAGGTCTGCATTTTGCATGAGTGTATTAATTCTTTAAATTCAGCTGGCTTACAAAACAAGTTGCAACTAAATAACATAGCAACGTACATTTTTATTGATATCTTAACAATTAACAATAATCAAGTGTGAATCGAATAAATGGCCGAGCAATATTGAAAAGATTCAAGTCAAATTTGATTTTATCTCGATATCATCATATGAGTATTCATTCATAAATGAGTCAATTTATTATTAATTTACAGGAGCAGTCACCTATCGATTGTATTAACAGAGAAAACTTTTATCGGAACGAGATCGTTGTTTCAAAATAAGCCTTACGTTAACTGAGTGTACTTTGCATAATTATCAGCTCCCATCACGACAAAAACGCAACCGGCCCCTCGAAAGAAAGAAAGATCGAACCGGATCCCATTTAACAAAAGTCCCACCAATCTTGCTCCAGATGTAAAACCAAAATGTCGCCTGCGGTCTTTCTTCTCTTCCGTATCTTTGGCTATCCGTCCGCCGTCTCTTATAGAGATCGACGCGCGCGCACGCGCGTGCAGGTATCCGAAGGGGATCTTTTTGCGAAGGCTGCGTGAGATGTCCGACCTTGAGACGACCTTTCTCTCTTTTGAAAGGGGAGAGAGCGTCCAGATTGAAAATGAGAGGCTGTCGGCCGCAGCAAGCGCGCAGATGGACAGAAACGAGTGGAAAAAAAAATTAGACCGCGTGGAAATCGATCGATCGATTTCGCATGGCGCTAGATTCTTTTCGTTTTTCCTTACTCACCGTCAAATATCTCAACATTGCGAGAGAGAGAGAGAGAGAGAGAGATCGCGTGATCGAAGAAGTGTATGTTATATTTGCGTACCTGCAACAGAAACAAAAAAAACCGATATATAAGTAAGGATTATACTCGTTTGCCAGTGTAAAATTCTCAAAACCAAGGGAGAGGGGAGGGAAGAGATAGTTGTAACATGCTGCTGTTTGTTTTATGAGAGCCGATTAATTATTCATTAAGCTTCCGTGGCGCGATTATCGCACATACCGATTGCGTGTGGATTATTCAACCTGAAAACTTTATCAATGCGTAATCCGAGAGCCAGCCGGTGCATAATGTCATTTCGAGAATAATTGCTGAAAATTACCCGCTATTTCTGTCTTCAAAAAGAAAGGTAATTTATTATTTCCTTTGCACGTGTCCGTGAGTTGTGCTTTAAATGTGAGAGGAAATGCATAACTAAAGTAGGGAAAGTCTATCTCAAAATGGTAAAAGTCAGACTTAGAATTGGAAACTCTACATTTTTATGGCTTTTTCTCGAATTTTCACTGGATTATCGCGAGCTGTTAGTTGTAATAATCTTCGCGTGTATTTACTCCAGTTTGACCTGCAATCTACACAAAAAGGAACAGAACCTGATAATTTATGTAATAGAGTGGTTCAAATACGAACGATGAGTTAGCGAGAGGAAAACATTTCATTTATTTTATGAAGGCAGTTATTTCGAAGATTGCAAGAATCGAGCCATCTTAGAACCACCTGAGGGACAAAATATTCCATCTTACAGTGAAATTATTTGAATTGACGCCGCGTACGCGCGCAACTCAAAACACACGTCCAAGCGATATTTCTCTACGTCTCTGCGTAACTCAGTGCAACACCCGCACATACGCTTGCGATGAGAAAAGGCCGAAGTTCTCTTCCGCACTCGGATGCGTATTCGCGATACTCGCCCCAAAGCGTGAAAGCAAAATTACCCCTCGACGCGCGTTTCTCATGTGCGTATACGAATAAAAAAAATTAAAAAAAAGAAGTAGACGTGCCACCACGAGACGACTTACGTGAACACTCGAGGAAGAGAGTGGACGTAAGGAGTGGCTTTATCGCAAGGACGACGTGCAACCGCGGCTACTTTTTCCCATCTCGCGCGCTTTTGCAATATTGGCACATGACTGGTTGGTCGGTCAACTTTAAATCCCAGCACGTAATAAACTTTGATGCAGACTGCATAGGTGCATTAATAGCACGGACTACAACTCGTCAGACGTTTGGAAAAAAGTGAAAGTCGTATTTTCGAGGTTCGAGGAAAATCCAAAGAAAAACCTTTGAAGAGAACGAGGATTTTTCGGGGCGCGCTGACGATGATGACGATCGAGGCGATAGCACCTCGCGACACGAAGCTTCACGCTCTTATTCTTCGAAAGCCGCTTTTGGAAAGCTTCCTAAACACAACGTTGTCGCGCGTCAACGTGGTCAGCCGTGTTATTTCGCGAGCATCACATCGTAATTGCACGGTCGCGCCACCACCCCGGGGACAATATTATACGCGCGTACGCCCGCACGCCTCCACGTATCGGTTTACAGAGACGAAGGCGCAATGAGCGAGAGGAAGGTTTTGCGGAAGAAAGCCGCAAGCAAAGGCGCATATCGTGCGTTTGAGAATCGCGAGCTGCGCGCGATGAACTCAAGCCCGAGGAATCCGGACTCGTTTCGTAAGTTTTTGAGCGTAGGCGCGCGCGCGCGCGCGACAAAGTCCGAGGCGAGAGGTGCCGACGGAATATCTCGAGCAGAGGCTCACAACCGAGTGAGTAATCGTCTCTCTCTCCGCGCATATGAATTGCCATTCCGCGCGCGCTCTCTTTGGACGATTGTACGCGAGAGAATGCGATGCTTCCTACTGATATAAATTCTAGAAAGAGAACAGTTTACGCTATGCGGCGACAGCAATTGGTAGTATCGTTCGAAAACTAATGCCAACTTTTGTGTAATGCGTCGCGCTGCTGTTAACAAGACGTAATAGAGATGAATTCTTCTTTGCTGTCAAGCGCAAAAATAACGTAATACGGCAGTTCCCATTTAACAGAAAGAGTAAGAGAGAGAGTTACCGCATCCTCTTACGAGTTCATCTGGAAAATTTCAATTCCTTAAATTCTCGAGTCGTAAACAAAACGGATAATCGTAGCAGGCAACATGTGCAAAAAAGCGGTATACTGGTCGTCCTCGACGTCGACTGCGTAAGAAACAATGCCACTTGTTCGAGAGAGGGGGGGGGGGGGGGAGAAAAGGAGTACTTAATGTCTTGGCGGCACTAGCTACTCCTCCGGTTCAATGGCACAATCAGTCGCTTCCCGTCTGGCGCCCCTTTTCCGTGCGGTTTTCTCAGCGCGCGCGTTGCGTGTTTCGCGCCTCCTCCCGAGATTATCATTTTATGAAGCCATTATCGCCGCTACTGCTACTGCTGTCGGCGGACCATTGGCTTGTTTTGTGCAACGCTACGTGATACTATGGATCTTTCTAATGCCGCCTTATTATTTCGATTCAATTGATAAACAAGATTGATTTGAGCTGCTGAACGTTATGTTGCGCGTTTATCTCTTTGATGGCTAATATACATAATTTGGCTTTGAATATGTTGGTAAAATAGAGTCGGAATCCGACAAGCCAAGTTTTAAGAAGGACGTTATTAACATCAATGATTATTAAAAATTACGTTGATTCCACTTTTCATAAGCGAAGACAGTAAATATTGTGGATGGCTCGTTTCTTTTTGTACAGAACCACCTACATTGAAGTTGTGAATACCACGATTATCTTTGATAGAACGCTCGATGCTACTGCTTAAAATATTCGTCTGACATCTAACTATACTCATTCATTTGCAAAATAATTAGTAAATGGGAAGGTACAAATTCAAACTACAAACGATCCGTGAGCAATGAGCGAATAAAAAAAATTGAAAAAAAGCAGACGTATCCGGTGCCTCATCACCATGACAAATCGTCATTTACAAATCTATTACAATTGTATTATTATTAAAATATTAAATAATAAAAATAACACTCTGTCCTACGCTAGCCGCATTAAACAGCGCATACTTGTTAGGTATCATCTAAAATTTAATTTTGACAGTTTTATATAGATTTATTTAAATATCGTTGAGAAAAATAAATTGTCGACGTTGGCATTGTTTTTCTTTACATTGATCGTAAGAAATTAATCTTTCAAAAGGCTTGTTTCGCTCATTAAATTTTTACTAAAAGCTATCTGCACTCTGAATTAAACCGATGAACTTAACTTAGATAGTATGTGACATGGCCATTTAAAAATATATGTTACTTGAAGAAAAATATGAAAAGATATGCAATATGCTGGTATAATCACGCAATTTTTAATAATTGAAGCAAGCAAGATGAAAAGTGATAGATTATGAGCAGTCGACGCAATCTAAACGAAACTGACGATCCATAGGTAAGCTACTCGGTGTATTTCTCAAGATGTGGATTACAGAGTTGTCGACCAACGATTTCAATCTCTGATTTGAAAATAGAGACGCATTGCAGCGGATCGAGACAAACAACAAATGGCATGGTATTTATTATATATCGAGGGGGAGAAAACTGGTAGCCTATAACGAATCGAATTGTCCATAATAGTTGCCGACAATTAAGTCACATTCCCAGGGCCATCAATCGTTACTACCAGCCGTGCAATCAGCACTGAACTCCACCCGAGATAGCGGTGTGTCGCCTGCCGCGCTGCACAAGAAGCCGCGCTTTACGAAAGTGCCCGCGGCGGCGACTCGGCGACTAGACACGCGGAAAAAGGTAGCCAGGCGCGTGGGAAAATGGTCACGTGTGAAAATGAAAAGCTCGCGAATCGATTATCGACGACGAGGCTTCGCGCAACAAAAGAAAAGAAAAAGGTAATGTAAGAAAAAGAGCAAGCGAAAACTACGATGTACGGTACTCTCGCTTGCGTGTATGATCGATGGCGTAAGTCGAGGATTACACGGCTGTCGCTTTTTCGCAGCTGCGGCGATGAGACCTCGTTGCTGTTCCGTCTTTTTTGGAGTATACAGCCGACGATTGAGTCATCGATTCCCAGGGCGATCGCGTCTCGCGATTATATGGCCAGCTTTTGCATTATGCGCAAAAAAGAGAAGAGGGAAACTTGTGTGCTTTTTCTTACGGCGAGGCGTGCGCGAGCACGCGGATCAGTGTTCGGCCTCTTTTTTCAGAGAGCTATGAATTATTTAGAATCCGTTACAGTTCCCACTAGAAAAGTCTATATGAATCGAGGCTTCGCGGAGGATGACAAAGCGATATGATGAAATTGAAAAGTCACTTTCCCATAGCGACGGATAAGGTGAAATTGCACGTCATTTTTATTTCGACGACAAAAAGTATCGCGGAAAGTTATTCGACGTGGGTATTACGCAACAATCTGAATTAATGGATTCAAGCGCGCCAGACTACGAGGAAATTAGCGCGCAACATCCTTATAGAGATACGCCAAGGCGAGGCGTGTAACGCGCGACTATCGAGAGGTGTATCGATTTACCCGTCGACACCAGAGGCGTCGGATTTTTTTTTTCTCTTTAATCTCGCGTTAATTGTTAGTGTGTTTACTTCTTTCTCTTCCCACGTGGGATGATCAGAAAACATCGGGGAAGGCGACACGCAAGTCTCGCCAAAGAGTAATCGTTTACTCTCGCATCGGCTAATAAAATAAATCTTGGTTGATGTTTTTTTTAAACATGCGATGCCGAGGCCATTATTTTACTGCAGTGTGATTCGCTGACTATCGATTGACGTCACCGTATTTCGATCGTAACACTTTTATAGCTCGAAAATAGACCTGCGCACGATCTGGGTCAGACTGTACATGTATAAATAAAATTCAAGATCCTTGCCGGCTCGATTTGGCGCGAAATGCATTTGTCGCGTCGAATGTTCGAATCTGTCATTTCGATGCGCGAATATCGAAGTAACAAAATTAAATAGTAATTACAGTTTAGCCACGGAACTCATAAAACGAACCCGTCGACCGAATCCGATCGCCGATCTCACCTCCGCGGACGACAGTTTTCCGTCGAACGGACGTACGATCAATCAGCCTCCGCGAGAGACACGCCTTTGCTTGCGATGGCGCGCGCGGGGAGGGAAGAAGTTGAACCACCCCGAGACAAGCCCGTATTACGAAGATTTATCAACGTCCGCGCAGCGACGCGCGGCTCGATGTCTCGAAATCGAGGCGAGATACGGCGCTCGCTTCGTTAGAGCGAACGAGATTTCTTTCCATGGGGGAAGCTCGACGACGCCGTGCGCGCACGAGATCGGAATTTCGACTTGAGCGGCGGCGAGACTTCGGGAAAATAATTAGAGGCGTATTAGCGCTGACATTCCAAAGAGCGCGCGCTTGCGCAACGGCGCGCGCCTATGGGCGCGCAATTCGCCTTATTTAATTACACCTATGCAAATTAAGCTTAATCACTGCTGCTAATAATCCAGGTGAAACCAATGTAGTTATTAGCCGCTGCGCGGGCTTGTATATTCCGAAGATTGGAGCGGCGCAGTTTTCCCCAATGCAATTTATAGCGTAATAGTCCCGCTCGGAAAAGCGCACAAACGAGAGACAATTTATTTTGGGCGACTCTGGAATGCCGATCGTTCCTATCGCGGCAACGCGCGCGCCCAACGTTTGCTTCTGCGCCCCGAAGACGACGCTGGTCGAAGCGATTCAATCGAACATTCCTGAGCTGCGTCGCATTTTCGGATCCTGTCTATGGCAAACGAAACGACGCACTGGCGCGGCAGAAACGTACCTGCCGATTAACTGTCGATCGCGCGACCCGTCCATGAGCACTTGTAATCGGCAGCTCTCGTGACGCGGTCGCGCAATTATTCGCTTCTCGCGGACTGCCAGCAGCTCCTGAGCTAGCGCGCGCAGCTTTCGTACGGGCCAACGCACAGAGATCGACTCGTCGACTCGGATCGCAAGCGAGCGATCGCCCTCCTAATGGCTCGATAATTGGCCGGACTTGTAATTACGTCCTGGCGCATTTTCTCCGGCGTGCGCACACGTGCCGCTGGAAAATTGGCGCGCGCGAAGGAAGGGGGCACGGGGTGGAGGAGGGTCCGCGGGACGAGATATCGCCGCGAGGCGAATTCCAGCGCGTCTCGTTGCTGCTCTCTTACACTGTCTCTACGCCTCGCCACCAGATGAAGCAGTATCATCGAGATGTAAGGCAAGGAGATCTCGATCGGCATTGAAGCCGTGGTAGCCTTGAGCGCAGCTCTCGGTCGCGTGCTCGTACGTGTGCGGTGTGAATTTTCCGCTTTGACCAATATGTCACAGCAACGTACAATGCTATGGCTCACACGATCGATTGGATTTTTAATTTATTTCTAAAGCATTCAAGTTGCCCTGCGGTTTCGCTGTCGGGAGATCGTTGGGCCTTATCTTGTGAATACCTCTAATAGCGCGTTCTGATTTTCATTCATTTGCTAACTCAGATTCAACTTGTAGATTAAATTTAAGTTTTTGGTACATAATGAACAAATATCAGGTTTAAACATTCAATTGCGTCTATAGATTACACTATACAGTTTTTTTACTTGAATTATTAATAAAAGTCTTGACGATGTTTCACCTTTTCTTCACTACCGACAATTAATTTTTACGAAGAAATGCTACAGGTAGAAGCTATCTAACTCCATCTTATGAACTATAGTGTTTAGCTTTGGTACCACAGTAATTGATTGAATCAAAAATATATTTTTTCAGGGAAATATAGAATAATCGAGTGTAGTTTTAATAGTTGAAGACCAAATTTCATTTTTTGGACTTTTATGCTGCATTATAAATTTATAAGTCGATCTATGAATTAACATAGTAATTGCAATTCCGTTATTCCATATATTATATTCTTTGTACTTTAATGATTGTCAATAATCGCGTCGATGTTTCGTCTTTTAATTTAACAACCTTAAACAGAGTATATATCGGTTCTTCCAATAAAGTTTTTCTTGAGCCATTAAGCCCTATCTTGTAAGCTATATTTGAATATTTAGTTACTTAAAGTGATTGTTACTTGCATATCTTATGTAGTGAAAAATATGTATCTTTATATGCATTTCAGGTAGATATATCGAATTAAATGTTCGCGTAAATATATTTTAATAATGAGAGTTTCACTATGGCCAAGTTAAAAGTTATAGAATTTTTTCACTCTTAAGCCACCTGCTCGATACTTTAAGGACTATATTCATCATCTGGGCTATGCTATTGTTTTCAAAAATATATCGTAAGTGCGATTCAATTTTCACACGCTTTAATAGAAGTTTGACTGGCTGCAAACTTTGCAAATACTGACCTCATCGACTCATTTATATTTTGCATCAATTATTAAATAAAAGAATCAGTAGATTTATCATGAGTTAATTATACGCTTGTTCGTCCTGGACCATCATTTAGAGCTTTTGAGCAGCGATTTTTGTTGTGCCTACGCATTTTATCTTATTTTAAAAGGTCAGGTAATGCATCAAGTCTAGCGAGATAAGTAATAGTGATGAAAACTGGAAATTATTACTGCAGTAAGTCTGTGCTCGAAAATGCAATTTGACGGAAAATGAATAAGGCATAAATTCACAGAAGCGAAAAAGAGAGAGCAGCGCCTGGACGTATAACTGCGCTCGGATAATGCGACTGGAAGCTTAACAAACATGATTGTGAAGTTTGCAACGTTCATCGTGAACGAAAAAATCGAAAATTTAAATATGAGGATTTGACTCCATATATTGCTATAAATATCAAACTAACAATATAAAATACTATAGTCAGTAGTTTATTCGATTCCCAACGCCTAAAAACCACCCTTAAGACAGTTTATTTATTAGGCTTCTATAAATTTGTGTATTAAAAAACACCACCAAATTCAGCGCTTAAAAACATTTTATGAAGGAGAGAATAATACTCCCTACATGCGTAAAAAGTTTCCGGGGTCGGAACGCACCCTACTCACCCTGACACCCTTGCAAATCTTGGCATCCCATGCGCGCAAAGGCATAATCAACGCGTTTTAATTTATTTATTCCCAAACACCCAAAAATAATTTTATCAAAAGTATTTTATCATAGAAAGCATACAATTATCTATCCATGAGCGAAGTTTCGTGCGTCGGAACGCACCCTGTACACTCTGACACCCTTGCAAAGACTGGCGTCTCATGCGCGCAAAGGCAAATCAGCGCGTTTTAATTTGATTTTTCCAAAACACCCAAAAATAATTTTATCAAAATTATTTCGTCATAGAAAGCATACAATTATCAACCCGTGAGCGAAGTTTCGTGCGTCGGAACGCACCCTGTACACTCTGACACCCTTGCAAAGACTGGCGTCTCATGCGCGCAAAGGCGAAAATAGCGCGTTTTAATTTATTTATTCTCAAACACCCAAAAATAATTTTATCAAAATTATTTCATCATAGAAAGCAGACAATTATCTATCCGTGAGCGAAGTTTCGTGCGTCGGAACGCACCCTGTACACTCTGACACCCTTGCAAAGCATAATCATGGCGTCTCATGCGCGCTAAGGTAAAATCAGCGCGTTTTAATTTATTTTTTCCAAAACACCCAAAAACGAAGGACTCGAAAGCATTTTACCATGGAGAGGATACAACTAGCTATCCGTGAGCGAAGTTTCATGCGTCGGAACGCACCCCGTACACTCTGACACCCTTGCAAAGCATGGCGTCTCATGCGCGCAAAGGTGAAATCAGTCTTGTTTTAACCTCCGAGTGTATCTGTGACGTACACAAAGTCAATCAGTTCGGTACTTTATTACTCGAAACATAGACATGGGATATGCTGTAATATAGAATTTTAAGCTGAGATGAATAAAAATATTGGTTAAAGTTATTAAATAATATAAAATAATTCAAAAAAAAGTAAAAATTAAAAAAATTATCGCATCTTGTTCGATAACTTTATTTCTAAATTAATAACAATTTTTTCAAGCAGTTTTTTCATACAACATGAAAATGACAACTAAGTAGTTTTTAATACTGCAATAGTTTGAATCTTTGCGAGGTAATGTTGTTCTTGTTTGATTTGTCACGCAAATTAAGGCAATTAAGTTTTTTAAAAAGAGCAACTCCCTTTCTCTCTCTCTCTCTCTATCTATCTATCTATCTTTCTTTCTAATGTGTCGCTGAGATTTGATTTACAGAATGTTATATGTATTAATCTGTATCAAGTATAGTTTGATGAAATGTTTGGGATTTCGTGCCGCCTAAACTGTAGTAGTAATGTGACCTATACAAATCATAACATTGGCCGCCGTCGCGTATCTTATATTTCTCGATTTTCGTGGAGTGATCAGCCGGTTGGAATCCTTTTATAGGCCAACCAATGAAGCCAAAAATGAAGTATTTTGTGACATTAATACTAACAGCAAACCGATTATGCAAATTTGTTTATTACTATGGGTAGATGAAAACGTATATGTTTCCAACTCGCAACTTTCATTTAATAACTTTTTACAGCCGTTTGAAATTTGCAAAAACATGTTTTTCACGTATAAAACCAAAACTATTGAAGTTAGGTATGTACCTCAATGGAATAAGTTATAGATAATAGAATTATCTATAAAATGAGCTATCGCTCATCTCAATCGAATAATTAATAATCAATATAATTACAAAAAACATCAAAAATGATCAATAAAGGTTACATTTCAAAAATTCATATCTCCACATAGAATGATGTTGAAAGAATTAGCTTATGATATTTTGTAGATTGCATTGTCTTCTTCATGTATGCTAAATCTGAGCTATATATAGTTATTACTTTCGGCACTATAGTCATGAGAATCAAACCTTTTTTTTATTTAGTACATCTTGCATAATTCCCTGTGGCTCAGCCGTTAGAGTTATACATTATTTGAAAAAAGTTTTTTAAATCTCAATCATCAAACTACAACTTTGTCATTTGGACTTTTGCTCTAAAATCAGTTTAAAAGGGTGAAATTTGTCGTTGAATATCGGGCAAAATGTGCCCGAGCGTGAAAGAAAGCGAGCGGCGGGAGATACAGATCCCGCGGAGGGGAAGTATATATAGTAATAGAAAAGCCAGGCGCTCGGTTGTTGACTGTATTATTACTTATTTTGATATATGTATATTTTACTGAAATTTAATTAACAGTTGGAGATATTATTTATAATAATTATATTTATAATGTTATTTACAATAAATTTTAATTTGTTTCATTATACTTAAATGATAAATGTATTAAAAATAAATATAAATTACTATTTGCCTACATTATAATAAAATATACACATATATTGATATGTTTCGTATTATTTATTTAACAAATATCGAATGCGTACTTAATTAACTTGAAAACGAAAAAAAATTTCAGTAAAATAGCGTAAATAATATCAAAATAAGTAATATTACAGTCAAACGCCGAGCGCCTGGCTTTTCTATTACTATATATACTTCCCCTCCGCGGGATCTGTATCTCCCGCCGCTCGCTTTCTTTCACGCTCGGGCACATTTTGCCCGATATTCAACGACAAATTTCACCCTTTTAAACTGATTTTAGAGCAAAAGTCCAAATGACAAAGTTGTAGTTTGATGATTGAGATTTAAAAAACTTTTTTCAAATAATGTATAACTCTAACGGCTGAGCCACAGGGAATTATGCAAGATGTACTAAATAAAAAAAAGGTTTGATTCTCATGACTATAGTGCCGAAAGTAATAACTATATATAGCTCAGATTTAGCATACATGAAGAAGACAATGCAATCTACAAAATATCATAAGCTAATTCTTTCAACATCATTCTATGTGGAGATATGAATTTTTGAAATGTAACCTTTATTGATCATTTTTGATGTTTTTTGTAATTATATTGATTATTAATTATTCGATTGAGATGAGCGATAGCTCATTTTATAGATAATTCTATTATCTATAACTTATTCCATTGAGGTACATACCTAACTTCAATAGTTTTGGTTTTATACGTGAAAAACATGTTTTTGCAAATTTCAAACGGCTGTAAAAAGTTATTAAATGAAAGTTGCGAGTTGGAAACATATACGTTTTCATCTACCCATAGTAATAAACAAATTTGCATAATCGGTTTGCTGTTAGTATTAATGTCACAAAATACTTCATTTTTGGCTTCATTGGTTGGCCTATAAAAGGATTCCAACCGGCTGATCACTCCACGAAAATCGAGAAATATAAGATACGCGACGGCGGCCAATGTTATGATTTGTATAGGTCACATTACTACTACAGTTTAGGCGGCACGAAATCCCAAACATTTCATCAAACTATACTTGATACAGATTAATACATATAACATTCTGTAAATCAAATCTCAGCGACACATTAGAAAGAAAGATAGATAGATAGATAGAGAGAGAGAGAGAAAGGGAGTTGCTCTTTTTAAAAAACTTAATTGCCTTAATTTGCGTGACAAATCAAACAAGAACAACATTACCTCGCAAAGATTCAAACTATTGCAGTATTAAAAACTACTTAGTTGTCATTTTCATGTTGTATGAAAAAACTGCTTGAAAAAATTGTTATTAATTTAGAAATAAAGTTATCGAACAAGATGCGATAATTTTTTTAATTTTTACTTTTCTTTGAATTATTTTATATTATTTAATAACTTTAACCAATATTTTTATTCATCTCAGCTTAAAATTCTATATTACAGCATATCCCATGTCTATGTTTCGAGTAATAAAGTACCGAACTGACTGACTTTGTGTACGTCACAGATACACTCGGAGGTTAAAACAAGGCTGATTTCACCTTTGCGTGCATGAGACGCCATGCTTTGCAAGGGTGTCAGAGTGTACGGGGTGCGTTCCGACGCATGAAACTTCGCTCACGGATAGCTAGTTGTATCCTCTCCATGATAAAATGCTTTTGAGTCCTTCATTTTTGGGTGTTTTGGAAAAAATAAATTAAATCGAGCTGATTTCACCTTTGCGCGCATGAGACGCCATGCTTTGCAAGGGTGTCAGAGTGTACAGGGTGCGTTCCGACGCACGAAACTTCGCTCACGGATAGATAATTGTATGCTTTCTATGATGAAATAATTTTGATAAAATTATTTTTGGGTGTTTTGGAAAAATCAAATTAAAACGCGCTGATTTTGCCTTTGCGCGCATGGGATGCCAAGATTTGCAAGGGTGTCAGGGTGAGTAGGGTGCGTTCCGACGCACGAAACTTCGCTCACGGATAGATAATTGTATGCTTTCTATGATGAAATAATTTTGATAAAATTTTTTTTGGGTGTTTTGGAAAAAATAAATTAAATCGAGCTGATTTCACCTTTGCGCGCATGAGACGCCATGCTTTGCAAGGGTGTCAGAGTGTACAGGGTGCGTTCCGACGCACGAAACTTCGCTCACGGATAGATAATTGTATGCTTTCTATGATGAAATAATTTTGATAAAATTATTTTTGGGTGTTTTGGAAAAATCAAATTAAAACGCGCTGATTTTGCCTTTGCGCGCATGGGATGCCAAGATTTGCAAGGGTGTCAGAGTGTACAGGGTGCGTTCCGACGCACGAAACTTTGCTCACGGGTTGATAATTGTATGCTTTCTATGATGAAATAATTTTGATAAAATTTTTTTTGGGTGTTTTGGAAAAAATAAATTAAATCGAGCTGATTATGCCTTTGCGCGCATGGGATGCCAAGATTTGCAAGGGTGTCAGGGTGAGTAGGGTGCGTTCCGACGCACGAAACTTGGCTCATGGATAGATCATTGTATGCTTTCTATGATAAAATACTTTTGATAAAATTATTTTTGGGTGTTTTGGAAAAATCAAATTAAAACGCGCTGATTTTGCCTTTGCGCGCATGGGATGCCAAGATTTGCAAGGGTGTCAGGGTGAGTAGGGTGCGTTCCGACGCACGAAACTTCGCTCACGGATAGATAATTGTATGCTTTCTATGATGAAATAATTTTGATAAAATTTTTTTTGGGTGTTTTGGAAAAAATAAATTAAATCGAGCTGATTTCACCTTTGCGCGCATGAGACGCCATGCTTTGCAAGGGTGTCAGAGTGTACAGGATGCGTTCCGACGCACGAAACTTCGCTCACGGATAGATAATTGTATGCTTTCTATGATAAAATACTTTTGATAAAATTATTTTTGGGTGTTTGAGAATAAATAAATTAAAACGCGCTATTTTGTTGCCTTTGCGGGCATGGGATACCATGCTTTGCAAGGGTGTCAGAGTGTACAGGGTGCGTTCCGACCCACGAAACTTGGCTCATGGATAGATAATTGTATGCTTTCTATGATAAAAACTTTTGATAAAATTATTTTTGGGTGTTTGGGAATAAATAAATTAAAACGCGCTGATTATGCCTTTGCGCAGCATGGGATGCCAAGATTTGCAAGGGTGTCAGGGTGAGTAGGGTGCGTTCCGACGCACGAAACTTCGCTCACGGATAGATAATTGTATGCTTTCTATGATGAAATAATTTTGATAAAATTTTTTTTGGGTGTTTTGGAAAAAATAAATTAAATCGAGCTGATTTCACCTTTGCGCGCATGAGACGCCATGCTTTGCAAGGGTGTCAGAGTGAGTAGGGTGCGTTCCGACGCACGAAACTTCGCTCACGGATAGATAATTGTATGCTTTCTATGATGAAATAATTTTGATAAAATTTTTTTTGGGTGTTTTGGAAAAAATAAATTAAATCGAGCTGATTTCACCTTTGCGCGCATGAGACGCCATGCTTTGCAAGGGTGTCAGAGTGTACAGGGTGCGTTCCGACGCACGAAACTTCGCTCACGGATAGATAATTGTATGCTTTCTATGATGAAATAATTTTGATAAAATTATTTTTGGGTGTTTTGGAAAAATCAAATTAAAACGCGCTGATTTTGCCTTTGCGCGCATGGGATGCCAAAATTTGCAAGGGTGTCAGAGTGTACAGGGTGCGTTCCGACGCACGAAACTTTGCTCACGGGTTGATAATTGTATGCTTTCTATGATGAAATAATTTTGATAAAATTTTTTTTGGGTGTTTTGGAAAAAATAAATTAAATCGAGCTGATTATGCCTTTGCGCGCATGGGATGCCAAGATTTGCAAGGGTGTCAGGGTGAGTAGGGTGCGTTCCGACGCACGAAACTTGGCTCATGGATAGATCATTGTATGCTTTCTATGATAAAATACTTTTGATAAAATTATTTTTGGGTGTTTTGGAAAAATCAAATTAAAACGCGCTGATTTTGCCTTTGCGCGCATGGGATGCCAAGATTTGCAAGGGTGTCAGGGTGAGTAGGGTGCGTTCCGACGCACGAAACTTCGCTCACGGATAGATAATTGTATGCTTTCTATGATGAAATAATTTTGATAAAATTTTTTTTGGGTGTTTTGGAAAAAATAAATTAAATCGAGCTGATTTCACCTTTGCGCGCATGAGACGCCATGCTTTGCAAGGGTGTCAGAGTGTACAGGATGCGTTCCGACGCACGAAACTTCGCTCACGGATAGATAATTGTATGCTTTCTATGATAAAATACTTTTGATAAAATTATTTTTGGGTGTTTGAGAATAAATAAATTAAAACGCGCTATTTTGTTGCCTTTGCGGGCATGGGATACCATGCTTTGCAAGGGTGTCAGAGTGTACAGGGTGCGTTCCGACCCACGAAACTTGGCTCATGGATAGATAATTGTATGCTTTCTATGATAAAAACTTTTGATAAAATTATTTTTGGGTGTTTGGGAATAAATAAATTAAAACGCGCTGATTATGCCTTTGCGCGCATGGGATGCCAAGATTTGCAAGGGTGTCAGGGTGAGTAGGGTGCGTTCCGACGCACGAAACTTCGCTCACGGATAGATAATTGTATGCTTTCTATGATGAAATAATTTTGATAAAATTTTTTTTGGGTGTTTTGGAAAAAATAAATTAAATCGAGCTGATTTCACCTTTGCGCGCATGAGACGCCATGCTTTGCAAGGGTGTCAGAGTGAGTAGGGTGCGTTCCGACGCACGAAACTTCGCTCACGGATAGATAATTGTATGCTTTCTATGATGAAATAATTTTGATAAAATTTTTTTTGGGTGTTTTGGAAAAAATAAATTAAATCGAGCTGATTTCACCTTTGCGCGCATGAGACGCCATGCTTTGCAAGGGTGTCAGAGTGTACAGGGTGCGTTCCGACGCACGAAACTTCGCTCACGGATAGATAATTGTATGCTTTCTATGATGAAATAATTTTGATAAAATTATTTTTGGGTGTTTTGGAAAAATCAAATTAAAACGCGCTGATTTTGCCTTTGCGCGCATGGGATGCCAAAATTTGCAAGGGTGTCAGAGTGTACAGGGTGCGTTCCGACGCACGAAACTTTGCTCACGGGTTGATAATTGTATGCTTTCTATGATGAAATAATTTTGATAAAATTTTTTTTGGGTGTTTTGGAAAAAATAAATTAAATCGAGCTGATTTCACCTTTGCGCGCATGAGACGCCATGCTTTGCAAGGGTGTCAGAGTGTACAGGGTGCGTTCCGACGCACGAAACTTCGCTCACGGATAGATAATTGTATGCTTTCTATGATGAAATAATTTTGATAAAATTATTTTTGGGTGTTTTGGAAAAATCAAATTAAAACGCGCTGATTTTGCCTTTGCGCGCATGGGATGCCAAGATTTGCAAGGGTGTCAGAGTGTACAGGGTGCGTTCCGACGCACGAAACTTTGCTCACGGGTTGATAATTGTATGCTTTCTATGATGAAATAATTTTGATAAAATTTTTTTTGGGTGTTTTGGAAAAAATAAATTAAATCGAGCTGATTATGCCTTTGCGCGCATGGGATGCCAAGATTTGCAAGGGTGTCAGGGTGAGTAGGGTGCGTTCCGACGCACGAAACTTGGCTCATGGATAGATCATTGTATGCTTTCTATGATAAAATACTTTTGATAAAATTATTTTTGGGTGTTTTGGAAAAATCAAATTAAAACGCGCTGATTTTGCCTTTGCGCGCATGGGATGCCAAGATTTGCAAGGGTGTCAGGGTGAGTAGGGTGCGTTCCGACGCACGAAACTTCGCTCACGGATAGATAATTGTATGCTTTCTATGATGAAATAATTTTGATAAAATTTTTTTTGGGTGTTTTGGAAAAAATAAATTAAATCGAGCTGATTTCACCTTTGCGCGCATGAGACGCCATGCTTTGCAAGGGTGTCAGAGTGAGTAGGGTGCGTTCCGACGCACGAAACTTCGCTCACGGATAGATAATTGTATGCTTTCTATGATGAAATAATTTTGATAAAATTTTTTTTGGGTGTTTTGGAAAAAATAAATTAAATCGAGCTGATTTCACCTTTGCGCGCATGAGACGCCATGCTTTGCAAGGGTGTCAGAGTGTACAGGGTGCGTTCCGACGCACGAAACTTCGCTCACGGATAGATAATTGTATGCTTTCTATGATGAAATAATTTTGATAAAATTATTTTTGGGTGTTTTGGAAAAATCAAATTAAAACGCGCTGATTTTGCCTTTGCGCGCATGGGATGCCAAAATTTGCAAGGGTGTCAGAGTGTACAGGGTGCGTTCCGACGCACGAAACTTTGCTCACGGGTTGATAATTGTATGCTTTCTATGATGAAATAATTTTGATAAAATTTTTTTTGGGTGTTTTGGAAAAAATAAATTAAATCGAGCTGATTATGCCTTTGCGCGCATGGGATGCCAAGATTTGCAAGGGTGTCAGGGTGAGTAGGGTGCGTTCCGACGCACGAAACTTGGCTCATGGATAGATCATTGTATGCTTTCTATGATAAAATACTTTTGATAAAATTATTTTTGGGTGTTTTGGAAAAATCAAATTAAAACGCGCTGATTTTGCCTTTGCGCGCATGGGATGCCAAGATTTGCAAGGGTGTCAGGGTGAGTAGGGTGCGTTCCGACGCACGAAACTTCGCTCACGGATAGATAATTGTATGCTTTCTATGATGAAATAATTTTGATAAAATTTTTTTTGGGTGTTTTGGAAAAAATAAATTAAATCGAGCTGATTTCACCTTTGCGCGCATGAGACGCCATGCTTTGCAAGGGTGTCAGAGTGTACAGGATGCGTTCCGACGCACGAAACTTCGCTCACGGATAGATAATTGTATGCTTTCTATGATAAAATACTTTTGATAAAATTATTTTTGGGTGTTTGAGAATAAATAAATTAAAACGCGCTATTTTGTTGCCTTTGCGGGCATGGGATACCATGCTTTGCAAGGGTGTCAGAGTGTACAGGGTGCGTTCCGACCCACGAAACTTGGCTCATGGATAGATAATTGTATGCTTTCTATGATAAAAACTTTTGATAAAATTATTTTTGGGTGTTTGGGAATAAATAAATTAAAACGCGCTGATTATGCCTTTGCGCGCATGGGATGCCAAGATTTGCAAGGGTGTCAGGGTGAGTAGGGTGCGTTCCGACGCACGAAACTTCGCTCACGGATAGATAATTGTATGCTTTCTATGATGAAATAATTTTGATAAAATTTTTTTTGGGTGTTTTGGAAAAAATAAATTAAATCGAGCTGATTTCACCTTTGCGCGCATGAGACGCCATGCTTTGCAAGGGTGTCAGAGTGAGTAGGGTGCGTTCCGACGCACGAAACTTCGCTCACGGATAGATAATTGTATGCTTTCTATGATGAAATAATTTTGATAAAATTTTTTTTGGGTGTTTTGGAAAAAATAAATTAAATCGAGCTGATTTCACCTTTGCGCGCATGAGACGCCATGCTTTGCAAGGGTGTCAGAGTGTACAGGGTGCGTTCCGACGCACGAAACTTCGCTCACGGATAGATAATTGTATGCTTTCTATGATGAAATAATTTTGATAAAATTATTTTTGGGTGTTTTGGAAAAATCAAATTAAAACGCGCTGATTTTGCCTTTGCGCGCATGGGATGCCAAAATTTGCAAGGGTGTCAGAGTGTACAGGGTGCGTTCCGACGCACGAAACTTTGCTCACGGGTTGATAATTGTATGCTTTCTATGATGAAATAATTTTGATAAAATTTTTTTTGGGTGTTTTGGAAAAAATAAATTAAATCGAGCTGATTTCACCTTTGCGCGCATGAGACGCCATGCTTTGCAAGGGTGTCAGAGTGTACAGGGTGCGTTCCGACGCACGAAACTTCGCTCACGGATAGATAATTGTATGCTTTCTATGATGAAATAATTTTGATAAAATTATTTTTGGGTGTTTTGGAAAAATCAAATTAAAACGCGCTGATTTTGCCTTTGCGCGCATGGGATGCCAAGATTTGCAAGGGTGTCAGAGTGTACAGGGTGCGTTCCGACGCACGAAACTTTGCTCACGGGTTGATAATTGTATGCTTTCTATGATGAAATAATTTTGATAAAATTTTTTTTGGGTGTTTTGGAAAAAATAAATTAAATCGAGCTGATTATGCCTTTGCGCGCATGGGATGCCAAGATTTGCAAGGGTGTCAGGGTGAGTAGGGTGCGTTCCGACGCACGAAACTTGGCTCATGGATAGATCATTGTATGCTTTCTATGATAAAATACTTTTGATAAAATTATTTTTGGGTGTTTTGGAAAAATCAAATTAAAACGCGCTGATTTTGCCTTTGCGCGCATGGGATGCCAAGATTTGCAAGGGTGTCAGGGTGAGTAGGGTGCGTTCCGACGCACGAAACTTCGCTCACGGATAGATAATTGTATGCTTTCTATGATGAAATAATTTTGATAAAATTTTTTTTGGGTGTTTTGGAAAAAATAAATTAAATCGAGCTGATTTCACCTTTGCGCGCATGAGACGCCATGCTTTGCAAGGGTGTCAGAGTGTACAGGATGCGTTCCGACGCACGAAACTTCGCTCACGGATAGATAATTGTATGCTTTCTATGATAAAATACTTTTGATAAAATTATTTTTGGGTGTTTGAGAATAAATAAATTAAAACGCGCTATTTTGTTGCCTTTGCGGGCATGGGATACCATGCTTTGCAAGGGTGTCAGAGTGTACAGGGTGCGTTCCGACCCACGAAACTTGGCTCATGGATAGATAATTGTATGCTTTCTATGATAAAAACTTTTGATAAAATTATTTTTGGGTGTTTGGGAATAAATAAATTAAAACGCGCTGATTATGCCTTTGCGCGCATGGGATGCCAAGATTTGCAAGGGTGTCAGGGTGAGTAGGGTGCGTTCCGACCCCGGAAACTTTTTACGCATGTAGGGAGTATTATTCTCTTCTTCTTAAAATTCTTTTAAGCGCTGAATTTTGTGGTGTTTTTTAATACACAAATTTATAGAAGCCAGCTTCGCCTTTGCTCGTGTGTAAACTGTCTTAAGGGTGGTTTTTAGGCGTTGGGAATCGAATAAACTACTGACTATAGTATTTTATATTGTTAGTTTGATATTTATAGCAATATATGAAGTCAAATCCTCATATTTAAATTTTCGATTTTTTCGTTCACGATGAACGTTGCAAACTTCACAATCATTAACAAACGATCACTGAAATAATCGTGGCCGAAGAATCCAGTGAGGCAGATGCGCTGGAACAGCTCTATCCGCCGCAGCGGTGATAAATCGACATCGGAAGAATCGAGTCAGCGGCCTAGCCTGGAATGTCATCCGGACGGCAGGCGGCCGTTGAAGTCTCCGCGCGAGCAAATCGTGGACGGCCTCGCCTCCGATCCACGAAACGGAGCCCGCTGCTCTGCGTGTTCGCGGAAAAGCGCGCCAAGTGATCGCCGTTATGCACCGTTACGATAATGCGCCAACGTGGCGACGGCGGCGGCGGCGAAAAACCAATCGGCCGGCTTTTTCCTCTTGCTCGCCGGCACGCGCACGCGCGTCCGCGCGTCCATGTTCCTCCCGTGAATGATGTCATCAAACGCTTCCCTTCCGCCGGATCTCTCATTTCTGCCTGCCGCTCGCGCGTGCGGGTAGCTTCGAGAAAGTAGTTTCCCGAACGCGCCACCGTGCCGGCGAACGGCCCGCGAACCATTTACAGCTTGATCGATGATTATTAGTATGGTTCAATCAACGACTTACTTCGAGGAGCAGCCAAGGATACTTAAGGCAACGCGACAACCAGTTTTGCTATTTCCTTTTTTTCCCTACACCCAACTCGCCGGCAATCGGGAAGGGAAAAATGCGTCTCAGGATTAGATCGACGTAACGCTGTAAATGGATTGAATTAGTATTTTTTTTCCCCGCCATCGTTGCATTCCCTTTCGTCACACCATTTCGCGCTGAAGGAATCGTAACAACCGAGGGACCGATAATTGCCCCGTAAATCCATACCTATGCGTATCAGTTTCGAGAAACCGTAATTTATGGCGCAAAAACGGAGCCGTCATTACGCGTAATAAAGGAGGCGCGCGAATTAATCGTATAAATAACGTCGGCGGTAAAAATAAAGCGATTTCCGATCGCCGAAAGGACTGCAAAAAAAAGCACAAGGAGTTGGCCGCGACGAGCGAAAACGCGCGTTGGCAAAGGGAGGCTACGTATATTAGGCGTCACGCACGCCTTGCGATGCTTATGTGTATATGGAACGTTCCGTATGGCGTGTCATCCGGTCAGGAAGCTGGCATGTAAGCATGGCTTGGTTTATAAGCGAATATATCTGATGAGGAAATTGCGTTGAGTCCGCCTGCTCTTGTTATCTTATTAACGCTTTAGTTTTTATTTCAGAATTTCTTTTGGCGCTCTCGTTATTTACTAATCTTTAGCCGCCATTTTATACGAGGCAACGCAATTAAATTGTTTAAAAGTACTTGCCAATATCTTACGCGACCGCTAATTTTATTGATTTATTAATTTTTTTATCGAAGTCTGCACTCCTTTTATCATTATTGAAATAAAGATAAAACGAGAGTGCAAGGAAATCACTCCAAACAGCATGATAGTTCTGAACGTATATTTGACGCAGACAGAGATTTCAATCGTATAATTTTTCATTTTCAACGTTTGCCAACATTGAAGAATTCTCGGCAGTTACTATGTGATCCTCAATTGTCTGAAAAGTTATCTTTTTCATCATGACTACACTGCTTATCCAATTCGGAAAAGAAGATCATTCGTGAGAAATCCAATGGAAAAGTAAAAATAATAAGCGAGTGTTACTCTTGTTCTGGTTGCTGTCGCGCGTATCCTTTACATGCGTAACTGCAACCGAGGAAAGAGCGCGAGCGGCTAACTAGCAATCGCCGCGCGTAGACCGACAAACTAGGGCTGCGGCATCTCTTTCCTCCCTTTACCGATCTTCTCCTTTCCTCGTATTGTCCCAAGAGCGATGCTCGATCGGGATTTACGTCTTGGAATTTCTGCGGAGTAAAATAGTTGCGATGTCTTACCTTTTGATTGGAAGCCTCGCTTTCGTTTATTCTAACTTGCGCCTTGTCAACGACATTTACAATTTAGCATTTTTTGAAATTCACTTTGAGAGATGTATATTTATAGTTTTTCATTGTGGATTTCCAACTATCCTAAGTTATTGATTTACTGTACGTCACAAATATACAAATATTTTTTAAGGAACCAATTATAAAATTTGATTGATCGTCGATAGATTGGAACGAGCTTCAAGTGAATACATTTCATGTATACAAACCGTAAGCTAACATTCAGTCGTTAAATGAAGCTTTTGACGTGAAACATAAATTTCTTAATATTTAAAAGTCATACTAGAGCGATTTATCATCTCGAGAGACTTACTCTTAGTCGTGTTTTTTCTATTTAACAAGCCGAATCCCATCTACAGTCAGCCCGTGAACTACACTCAGAGAAATGTCTACAAGATCACGCTGAAAACAAGAAGAAAATTCAAAGGCTGAAAGTTGAAATTGAAAGAGTCGAGGGAGTAGCAGTAAGCTAACTAATAACTCATAAAGCCGTGATCATTGAGTAATCAGCAGCACAAAGTCCAAACAAACCACAGTCCATCAATCTCAATCAAAAATCCAAAAGAAGAAAGGCTTGAGTGGAGTAAAACAGAGTAGAGCGGTAACCGATCGTCCATTAATAATCCACAAGGTTCTATTATTCATTGCGGCTGCGGGTTGGTAAACGCCACGAAAAAAAAAACACTTTGATTAACAATTACCTCTCGTGGCGCGGGTCAGACAGAGCGCGCAGTATACGGGATCGTGGTGCAGGCGAACGAGAAAGAGAAGATTGATCTAGAGTTAAGACGTTATGCAAGCTGGCAGCATACAGAAAAGGCAGTACAGTAGCGCGCTGCCTGTCGTAGATAAGGGATACCCTTCGTCTTTTACGTACGTTCGTTTCTTATTGACTCTTTCTCGATCCTCTTTTCGCCGCTCCTGCACTTTTGTTCTTCCTCTTGTTCGGCACCTTCCACAATCGGCGATTGTTTCGCCTTTGAAGACGAGCGCTAACCGAGCGACTACTGTTTCCTCGCGCGGCTCTCTCTCTCGTTTTTCCAACTGTCGTCCGGGCTCGTTACCTCGGCACTTTTTCTCTGTTCGCGTCGCGCTACGGCGATACAATCGTCCTTCCGCGCTGCACCGCGCACTCCAATTCTCAAATTTAAATGACACGGATTCCCGAGCCAAGTGCTCGTTTTACCGGCTGCCTGCAGTTCGCTTTTGCCGAAGCTTTCGATGACGTCAGTTTCACGTAGCGTCCACGGGTACTAATAAAACACCGAGAGACACAGACAAAAGAGACACTTAACGCAAGTTGTTCTCGGACACCCCGCTGAGAAAAAGCCAGGGTTAATACGTTTTTCGTTTTTCTTTTGGCACGCGCCTTTCACCGAAATTGAGAAACAAAGCTGCAGCACCGGCAGACACTGAAGTACACCGGGAGTTCGATTCACCGCCAGACATTTCCGGTGCGTGTGAATCAGTGACTCGCTTGCTTGCGCGTTCCCTCGTTTTTGTTTCGTCTCTCTTTCTTTTTTATACTCGGCTGCCTCGGCGCAGAGACAACGAAACGGTACAACGAGGTTTGTATCGCGATAGAGAGGAGCCCATAATACGCAACTCATGGGAATCTTACGGAGCGAACTTACGTCGCAATCGGGGTTAATATAAGATTATCTCTCGTCAGGAGTACGCGCTTTCTCACCTCTCCGCGGCGTGAACGGAACGAAACAAAAGCAAAACGAAACAGCCGAGTGTCCCGTTTCTCTGCCAACAACGAAGCAGCTTGAGCGTCCTTATCCTAAAAATCGTCGACTCCGAGTTGCATTCGCTAATCGATCGGGCCTACCGCTCAATCGACGGCGGCGTTTGATTTGCATGCAGGCATCGGGAGCAGACGGCGAGACTTTCTTTTCGAGCCGTTGCGTCATCAAGGGAGGGAGGCGCGACGCGAAAGAGGAAAAACGTGATTATGGAGCTCGGCGCACGCGGCCGAACGTATTACATATCGAAATGCTCGCCGACGAGCGCCACGAACGTCTCCGGCGTTACATGCGCGCGCCAAATAGCGCAGCGATCGGTCTGGAATTGCGCTTACGTCACGCGCGCGCAGCATCGTTATCGTCTGCCGGAGCGAGGCTCGCTTTGTCGCTGCTGCGGCCTTACGCAATCGTCCGCGGAAAGGGAGCAACGGCATTGCGCTTAATTACGCGGCAATCTTCCCCCTCGGCTCTTCGCCCGTCCGCTGCGCTCTCTCCGGGACTCGACAACCTTTTTCCTCGGCTATTCTCTCGCGACGCCTGCCGAGCTCCTCTGCGTCGTGCGTAATAATTAACCGCGTCCGACCGGGCTCGGCCTTCCTTTATGCGCGCGCTGATGCCACGCGGAGCAAGTGCCACTAAAAGTGAACTTGTGCCCGCGTGTGCGGAGCTTTTCAGCTTATGTGCCTTTTTCATTTGGTATTCCCGGAAGAAATTCGCTTTGATGCCTTCATACCTCAACACGAAACGTATCGACTGATGCGAACGTGCCAACTTTGCAACGCGAACCGCGAACGGTCATTTTGTATTTTTAAAAGTTTCTAAGGGTTCGCGCTTCTTGAATGTAGGGATCGTCGTTGCAAACGGAATAAACAAATGAATTCATTAAAGTAATGATCCTTTGATATAATCAATAATTATAATTTGATTTGAGATTCGATAAAAACGTAATTCAATACGTCAAATGATCAATGGTACATTGGAAAACCAATTTTTATATAATTAAACGCGTGCAAGTAATGATATATTTTTCGCGATCTTATGGCGATACAAAAAACTAATAAAACTTTGAAATTCCACATATTAATCAGCAAACCGTAATCTACTACAAGATTACGTAATAATTATGAATTGATCGTCATGAAAAATCAACGAGTTATTCACCAAGAAATAATAAAGCTTATCAACGCTTTATGGGCAACAGCTGTTCATTTCTATATAAATCCTGAGAAAAAAGAAGCGTACGAGGTCAAGCTAACCGTCTCTTTCCAATTAAATCAGCTGTACAGCCTTAAAAAGTCAGTAATTAAGTATTACTGTGGAAGAAGCGAAGCCGCCGAGAAAAACGATTATTTACGAGAGAGACGTTGGACGCGATGATGAAGAAGGAAAAAAAGACAGGCAACTATCCGTGAGCGCTCGGCGTCGATCTGGATGCTCGGCTCGGCTCGGCTCGGCTCGCAATTAGCGACAAAAAGCCGCGCGCAGCCAAGAGGAGGATTATCCATCGATCAGCTACACAGACTTTCTAGTACGCATGCAAACTGCACAAGCGGCAGCCGGCGACGACTTTCCTGCGGAGAGACACACGGCAGCCCCTCGTGCGAATTGGGCCAGGCCGCCTCTCTTTGAATTCCGATCTAGAAATCGATCGCGGATGCGCGCAACTCGTCTTCTTCTCCTCCGCCATTCAATGCCCCCTCGATTCCGCCTTCAAGTCCTTCGCGATCCTCGCCCATTCTGAATGAAGAGCGACGCGTATCGCTTCGAGAGGAAAACCGAGCGCCCCGATGCGGCCGCGCACTTTCCTTCCCGATTTAGCCCGGCTAAATCGAACGACGACGAGCGCGCCTCTCTCGCCGCGCGAGAGATCGATGAGAAAGCTGCCGCGGCGGCGCGCAACCTCGGAGAAGCGATATGCATTCCCGTGCAGGAATGCGGCACGCGCGCGCGGCCACTGCTACCGCGACGTACGGCCGAAAGCAAAACGACCGCTCGGAGAAAAATCTCACTTGGATTATCATAATTATGACAAAATGACGGGCTTGATGACGATCGGCCGAGTTGGCAAAACGAAAATTTTGATTTATATACTTGGAAAATCATTAACCAGAGCGGAAATTAAATTACATACGCAGTATATTTCGAGCGAAATTGCAAAATATATAAATTGAGTAGCGGTTCGTTATCCTCACACGCATACTTAATCGTATCTTGAAACATTTCACCCTGGGTGTATGTGTATTTTACACAACCTTCAGCAAATTTACATCCAGTTCGCGTAACATGCGCGATTTTTCAAATATGGGTATTTCGCATTCATAACTATAACAGCGATAACGTTAATAAGACAGATTTATAATAATATTGTTGACAATGAAAAATGTTTATTTATGACGCACATCGTTTATCAAAGCACGTTAATTGGTAAAAGTTTGGTGGATTACGATTAAACATCAAATAAAACATATACTATTATTATTATAAACTATCTGTGGGCTGAACTTTCTAACGTGCTTCAAAAACGCCATTAAATAAATCGACGTGTCTCGGGGGCAAAGTCGTTTCAATATTATAACAGGTCTTGTATCTCGTCTTAAAATCGACGATTTATAACAATCGCGCTAACTAGCATTAGTTTGTTTGCTAGAACGACAAGGAAAAAAGAAAACGAGGGTAGGGACAGTTGGAAAACTAATGCAGAGAAAGTAGTAAAGTATACGTTGAGGAATTATGATCGCGATTATATATCGGCAACAGATAAACACGGTTGAATTCCCTCCATCATCAATTATGAAAAGCGCGAAATCTTAAACGAACGCCGTCCCATTAAAGAAAATCAAAGTTTTATATACGAATTAGTAGTATGAGCTTCAGCGATTTGCATCGCATGAAAATACACCACACGCCGTTGCCGGCTATCTCCATTTGCCATTTGCAAGAGTTAATTAAGCGCAATAGGGACTTCGTTTTTGCGCGATATTGCGAATAAGAAGATGCGCTATATATATCAGCGAAACGTATACTTTTATCAAGAATTCATGTAGTGAATTTGAGGAGATGTCTTGGGAAATAAAAATATTTTATAGTCAGAATAAAACATTTGCTGATTTTAATTTCTTTGTTCAAATTAGAAACGAGTAGATTATATGAAATAAAATGTATTGTTAAAATATAAAGCAATTCAAATGTAACTCTGTCGTCGCAGAAATTTGTAGAAAAACAGTTATTATCGCAATTAAATTATAATCTGACTATAGATTGTTACATAAATACGACATTTTTTTATTTTAAATGTTCAAACGTGACCGAACCTTGTTAGGAGAAACAGTTTTGTACGTATCAAATGAAAAAATCAATCAACATTGAAATGTACGTAAATACACTACGGCGAAACATCAAGCGTCTAATAGAATGATGCGCATGATAAACGCGAAAGCACTAAATTCTCAAAAGCATAACGTTCATGAGAAGAAGAAACACCATTTAAAAATACGGAGAGAAGAAAAAAGCCAGTCAAATAAATCCGACAAAACAAAGCAAACAAATTCATCAATTAATCCATCAGCTGGAGAAAGAAGGTATATAAAGAAAGGGAAAGAGAGAATCGTGCGGGCAAAAACAGAAAAAAGGAAAAAGAAGGAGCCTGCACGACCATACATCACGAGTCGTACAAAGGAAGAGAGGAAGCGGCGCATCGAATGCTGCGGCGCGGCGGTGAAAGGCGCTTTTGCATGCCAAAACGCGCGACCTTGGCTCGTCATCATCATCTGCGCGCGCACGTATGCGTGTGTGGGTAGCCCCAAGCAGAAAGAATGAGATTTTCGCGTATGACTAATGCACTCGGACAACGAACCGCTTCGCCTTGAGGCTCTTAAAAACGTTCCGCGCTGCTTTACGATACCGGGCCCCGTGTGCGATCTATTTCGATCGTGATTTATGAATTTTCTTTGCTAATTTAATCAACTTTCAGAGCTTGACCGAATGGATTTCTTGCCTTTCGGAGGATCTTTCTTATCCGTTTCAAACGCGTCAGACAAGACCTTCGGGCAAAAATTGCAATCTGCGCTTTTCTTACGAGTCCAATTTAAAATCGATTTGCGCTGGTTCGCTCAAAAATTGCACGTGCAAGCGAGCTTTTCGACGTGCCAAACAACGAAAGAAGAACCAATTGGAGCGTAACTGTGACATTAAAATTATTGCCTCTGTCAAGCTCGTTGTTCACTCCGCGAAGCAAGAACGTCGAATATCTGTGCCTCTTATCAAATGAGTTCCATGACGCCCAACTGGGAGTCGCAGCACCCGGAATGCAGTACGTTTCGTTTGAAAACAAGCCATAAATAACGGAGAGGCTTCAATTGCAGTACAATGCTTCCGTACGTTTGTTTTCGCTCTACCCGTTTGGAGCGAGGACGAAAACGAGCGATATCCGTCTATCATTGGCGATCGATTGGCTTCGTTAGAGCCACGAGTGAGAAATTATTTTGAGTTATTGCTTGTTAGATAGAACAGTTATGACGACGAGGCCTTGCCAATTGCGCAACTCGGATCCATTTGTTCCTATTATTGCATCCACCTCGCTATAACCATGCGTTTCGGTGCGACATGTCAATTTGTCAAAGTGAGAGCTTATATAGACCATTCAGCAGCGACTCTCGGAATCTTGATCTGTCGCTAGCTCAGATTATCTGTTTCGTTGTGACATTTGTACTTTTTACAAGATAAGAAAATGTCGCGTGTCGCTTAGTTTACGCGATTGATGAATCAGCGATAACTCGCTGTTTTCGTCCAGAGAAGTTAAAGTCACAGTTCGCTAGGATGAAAAAATCCGTTCTACGTCGCAATTCCACGATTGCAACATTTCGCGAAAGCAAGCAGACCCTAACTTGCCGGAGAATTCTCAATTATCGAGCACGCAAATGCCACGAATGCCTTCGTCTGTTTAGTTTTCACTTACATCGCGCCGAAAACTCGATAGCACCTCAGCGGCGTCGTTATGAAATTCCACTTGGCCGAAATTTAGGCACAACAATCTAGTAAATCAGCAAACTTTACATCGTCTCACTGTTACTCTTGACAATGAAAATGAAACTCGTTCGTGGCGAGTTCTCGTCGCCCGAAAATCCAGTTTTTTGCTCGCGCGCGCCGAAAAGCCAGTTTTTCGGGGTCGGGTTATAATTTGCAAATTTTTTTCCCAAATAAACCTCACCCCGAGGTTCCCCGCCAGCGATGGAATTAATACAATCGGCTGTTTTGAATGCGAAGCAGCAGCAACAGAAGCCCGTAAGATGTTATCGTCTCTGATTGAATGTACTGGAATTGAGCCGAGCTTTTCCTTTTCTCATTGCGATGGAAAGCAGGAAATTTACTTACGTCTATAATATGATAAAGTGGCACGCCCGCTCCAGCGAGATAAGCGAAAGAAAAATTATTGCAAGCGAGTGTGTGGCGCAATCGAATAAAAGTGCATCGGGGATGTTATGGAATAATACTAATCCGCTTTTGCGCATTTATCGTGATCCCCCTGAGTCGAGAACAAAATTCGAGAAGCGTGTGCGTGTGTGTGTGACGTGAAAAGAGTTGGCTGTGCGTTTGAATCATCATCAATGCGCTCAAGAGTTCTCGAAACTTTGTCACCCATTAAGTTAAAGGTTTACGAGATTCAACAGGAAGTTATTGTCTTGTCGAAGCTTAATTAAGTCTTAAGCACGCGTGAGTCGACAGTCAGAACTAACATTGGTCGGTCACTAACAATAGACTGTAAACACGGGGAAAAGAAGGAGCAAAAAAAGTGAATGTTTGGCATCAATTCTTTGTTCCAACACGTTATTGTCTGTGTGTGAAAATACGATAAAATCTGAACGACGAACAGCACGAAACGTCGTGCACGTAGCAAATGTTTCACAACAAGATTCTAAATGAAGCTGTCGTCCGTTACACGTGTGAATTGTCTCAGCACGGTTACACTAAATTTTTGCGCTTCAGACGATGTTATTTTGTATGTACCACGTTAATCGAACAAAGAAAAAATAATGTCGAACGAAACTTTGATTTTCCTACCACGCAAGCACGAACTAGATCAACAAATTTCGCATGTAAATCGCATAAAAAACGAGTTTATGTAGAAAGGAGAAAGGCCTTGTAGGATGTTATCATCTATGATCGGCAACACTTTAAAATCGATAAAAGATGCATGCGCGCGAAATAACACGCGGCTTTATGTAACATTGCATAAGTATTTCATCTTTAAGTTATAATTGAAAGTTATAAAAGGACGCGTGGAGTTGAACCAAGAGAAAATTACGACTGCTCGTGCGACTGTCTTGCTTTTCGAAAAACCACTGCTCGAGAAACGAGAGCACAATAGCGCGGCCGATGGCATTTCGCGAGATGCACTGCCACTCAATTTTTACGTAAGAATAAAAAGTCGTTATTCGCGTTTTTACAACACAATTTGTCGGAGCTCTTGCAAAATATTGATATACGAGCGACATTACACGCCATTTGCGCAACGATTTCGAAAACAAGCAAAGAATTATCTCCCGTACAAAAATACACGCACATTGTTCTTGAACTTATTCTCTGATCGAAAAAAAAATCCGAAGCCACAAAAATAAAGAAGACTTCGTTCGTTCAATCAGGTCAAGTTCTATCGTCGCGTGTGTGTCAAAATGAGAACGAGTGACAGGCAAAAGAAAAAAAAACAAAGTAGCACTGTGGATAAATAAAGTACACACATAATCGTCTTAAAGCGAATCGTTGTCTGTTGAAGCACGAGGTCGAAGTCTAAGTTTACCGCTGCGGCGTCCAAATCGAAATAAGGGCTATTTATAGAGCGGTCCAAGCCTTAACCAGGCACACGGGCTTTAGTGTCGAAAAAAAAACGGTACCTTAGCTACCGGTAATTAACTCGCTGTCGAGATGCCGCATCTGATAAAAGCTCACTCTTCTCACTCTCTTCTTCGGTTGCTCACGTTCGAAACGTTTCCTATCGTGATTGGATAATTACCTGGAACAAATGAATGAGAAATATGTGCGTTAGTTGAGATCGTATTACGAAATTGTTTATTTTAATGCTTCTATACACTATGTCTCAGCTTTCAGTTGGAATACAAGAGAATCAGTCACTTTAAAATTTATTTCAATGTGCATGACGAGTGATATTTTTTGCTCGTATGAGAATACATCGACGAGTTTCTTTTTTATTTTGGAATGAGATGACCTTTGTAGGAAATGGAAATTTTTATGATTAACTTTCAAGTGGTATAAACAGGACAAATTATCGGAAAATTATGACAAATTTTAAAAGAACTTTATCGTATGGAAAACTCGAACGTATATTGTAGAATTCCACATTCATAGAGCGATTCACTGGCTTCAACAGTCATCAATTAAAACCGATGAGTCGCTACCGTTCATCAAGCATCTACTCTGAATAAAAAACAGCCAACCAAACGCAATAGAAAGTATCGAAGAAATTGCGCCGTTTAACAAGCTGCACTTGTGTGGCAATTATTTCGGCGCGGTTGGAGTGCATAATGCGCTCTCTTTCTCTCTCAACTTTAATGACCGAAGAATAGGTCTTAGCAGTCTATTAATCTCAAAAGGAACAATGAGTAATGACCATAGTGCAACTAAGAAGAATTCAGCTCTCTCCGCATTACGTCATCTCCGAACGCTGCGGAATACGTCGAAAAGCGATTACCTCGTCGTTGTCTTTTTATTTTTCTTCTTTTTTACCGTCAGCGTCTCTCGTAAAGAGACGTTGCACGTTTGAATTTGAACGCGGGGTCGTTAACTCGTAGGCAGACGTGCGGGAATTTTTCTCGCTTCTGGGGCAGAAATACAAGAGAGAGAGAGAGAGAGAGAGAGAGAGAGAGAGAGAGAGAGAGAGAGAGAGAGAGAACGAGCCGGCGTAAAACAGCGAGAAAACAGTACGGGGAAAGAGAGCTTCTATGTAAAAAAATATTGCCGAACGAGAGCAACAGGGAAAACAGAACAAGGACGTTGCATGCTAAACAGCCTCGGAGAATTATGTATCGCATCGCTGAAACCGAATTTGATTAAATCAATTGCAATTCCAGAGAGACGCATATGTAATTATACACCGCGAGTTAATTACGAGTAGCAATATCTTTCTTCAAGGCATGCCTTGTCTTGATTACAGCCTTCGCGTAAAAGCCTTGGAATTATCGTTGCATCGTCGTCGTCGTCGTCTACGCTCGAAATTAAGACGCGCGCCCTCCCGTGTCCGCAACTTCACCTTCGACACTGAGAGAGCAAAAAAAAAAAAATTGTTGACGCACGCCCGTGCGAGTATGACCAGCGTGAGTCTACGCGTAGGAAGTTGTGTATGATAGCTATGAAGACTCGTCTCCGTCGTTAAAGTCGTTTCCTCGTGCCGCTGCGGATGGAACGAGGAAACGGCTTTCGCAGATATCGAGGCGTGGCACGCTGCAAGCCGGGTAATCGCTGCACTGCCGCGCGCGGAAACGAACTCCGCAGCGCGCTTACGCAATGGGCATCCCGACGAAACAACAGCTCTCCTCTGTATAACGTTTCGCGTAATGGAGAGCAGTCGTCGGTAACAACGAGAAAAAAAGAAAAAAAAAGAGAGAGAACACTCGTTGCCGTATATAAATCACGATCGCTCGTTTCGCGCCTAGCACTTTTTTACAATGCTGCGCCAGGATCTTCGCTCTTTTCGCTCTCGCGAGGAATGTGCGTATGCGAGAGAGAATATTTTATTTCTATTTGTCGATACAACAATACGGGAACGTCCCCTGCGAACACCTTGGTCCAGGTCGTTGCAGAAACGCTGCTATATTTAAATAAAAGAAATATCAGTGAAAGCGTCACGCCGTATCACTCACTCAGTCTATCATAATTAGATTGCAATTACATACTAAAGTCCGTGCTCACAATCCACTGGAAACATCGCCGAGCAAAAGCAGCTCATGAAAATATATAGTCACAACATATTGAGAAACAAGAAACACGATAAAACAAAGGATAAAGATAATAACAAACTTACAGCAGAAAGGAGCTGAATACCTCACTGTTAATCACAATGCTATACTGTTTTAGATGTTGTATATTACTTTAGAGGATGTTCAAGCCAATGAGATCGGTTGACTTTTAAGATTTTATAAATTTACAAGGTATAAAAAAATTAATGCAAATTAACGCAGGTTTACAGAAAACGAAAGTTTGATTTAAATGGTGAATCACATCGGAAACAAGAGATACATTTTGATATCAAGAACGGGTTTAGTGATTCTCTTACAAACAAAACCGTAAATAAAAAGTTAACAATATGATTAGTCAGTTAAGTCTGAGCGCTGCCTCTGACAAGCAGTCGTTAAAAATGTTGTCAAAAAATTGTGTTTAGCTAATATGATAAGAAATCTTAATTGAAAAATTTCAAAATGAAATTGAATGCATAAATCATTGTCAGAAAAGGCTCTTTTGGTAATACATCTTTTGTCATCAAACATGCAGTATTGAAAATATTCATTGGTGATTCAGTGAATGGTTAATGCAGTATACAGTACCGAAGGGGAAAAGTTTCATTCATTAGAGTTTATAAAGTTATTTATAATTTAGGACTGTTCAACTGGTAGACCAATAATAATATCGTATCCTGAGTTATAAAAGTCGATTGATATCACGTGTGTTGGAACCACGATAAACCTTTTGCTTGATGCTCTCTCCTCAAGAACGCTCAAGTAATTAATCCAGTCTGTGGTCGTAAAGGTTCATATACCTTACCGAGGTGTAATATGGTTGGTCGGCTAATACGTCGGTTAATATGTAATCGAGTAGATCAACGCTCATTCGTCGAATTTCCCAAATTTTTCAATTAAGTTTTTTCAACCCTATTTGCTGTATTAAGAAACTATAAAATTCAAGTAATATTAAAAAGAATCATGCATTATATCATCGCAGTATATTAACAGTATACTTATAACTCATGACAGAGTATGTCCGTTATGTCTTGGCTTACTAAACTACAAAATAAGAAACTTGACGATTTAAAATACTTTGCCGGAAATCTAATTTTGTAAAATATTAGAACACTGTGTTTGATTTAAATTACTAGTCAGAATGATGAACCGAAGGGCTTTCCTGAGAAGCTGATTTAGATATCTCAAACTGTCAGTCGACTCGCCTCCTCGGATGAACAGAGATTCTCTGAAGACGTGGGGTTTTTCGTAGTCTGCTAGACCGACACAACAAAAGAAACAACGAAAGCAATCCAGCGTCGAAGCGCCAAGTGAAAGTTCCAAAGCAAAGCAACAGCTGAATCTAGTATTTGTCGGTACACTCTGTGCTTAATATGCAGTAATTGAATAATAGACAGCACATTGAATAATTGACGATATAGAAAGCTCTTGATACATCTTGGATGCTACGTATAAATAGAAATATATGAATGATTATTTATAGACAGCTATAAAATGGTTAAATATTATTCCACCTGCATAATTGAATAACCCCTTTCCTTTCTCTTTTCACGCATCTTTCAATAGAGGAAAAAAAAAGGGATAGGTATTGATAACCGTGCAATATATATTTTCCAATTTTTCAATAGTTACGTGTATAGTTAAATATTGTACCCAAAATTCATGAGAAGCTATCGCAATAAATCATTAAAAATATATTATTTTATTGGTATTAAGTCCACTACTCTAGTATGAGAATGAATGATGAAATAATTCATGTATGTAATGCTGCATATTTGATGCAATGTTCACGATCGTTAAATTTGCTTCATCGAAAATCACATGCATATTTTTGATCGTGTGCTTTTTAGATAAAAAATTACTAGTGAGCTTGCTTTTATCCCGGAACATAACTGAATTTCAATAGGTTTTTGGAAATACTTTTAGCAGTGGAGTAATTGCTCGTAATTGAGGGGTTTCGGAATACCCTCGACAGGTTTTGCAAGTTTGAATAACATTTGCGAATTTCAACTGTTGCATGTATGTACATATAACCTGTTTTTTATGGATTTTCTATATGCACTAAGTGGGTGTGTGGCGATGTCGTTAGTTGGTAAGAGATATCTTAAAAGAGGTATTAACAAAATGATTTTTATACTTTTCACTAAAATAAAGTACCACGTATTCATTCCTATAGATCAATAATTTCAAAATAGACTCACATCTGTGAGATGTTGCTTAAACTTGAAGCAAAACTGATTATTATACTGATTAACAACAGTGCAAAGTTTAGGCTCTATTGACCATCCTGTTTTCTTGAACAAAGAATTAAGTATGATAAAGTTTCTAACTAGTAGAAAATAGTGTCACATTCTAAAAAACTGAGTGAAATTAGATGAAACACTGAAAAACCATCTTCCGCTTTAAAAAGTACAAATCAGCTTCTAATTTTAGTGTTATAATATATAAGTTGAACGATTCTACTTGCGATTTCGTTGAACTACTGTGCTTTTAAATATATCAAATCATACTTAATAATAGGTATTATTTTCTTATTTAAACAAACGTCGATAAGGTTGCTTATTAATGCCGTGATGAATTAATTGTCACTCGAAGAGAGGAAGAGAGAGAGCAAATGAAAAACGCGCCTGCCCAGTGGCGCAAAGTTCCGACGAAGTATTAAAAAAGACCGAAAAAAACGTCGAGCATAGGAATTCGTGCGTCACGCGAATGCGCAGTGGAGTATCGCCAAAAAGGGCGCCGTTAGTGGTCGAGACTGGCGCGCTACTACCTGGCACCTACTCGCGCACTCCGAAGCTATATTTACGGCACAGCGAACGACCGATGGAATATGCGATCGATTGCCCGAGCCAAGACTTTCTCCTCTAGCATGCATCTTCTTAATTTACATCGGAGAGTAGCGAGGGAGGCCGCCGCTTCACAGCGGAGAGAGTTTTGTATTAGCATTCGATTGAAATCAAGAGCGCGAAGCAAGCGCCAGCTTGATTTTTTCATCCTTTTCGAGGATTCGACGAGGCTCTTCTTACTTCGATCCGAGAGATGAAAATTATGCGAATAATGCCGACGGTGAAGGTGAGCATTTGACGGCTTTAACCCGAATTCAAAGAGATTTACTGCTGGAGATTTGGTCTCTTCTTCTTCGTGTCGACGACGATGGATTTATGCCTTCTAATGCGACGGGAAAAATTTGAATCTAATCGCTATCGGGTCTCAAGATAGACGGGGTTGATTTCAAATCTGCCTTTTTTCCTTGTTGTGAAAAAATAGAAATTATAAATGACAGCTCGCTGACAGTAAAGCTTTAAATTGATCACTCGTTGCTCAATTCTGCGCGCGGGGCAAATTATCCTGGCACATATGTAAATGAGACGTTGCCTGAATGTTCATTCATGAATTGGACATATTGAGTTTCGACGTTGAATTCCAATTAAAGGCCTTAAAGTCAATTTGAAAATACCGCGAGAGGCAAGTGCATAAACAGAATAATTCAATCAACTCTCTCTCTCTCTCTCTCTCTCCCTCTATCTCCATCGGTTCGTTAAGCGTCGCCGACGTCTCTTTATGGTTAACCCGAAAAGGCCTTTCCCTCTCGAATGCCGTCGCTAATCTAAACTTAACGAGCATAACGACAACTGTTGATTCGCCGAGATGTATTCCAGGGCTGCGTGTCGTTGTTTGCCTCCTTAATTTAAGACTCATTGTCAAACTACTTCAAAGAGCTTTGAATCGTTCAACTTCAATGATGAAAATGCTGTTCAAATGTTTAAAATCATTCTCTTACCGTTTTCTTTGGTTTTCATTATTAACCAAGTTTATGTTAGCATGCGACAAGACATGTATTGGCCAAAACGGTTCCACTATATATAAGGACAGCAACCAATGAATTATTATCCTTATAAAAAAAGAGAGAATCTGTTGTGAACACAGTCTATTCCTGATCTGATTGGCTAAAAGATAGTCACGCGATCAGTTGTTATGTGAAAGTATATATGTGTTATGTTCCCTCATAAAAGATTACTGCAGATATTCGTTGATGATTAAACTTTCGAAAAGTATATTAGTACAGTTGATATGAATTTTTATATAAATTGATTGATTTAATCATGTGCTAACCTCAAAATGAAAACTGACTGATACTTCGATAACAAAATTAATTGAACTTTACACTGTACAGAAGTATAGCTTCAAATAAAGAATGGAGGCAATAAAAGATATAAATAAAGATAAACATCGATAGATTATTTTACGATCAAATATTGTTTAGTGATTCTGATTTTATTTAGTTATGTAAAATATAAGAAAATGTTTTTGAGAATGCACTAATTACAATTGTAAATGTCAACCGAAGTATGTTATCTACGTCGTTAAGAATATGATTATGGAAAACTATGTTTTCAGAACTTATATTACATTTTTCATCGTGTTTTCCAAACTTTGAACGATGATTTTTCAACATAGAACTTAGGATAATATAAACTCAAAACTTCATTGATAACATAAAAATCAATCATAAAAATCATTTTAACTAAAATGTAAATCATGAGTATATATCAATAAGTAATAACATCAGCTATATCTCATATTAAATGAAGAAGATATTTAATGCATATTGAATTTTTCAATTTCGAATTTCGTTAATAAAAGTTCTGATTTGTATTCATTCATTAAAATGAATGTACAAAAAAGACGATAAAGATGAATGCGGAAAGCGCACTATATATCACTAGTACATTTAAAGAACGAAAAATCACAAAGTATCAAATCAAGAAATGAAAGCGATGGTGTATTACCTATATAAAGAGTTCCATGGAAAAAAGTCTTAATTCAATATAATGTTTGAAAAAATGTCAAATATCGATGTTTGTAATTTTTTCATTTGAAAATAGACAAAATTATATCCGTCGCTGTTGATACTTGTACCACTGTTTCTTGCTTCACAGGAGTGATACAATTCATTAAAAGATGAACGAGCCGAAAAATTTTCATATATTAGTTCATCGATCTCCGTGAAAATATTTTGTAGTCATGAAAATGCCATAAAAAATGTAAATAAATGAATAGCTGGCGTCCGTTCACTGGAAGCATCATTAGAAATTTATGACAAGTGAGAACCGAAACCTCGGCGAATATACATTGAAAATGCAAAAGAAATCCATTGAATTTCCCTTTCTCCTTGAACGTCTGTCAGAATCGGAACGAGGTTGAAAAAAGAGCCACTTTTCTCGAGGATCTTATAATCGTAAGAGTTGATCTTAAGGTGGGCCCTCCGCATATATTCTCTCTCTCTCTCTCTTGCGATCGCGTGGCGTTTGCACGCGTTTGGTTTAGTTGCAAGGTGCTCGCAGTACCAGCGTGTGCGACGGTGTGCAGCCGTTGCTTTTCAATTCATCTCAAAAATATAATGCCGAAGGCCGTATTAATCGATCGACAATGTGAAAAAAAAAAATTAACGGTTTTAAGAAAAAACAAATTCACTGTTTTAATCGCTAGGTGAACGGCCATTGCGACGTTAATACGACAATTATGCCGCACGCAACCCATATGCGTGGCCATTAACTTCACGTCAGATTTGAAGTTTCCTTCCATGAAAATTGTAATTGACTCTGCTCGAAACGTACGCCGAAAGAGAGAAATAAATAAAGACACTCGCGCGAACAACTTTCTCGCGCGTGTAACAATTACCCAGAGGAAGTAAACGTCATTGCTTTACAGGCGCGAAAGAAAACGTCTTCGCGCGAGAGAGCCGCGACGAATTTCTTTTTTCCTGTACGTCGTGCGTACGCGCGTACCACTTGACGCCGCAGGAGCGCAAGAGGGTTACGAGGTCTAGGAGGCGTGGCAGCATCGCGTCGTCCTCCTTCGATGCTCGCGCTGTTATGCTCCCTAATAACCGATTGATCGTGATTTCGAATCTCGCGAGCGCGTCGTGCACGTGACCTTGCGAGCTGCAGCGGAGAACGGCTTCGCGGGGGTCGAAGAAAGTGCACGGTTGGCCTTTACGGTACACCGCACGTGTGCAGCCTGCGCGACGCTCACGTGCGCACTGTCAAACGGCGTTTATTACTCCTTATTATTTCTCCTTTCGCTCACCTGCGTTTGTTTATATATCGGTTGGATTTGTTTGTTTTGGCCGCTGCGGTATTGGCGCACCCAAATCCCCTACCATCGCGACTATTGCATTGATTCTCCCGCGCGGTTGCTCAAAAACTGATCTTACGCGTTCAGTTTTCCGTCATTTAACGGCGTCGCCTTCAACTCGGATTGAAAAATAATTGCTTCCGACTCGATTGCAAATGAGCGAGAAAGTGAAACTGACTCCGACGGCAATAGATGAAAAAATGAACAGTCGAAAATCTCACGGCATTATAAAGCAAATATCCCTCATCGCAATAGGCAACAAACAGCCATAAAACTCCACCTTATTCCCGACATTATTCTCCGACGACGACAAGGCACTTTCCAATCGTGCGGCAATAATCAAGCAGAAACAAATATGCATTGAGAAAAAAAAAAGAAAAGAAAAGATCCGCAGCGCGTTTCCATAAAACGCACGTCCGACACACAAAGAGCCGACTCTCTCGCTCGGCACAATGTATACGCAAGTGCGTCTTTCACAATGGCGCATATTCCTACGGCGTCGTCGTCGTCGTCGTCGTCGTCGTCCTCGTCGTCCTCGCTCGACGCCAGGAAGAAGCCATTCGGTCTTTTCCGTTCGCCATTCAACGCTCGCGCTTCCTCTTTTACGACGACAAAAAGCCGCGCTCTCGCAGCCGCGTGCGCTATATATTTTTACGCTAAGGAGAAACCCGCTTTGAATGGGCTCGCCAGCCACGAATAAGAGGAAGCGTATTGGCCGCCGCGCGGAATTCACTTGACGGCTGCTAAACATTTTTCGCCGCGGCGCTTTAAGTATGACATGTATTTGGCTTGCATCGGCAGTTTATTGCACTTTATTGCACTTTGCCGCGTAAGCCTTACTTTTATACAAGTGAAGATTGATCGGCTCTATTTTCTTTTCTCATCGTCAAGCTTATGAATTGGTTTGCTCGTCTGGCTAGTTCGTGGTTTACCCGTCAATTATCCATCAAATGTAAGATTCTAAAGCAAACCTGTTTAAAGCATCCGAGTGTCATTAGTAATTCATAAATAAACAACATTTTACCTTCTCCACGGCTTTTAATTAATTAAAGAGATCTGTAATTGCGCTAATCGAAGCAGATAGCCGAGTAGAAACGAATGAATAAATGTTGTTCAGCGACGAAAAATCTCTTAACAATCGGTCTTTCTTATCTCACATTACACTTCCCAGGAGTCTAATCAGTTGTTTGATTTTTCCGATACGCCCGGCCAATTTTTCAACGTCTCGCTGAGCACAATCGCGCCAGCTCGTTATCTGTTATAAATAATTGTCTCTCAACCTCGTCGGCGCCGAGGAAAATTTGCACTGAAAGAGCGCGGAATAGAAAAAAGGCCGACTCACAATGGCACAGAGCGTCTGTTTTGCGCGCACGCCCTCGCTCTCAATGCGGCTACGTAACGTGTATCAAAAGGAGTGGCTCCTCTCCCGCCAACGAGATTTTTCATATATACCCACACACGTATTATAGCTCTCGTGAGAATCGGGACTCGGAACATTATTTATTTTTTAGTGTTGCGCGCAAGAAGCATCGTATAACGTTTTGCTGGCGACGGGGTTCGTTATACTAAATAATTTTTTTCCTAGATAGCCAGTAGATTGCACTATGCTTTTCGCCGATGCTTAGTACAGATATGATTTCACGCGTGCCCGAACTGAGATCTGCGAGATCGATGCTGAGTTTATAATTTACGGGTGGAGGAATTCGTGATTAATGAATCAATAAACGTTGTGATAAATCGCGAAGCTCGGCTTTGAATTTTCTGATAAATTGTCGACCATGATAGTCCGTTTTACTTCTACTCGAGATACTTATTTCAATTACGACATCGAGCATGGATTACGGAATTTTTTATTGCAAGTAGGCAGTAATAGCTTCATTGTTTTTTCAGCATTTGCTTTCGGTGGAATGGTAAAACGTGAGAATTACAATTTTCGGTACAGCAGTATACGGAATGTTGAAAGCACTTGCTTCGTTGTTCATCGAATTGACCATTGTTGGATTTTGAATGAAAAAATCAGCAAGTTTGAATCGGATTTGATGGAATCGTAAAACCAGCCAATGCATTTGAAAAGACAAATGCAAGTTCGATAATGGAATTGAGATCTTGGCACTGTGCATTTGAAATGACCGGCGATACGAATCGCGCGCGATAATCGCCAGCCTTCCCAGTCAATAACCCATTAGAAGCGCATTGCGAAAGAAAATAATGAGAACGACGTCACGGCGCTGAGGTCGATCTCACAGAGCGACAAGCTCGACAGAAAGAGGAGAGAGCCAAAGGTCGTTCGCCGCTCGCTCGTCACCGATCGCTCGCGCGCGGCTCCATACATAACAAATCGCGGGCAAGCGAAAGTCAGTCTCCCAGCTGCTGCGCCCACTCGCCGCAATTCCTCCAGATCCCGCGTGCCGCAGGGAAAAAACGCACTATTGCGCAAACGACGCTTGCGCAAAAATATCTCGAAATTGACGCGCGGATGATACGTGCGCATTGGCCCTCGCGCTTTCCCGCGCCTATTTTTCAATCGACGCCTCCGATATAAATTACACTGCCCACGCGGCCCTACACTTTCCGCGCTTACGAATAAGGCAATAATTCAAAACCGATCGATCCGCGCGCTACGTATCGCAGTAAGCATCCGGCGCCCGACGACGGCGACACGCTTCCGTCATTTGCGCTTTCACGTGTCAGCTCACTTGGGAAATACATGTAATATGGATTATGTGTACGTCGCTTTTTAGAAGATTAACATGTGACTTTGCGCGCCTTCAAATGGATTTATCGAAGTTGCGACCAAGTGGATTCACCATTTTTATCCGTTTCTTCTTTGGTGAATATAGGTATGAACGAGAAAAGACAGTAAATCAATGGCATTTTCCTCAGTTGAAATGAAGTTATAAATTACGTCGGATTATATTTTCTGGTTTGGAATTTCGAAACGTCATTTCTATTTAAAAAGAAAGCTCGCTTTCATTAGTAAAAGTGGCGTTGCTGTTTTGTATCGAATAAATTCCATGTAGAATGCTCGAGAAAGTTGAATAGTGATCTACGAAAGCTACTCACAGCTGCCAAGCTCCAGTCAGAATCAAAGAAAAGCTGATCGCCACCTAGACCACAGGCCCGTTCAAATTTCTACGAATTTTCACGCTGGGCACTCGAATAGGCGAATCGCATCTCGCGTGCGGTCAGCGCAGGAACACCAAGGGAAAGAACAAGCGAGTGTGCGCGACGTCGAATGCCGCTGCCGGCGATAATGAGCGATATGGCTTTTAATTAATGGGCGCTCGATGCTAATTTTCGCCCAGTCGCGCATGTCGCAAATCCTCTCTGCTCTCTCGGCTTATACGCGCGAACTGCCTGCGAATTGCTCGTCTTTTCCCTTGCGCATATGCAAGAGAGAGGCTAATTTGGTATGGCGTGCCAGCGGCGAGAGAGAGAGAGAAAGAGCGGAGTATATTTTTCTCGGCGGAGCGGCAGCAGTAAGCCGACCTTTTTCGGACCATAGCACGAGAGATATGAGACGAGCCACTCGTACGCGTGTACGCGCGCGCGATGCGTGTTTGTTACGTCATTGCAGCACTTTTTAGCCGGATTACGCAATTAATGATCGATAGATATTCTTGAGGTTCGGTGTCGTTCGCGACAGCGTACTTTTGCAGAGGTGAGTTGTTCCGAAATGAAAGCACACTTGATGCTTTTTCAAAAAGCATATCGCGTGTTTTAGCATATGCTTAACTTCAACTGTTCATTCTGTATATTTTCACGTGCGCATCGATCGCTTAATTCATATTTTTTTCGATATCAGTACTAGCCTTAATTCAGCTTTCAGCAGCTCATGCGTCCATGCGATTTGTCTAGTCTGGTTTGTGTCGCACCTAATATAATATTCGGTGCTATATTCCAAGCCATTCATTACAATATTTAGGAAAAGAAGTTTTTTCGGCAATCAAACGAGTTTTTTCGTTTTGGATTTTCCCGAGCTAATCTTCATTATTAATTAATTGGCAATAAAATAATTTTGCCGAGTGTTAGTGTAGCGCGCTCCAGTATAAGAGTATATTTATGAACGTCGGAATGCAAGTTAAAACATTTTCATGTTTCTTATTTTCCAGTTTTGAATTATGAATAAATAACGCAGCTGCATCACCAATTGCAATTCATTTGAACAAGACTCATTAAGCACACTCAATTATGCATAGCATACATTTTATCAAACGCCAAATTATGAAAGCTATTCAGCTGGAATTCAAGAAAGAAAAAAAATATATACATATTTAATGCAGAGATGGCGCAATAGTCAACGTACAACTCTGCAGCTGAACAAATCTCATCTGCAGATACGCGTTTACGTACATATATACAGAAGAGTGACGCACTAGAAAATAGAACTATAATTAGAAAACAGAAAAAAAGAGGTGACTTACGTAAAAGCACAAGTCATTCAAAGGCGCTGCTGCACACGCGAAAACTCTCGTCACTCGCCGTATGTGATCCAATAGCATTACGAACCCATAAAACGAATCGGCGTGTTTGACGCGACAGCGATAGCTGCCTTTTTACGGAAAACGTAGCGTGTCGTCGTGAATGCGTTACCAATCGAACGCTCGGATATTTACATTTATACTCTCGCTCGCACAGCTAGAATTATTGCAGCTTCTGTACAAGGCACGCCGAATGGAATCTGCAAACCAAACGAGCGTGGAATCCGCAGCACGTTTGTCAATGCTTGTAATTTAATTTGAAATCAAAGACAAAGGATTGCCCACTTCGGCGTCTAACTACGCGAAGCCAAAATGACCGCATCGGCGCGCGAGGAAGGTGCAATGAAAAGGAGCAGAGCAGCGGGCTCGCGTGTACGCATTCGTAGCCGAGGAAGAAAGAAAGCAAGAAAGAAGGGAAAAAAAAAGTGACGCGCTCCCGATCGCGACCCGTTATAACCGCGCGAACGAGCGATCATAAGTCTGCGCGCACCGACGCTGCCGTGCGGATTTTCTCTCGGGGGCTTTATCGCGGGAATGCCCTCCTAGGAGAGAACGCGCGAGCTTTCGCGGTGGGGGTCGGATTTGCGATGCGCGCTCGACTCTCGATCTCTCGCGAGAAGCTGGATTTTTGGACGAACGAGGGCAAAATATACGCTGATGAATGCCCGCGACGCGCGTACCGCTAGCTCGCGCACAGCCGAATATTTAGCACGCGAACGAGCGCCTCGATAAGGCGAGCGAGCGGTGTGCGCTTTGTTGTTCCACGCCGAAATAACTTCTCCTACGGAGTTCAATAGGTAATGCACCGATTAGCGTGTTTTCCTTCCCATTTCGCGTTTCCAAGGCGTACGCGAGAACTTAATGCACTTTAGCGATTAAAACCCGAAGCACACGTACGCACGCGTGTTTGTTATGATGCCGTATGAACTTCCGTATTTGTCTTGAAGCCACTGCGTAGTTCCATCGACAGCTTAATTTGCAATTGCCATTGAAATCAGATATCAATAGTACCGTGTTCCGCTTCCGTGTCATTGATTCATGAATGTACTTGGTAAAACTTTATGAAAATATCGAGTTACGATGAACCTTTTATTGTGCAAAGCATGTAAAGCAAACGAAAAATAAATCTTTTTTTGGGTTGGTAGTCAACTTGAATATACTCGAAAAAATTATTCGTAAATATAGATGATGGATCCATTTGACAGCTTAAAGTTTTTCAGTGGAAACCATTCGCACGAAAGGTAAAACCAAAGAAGGGGTGCGTCCGAAGTAGCCATAATACCAGGGTGCGACGGTTAAAAAGACAAGTAGGTCGGGAGCTTCCACTGTGGTTTCGGTTCAACTCGACTAACTCTCTATATGCTCGAGCAGCATCGCACGTACACCCATCCTGCCCCACATACTCCCCCCCCCCCCTCCCGCCGTCTCATTATTGTGTGCCCGTGCTAAAGCGGCGGCATTGTTCTCCTTCTTCTTTCGTCGCGTCTCGCGTATCGTGGTAGCTACGATATCTCGTGGGCAAATCGTTTCGCGCGTGTAGCGCGGTGCACTGAACCCTGCGAGGCGCGCAACATCGAATTGGAAATTTAATTGCCAGCACTTTCGCGAGAGAGAGAGAGAGATGCAAAATTAACGTGTTACCGACGATGTGATAGATCGCGTTTTGCCTCTCCCAGGGACTTATGATTGAAATTGCCACCCATGGGAAATTGAAAACACATTGGTATCGTGAAAGCCGAGAGATTTTCAAAGGAAACGCGGAAGAATCCGACGGTTAGCGTCGGGGTCGATCGGACGTCGGCGAGAAATGGGAATTCGCCGCAATAAGACGCCGACGAAAAGAAAAGCAGCCGCGACCTTCACCTCGAAAGCGCCGTCCCTTTTTCTCGCGCGCGCACGAGAGCGGGACGACGCAGCGTGCACATACGTATACGTTCGATCGCAAAAACCGGTGTGCACGGCCACGCGCGGCGCGTAAAAGAGAGAAACAACAATCGGCTTCTCTCCTCGGGCGCGCGCAACGGAATATATTGCGTAACGGTGTCGCTGGCGTGTATATAAAGTCTTGCCGGTACGCTTCAATCTCCCTTTTAATGGCTCCGCCAGAGACACGCCTCGGATCCAATTTTAATTGCCGGCATTTCGCTCGGGAGAGAGACAAATCACGGTACCTCGCTCGATTGGGCAGCCTCGATGCTCGCTCGATCGCGAGGATTTTCCCGGTACGTCGGTTCAGCGAGCCTACTTTACTTCGACTTGGAAAGCCTCGGCGAACGCGCGCTGCCTCGTGCCTTAATAACCGTGCCTACTTTTCAAAATGATTGCTCATAACGTATCCTGCGACTCGAGCATAACTGCACGCGCAGTTGAAAATTCGCGAGCTGCCCGAAGATGTGGAAGCTATTACCCAATTTGATGCAACTCTTTTAATTTTTTCTCCTTTTTCCTTCGGTTGGCCACGCGCGGCTCGGCGGTGCATGGCAGACATTACAATTTTGCGCGCAACCGCGCTGAAACGAAAATTGATTATTAAATAGCCTTAACATGCACGGCGCATGGTTAACCTTCGCCGTTGCTGCACACAAGCATTTTACCGCTACGGTAGTCGCGCGCGCACACGAGATTCTTAGACCACGTCGAATTAACAATTCCCCCTTTTGGCCTCTCTCGCGCGTGCGTTGCATAAGACTCCGCAGCGCAGCATTGCACCTGCGGAAAGCTTGCCGTTTAGTGGGCACCAGAGCAAAAGAAACGGCGCGGACGAGTCGCGTGGCACGTGTAACGGGACCGTCTTGAAAGAAAAAAAGCAAAGAAATATTCGTCAAATTACGACACATGGAATATAACGGTCCGAGTCACCGGCTAGCATTGTGCTTATTACCAGCGCGAGGAGGATGCTCGGGTGCCATTCTTCGTACACACGTATCATGACTGACTGGTTTCCAAGTGCCCGAACACCGTGTACTTGTGCGTGATGCGAGTTTAATAACCAGATACACGCCTGATTTTTCTGCTTGACCGATGCTTTATCGCGCGCTTTCATCACGCTAATCTTGTACACGCCTTAGTTGTGAGACCGACGCTTCGCTTTTGCACGATGACTTTAGTTCGAATAACTTGTGCTAATTAGAGTGTGAAAAGAATGCATAACCCTCGGCTAAAGATGTTTAACGTTCAATTTCTCAAGGAGCAACGTTAGCCTGTAAATAATAACTTTATTGATGCACTTGGTGAAGCGATTGGCCAAGGGGAAGCGAATTTTTGAATACAAAATAATTTGCGTAAATCATCGTAATGTTGGATTTTGCTGAAAGTAAAAGCGCAGTGTACTGTAACTTGTGGTGAATTTATACACTTGTGTTTTATAATCTTGCTCTGCGCGTGTGCATACAAAGCACACGTTGGTCGCATCTCGCAGATGGATAAATCATTTTCCAGTTCGGCGATAACTTGGCAAAAAATTACCATGCGGCCTCCTTGCTATAATTCAGACATTTTATTCGCGTAATTTTCTAAGCATTCACGTACAGTTCCTTTTCGTTTCGATTCTATTTTCTTTGTTACCGTTTGAAGAAAAGGTAACCTTGTGCTCGTTGCGCCTCTTTCATCATTGTTAGTTCGCACAGGTGGCCGCTGCTTTTTCATTTCCAGCATTTCGCAATCTCGACCAACAGCTTTACTTTTAATAATCGCGCCTTTATTATTTACCTTTGAATAGTTGCCTCCGCGTCGAATTCTCCTCGCGCAATTACACGCTGTTCGAAGGAAAAAAGCTGCGGAATGTGGCTGAAGTTCCCCCCTCCCCTCTGCTTGGTTATACACACAAATCACCCGAGCGCTAATTCGTTAACAATCACGTGTCACAGAAACTTCCTCCTCGCGCGCGCGTACCTACCGCGCGCGAGCTGAGCAGAATCCGGAACTATACGCGGATGATATACGGCGAAACGTATACTTCTTCCAAGCACACGTGTACATAAAAGCCTTGCAATTAGAAAATCGCGTGGGCAGCGTCATTTCGTAACGATTTTTCCGAGTGGACGCTTTCTTTATGACAGCACTCGAGGCTTTTGGGTAAGTTCGGAGGCTGCGGAGACGATTATTTTTATGCAATTCAAGAGAGGGAGAGCATTTATTACATGGCCGAATTCCTTTTTCTTCTTTTTAATGATCGACTAGATCGTTCTGTGGCTTAAGAAATCTTTATGTAACTCCCCGAGGCTTCGTGTTTTTTTTTCTCTTTTAGACAAATATAAAAGTTGGTCGTCGCTCAAACGCATACACGTACTCGACAGAGATGGAATGAAGTCATTCTCGATTCAAGTGTCACTACGTTAAGATCTAGCTTGCTCGTGTAAAGCGAACTTCCACGAAATACATTTCGTTAGATGCCCGTATGGAGTGGCGAACAAGGCACTGCAATTACGTTATAAAAATTATCGGGTGCACGCACGGCACACGCTTCCGCGAAAATCGCACATTAATGTGAAAGTTCAGCTGTAGCTGTGTAATTAAATGCATCGCAGAGGATAGCCGGTAGTTGAAAATTACACGCCAATTACACCTACTTGTGTTGGGCGACCATCTGTTATGTGCGAGCGGTGCCGACCGAAACGAAATACAGATTATAATAAACTCGTTTAATTTGCCTCGTGCGATCTCTGCGCATTATCAGTGGCCAACATCCCGGCGCACGACTCCTCTCTTATATCTATGTGCGCACGATCTCGTAAACAATGGCGCATAAGCCGAATTTAATAAAAACAAAAGCTGCGCACAGGAGGGAGAGGGCGGTTGGGAGCAACGACAATAAGCGTGCAGCGTGGGCGGAAGTTGCATAATCGCAATGCGTATAGCGGTACAGTGCGCGGCGGCAGGCGCGGGGGCGGCGAAGCACACGCGCGCAGGTATTATTATTTTAACGGCCTCTCTCTCTTTTTCTCTCTCTCTCTCTCTTTCTCAGCGGCAACGGCAGCGCCGCGAGAGCCGAAGGCCGACAGAGGAGTAGCTCGGCTGGTCGGCGGACTTTCTCCGACGACGCCCGACGACGGTTTATTGTTTGAGCTTTTGCTCGGCTTTTCACGTCTCGTTGATTACGCCGCGACGACAAACTGCTCCGCCGATTCTTGGCCGCCGCTCGTCGTGTCTCTCGACAGCCGTCCCCGCTTGGCCTTTCCAATGTTTTCCTGGCCGAGTCGCACCGAAAGCTGCATAATTTTCGACCGCAGTGAAGATTTGTCGGAGCTCGGTGCAATAGCTAAAGAATCGCGCGATGGCAATTGCACGCGTGGGCGAGCGTGCAGCGGACAATGATTCGAAAAAATCACGAACGAAGGTTGAGTCTCCCCTCTTGTTCGAAACTGCTCGAGGAAGAAGTTTTCAGGCGAGAAATCGAGAGGCGTCCTCCGTGGCTACGCGCGTCCCGCAACAAATATTTAAGTTGTGACTCTACGAGGAGAGTAGGTCGGGGATTGGTTTCAAGCATTTGCAGGCGCGTCTCTCGTTGAAATCAAACGTCGCTTAGATATATTTGAAATTCGAAATTGCGTAAATGTGCTTAGGTGGCGAACGGAAAGGGGGTAAAAAAGCAAAGGTTCGAAAGGTGTAGCGGCAACAGTGTCAGTGTGTCAGAGTCCAAGGTGTAAATACTTGCTGGGGGGGGGGGGGGGGGGGGGATAGGCGAGAAAAACGATCGGACTGGAAGGAAAAACAATGCGTCGCGAGGCAGAGACAGAAATGTAAATGACCGTCTAATGAGTTATGACGAAGCGAAGCTGCGTCTGTGGAAGGGGCAGAGATGCGCCACACGGCACACGGCGGCAGCAGGTGCGAGGCTTGCTCGCCTGCGCGCTCTCGGCGTCGGCAACGGTATCGCGTGTATGTTTTTGCACCTCAAAGGAGCGAGTCGTCGTCGGCGCGGGTCAACGAACTTCCTCGCTCTGGATATATAACCCTTTTGCTTACTGCTCGCGCGTAGATCAGGTTCTGCGACGACCAACTCCGCGCGGCTTCTTTTTTTCTCTCTCTCTCTCTCTCTCTCTCTCCGAAGGTGATGGATCTGTGATTTCTTCTGGCCAGTCTCCGTTTCCTGCTGCTGCCGTTGTTGATTTTGCTGAAAGAGGCTACTGCTGCTGCTGCTGTTATTGTTGTTTTACGATTGCCTTGCGATAGACGAGGGTGTCGTTAAGTTGCACCTTTCGTTGATAATGACTTGCGGTTTGCCGATTCTCCAGCGGGATACTTTATGGCTTTTCGGATTTAAGGCGTGCTTTCGACCATTTTCTTTTTTTCTTCCTCTCCTTCCTCGTCCGATAGACCATTTGTAGAATATCGCGATAATAATTTTCGTACGATTTTCCGAAGCGATCAAAACATCTGCCATCGGATGGTTATTCCGACTAGTAGACCACAGAAGGAATGAAACGAGTTGGATCGCTCCAATCGGAATCCTCGAACAAACCTCGAGGAACATCGTTGACGCAACCAATTGCCACAAAACAGTATAGTTGCACACGTCGTTTATGAAACAATGAGCCTATCTAAGAATAACAACGAGCGAACGAAGAAGCGCCTGGTTGCATTGATTCTTGACGGACACGTACAGTTCTCGGCAGCACATTTCACAACAAACTAGCAAGTATTGTCAAGAAACCATTGAGAGAAAAGGTCGCTTTATAGACCGTGCAAATTTGCGCTGCACGCAATAGCGGCATAAGTCAGCCGCGATGGAGATTTCTAAAATTAAGAACGTCACAGGCGTTCAAGGCTTTTGTCGAGATAGAGAGAGAGAGAGAGAGAGAGAGAGAGAGAGAGAGAGAAAGAGAGAGTAAATTGCTCGAATCTCGCGGGCAGCTGAAGCAAAGGCCAAGGAATCTCAAGGTAGCTAAGCAAGCTCTTCTCGTCACTGTCGATCGGCCTCACCGACAGCCTGCATTCTCTCATTCAATTGCCTTCGTCGTCCTCGTCTTCCTCCTCCTCTTCCTCCTCCTCCTCCTCTTCTTCTTCGATGCTACTGCTGCTGCCTACCATCGTTCCTCCTTTTTTCATTCGCTGTATACGCGTACAGCTAGTAATTTTCTTTTGCCGGTGTCTTCTACCAACCTCGGTAAAAAATACTACGTACTGTATAAGAGGCATGTTTGTCTAATTGACAATAAGCTGTTGTTCGTGAAAAATTTATCGTAGCGTGAAGCGAACGGATCAACCGTGGAATACATATGCCTCGTGACCCAGTGCATCCTTTCAACCATACCGTACAACAGCAACCTTCCCAAAAATTTCAGGTATAGCTCCGACCCTCCTTGGCTACTTTTTGTCCAGTCGATCTCATTTCGTGACTGCATAGCTTGTGATCATATTCTCTGGATTGTCGGCCCTCGTCGTCGTCTTCGTCGTCGTGCGCGACGATCTCGAATCGATAAACAGGCAAATTTCTTCCATGAGCGCGCGCGCGCGCGAGCTCTTCTTATCGAAGACGTTCATCAGACCGCGGATGTGAATAAAAACACTGTTCGCGAGGGAGGTAAGGAAAATGCAAATCATTTTTATCTGCGGGAAAAAAAGAGCAAATCACCTCGTATTTGAGATTTGATACTCTGCAGCGGCGGCGTTGTGGCAGCTTTCTATCGTCATTTCATTTCTAATCTCGATTTATACTATGGAGGAAAACAGAATCGAGCGGTCGTTGTGGCGACCTATTGCATTCCTTTTTCTCGGCTCTCGAATGACCGATTGACTTTCTCCTCCCCGCAATAAGTCATAAAATCGCCCAATGAAAAGTGGATCTATCGTCGTCGTGAAAAATGAGAGGTAAAGGTGGCAGGTAAACAAAAGCCAGTAGAGATCGAATTAGTTCCTTATGCCTGCTCGTTTGATTTTTGGGAAGAGAGAGATGGAGAGAGAGAGAGAGAACGTCGCCTTTTCCGGCTTGTGGTTTTTCCCATGTGACGACGAAGGAATGTTGATTAGGATTCGCCAGTCTCTTGTGTTATTTTTTCATTGGTCCAAGGTTTTTCGAATGCGTAACTATGCTTACACCATTCGTTCGACAACTGTTTTACCTTGTCTTTTCGTTCATTTGAGACTTGGACACGCTGCTGCTCGGGCAAGTTTATCGTGATAATTCTGAGGTTATTTTCACAGATGGAGAAAAGGCGATAAAACAATCAATTGAGCGGTTTTTAGCACACGCGACTGACAAGGTCAAGCGAACTATTTCAACATCTCACTTCTGTAACATAAGCATGCAGGGAAAAAAGTACAATGGTATGCGAGAAAGTTTTGCAGATTAGAAATCAAATTGGAGCCTCCACTACGGTAACGAACGCATGGCCAGTCGCTCTTTCCCGACTCTGAATCACAGCAAACACTTCCGCGATCGCACGGGCGCCTTGTTTTTACGTCGACGTGCCCGTGGTCATGGTCGACTTTCCAGAAAACGCAATTGCCAATTGACAGGGCATCGTGTATACCTGATTTTCCAGTCTGTAATTGCTATTTCCTAATAAGTTTCATTTGAAGAGTCGATAATACCCTTTTCGCGAGAACAATGCGGATGGAGGAGAAAACTTCGGAAGGAATAAATAATTATTCGCGAAGAAAGAAGTAAAGTCGAGGAGCAGTTATTTTTACTCGAGCATATATTTGGCTAGCGATGACTAATACCCGTCCGTATCGCGATGCGGAAAAATCGGCTTCCACTAGGCTCAGAAATTGATTGGGATCGGATGTTTACAGTGGGATTTTAAAGCCGGACGCTAATGGAAACGACGTTTGTTCTTAGATAACAATTAGTCACGCCACGGCGTCGAAGGCCACGGGGCAATGTAAAACAAAAAAATGAACGAACTTGATTTTCCGCCTCGAGCGCGAAAGAAACAGAATATCAAATTACGTTATGCAATGGATGATTTTACGAGAATAGAAACACTTTGCGACGTCTATTCAGAAGCTTACGAAACGCAATTGCACGTCTCGTCATACTTCAAATAGCTGTACTGCACAGCCGATATACCAAAAGAATCTCGCGATATTTACGAGAGCACAGCAACGGCCAGCAATGACACCGTTTTACGACGCTACTGCACGACAGAGTCTATGACTTTGTTTCTTTTTGCATCTAGCCACAAACAAGCGAGCAGCTAACGGTATCGTATATCAAACTTTTTTCCGGTTTTCGTTTCATCCACGTTGAAATACAAGTTTTTGATTGACCGCTCGTCGATGTTGTGTAAGCACAGTCGATTCTGCTGTCTAATACCTCTGTGTAATAAAATTAGGAGGAAAGTGCTATTGTATGTCGCGAGGCATGTTAACTCGGCGAGGGTTTCCGGTTGAATTTGCAGGTTCTGCTGCGAGTGGAAATGACTTGCGTTATTTCGTGGAACGGAAGACTTGTTGGTTTGATTGATTCGCGAATATATAAGTAAACTTTAATTTTCAATACGGAAGGTACTTTTCGTTGCCTGTCCAGAAAAGATGAAAAAAAGAAAACAAGACGGAAAATCCCCGAGGCACTGTCACTTTTCAATGAAACCGAATCGCAGAAGAAAAAAACCAATCGAAAACTAAATAGACTAACCGGTATACTACCGATTCTCAAATAACATTCCTGCGGTGGCGGCCAGAGCGAAAAGTGGGTGAACGCCCATCTCATCAATCGCGTCGGCGGTACGTAATCTATCAATGCAGTGTATAATAGCCCGGGAGTGAATCAGACAAGCCAAAAAGAAAAGAGACGAAGGGAGACAGCCTTTCCAGGCGGAGCCGAGCCCATGTGTATTATAAGATCCAAGACAGCAAAGAGAAAAGTAATCCAGGCGAGTGTCGTTTCGGCATATTGAATTACCATTTCCCGCAACGTAGCTCTCAACTTTCATGCAGTAGTTACGCCCTCCCTTATTCCCGCTGCGCCGAGGGAGAGAGCGGATGTCCGGTGACAATGGACGGGGCACGCGACTGGCTCTCGAGAGAAAACGCTCCCGTTGGTGCCTTTCAGCGCCGAGCACTGCAGGCCAGACCTTGGCTCGCTCTCGTTCTCTCTCTCTCTGCTTTTATTCTCGCGTACGCGTACTGGCGCTCTCTGCTACTGGAATCGGCCGTCTTCTTTACGTAATGCCAGCTGTATTGCTTTTGGGACGACTTTTCTCTCGGCTTTCATGGGCTCTGTTTTCGTGCGTGCTTCCATCCAATCGTACGAGCAACACTTGCGATTCTCGCTCTATACACGAGGTTCGATTGGGTTCATGCGTAGACTGAAATCAGGCTGCGATATCGGTACGAGCTGATCAAGCTGTTTTATACGACATTTAGGATTGGCAAACGCTTGGCGAAAATAATAAATATGCTTCTTTTTAAGGGGACCACCTGGTATAAACAGTCAAAATTATTAGTTTTCTATATTGAACGAAAATTATTTTTGAAGGACTTCTTCTTTCTTCCTCTAGATCGGTTAAGTTAAGGTACAAGTTAACCAATTGTATCATTCTATGAGATTTTTTTCAAAATCATCTGAAAAGAATTTTAAAAAAGATTTGAAAAATTTGTCATAAAAATGCCAAAAATTGCCTATTTCGAAAAACCCTTCGTCACACAATAGAGTACTCGTCTAAGAGTGAGATTTCAGGACTTACAAAGTTATCGAGTACTTCAAGATGAAAAAATATTTATGATGATAAATTCATTAGAACGATTTTTACATCACAGTATAGAAAATTTTTAATTTTCACTTTTTAACACTAGCTGGTCCCCCTATAGAAAATAAGGTAAGATGTAAAGATAAGCTGCGTGAAAGCAAGAAACGTTTCTTTCGTTTTTTCATCGTAACATTATACTTTCAATTGAGCAAGTTACATTCCACCAAGGTCACGATTAAAACGTAACCGACTCGTGCACAAGAATGAACTGCTCAAATATAAAAACAAAACAATCCGTGTACAGCCCATGTATATAAACGCTACTCTGTCGCTCGACCAATTATGTTCATACAAAAGACTCTACGACAATTGATCGGTAACAAGCATACTGCAACATTCGCGAAAAAATAACGGAACGGAGGATTACCGGGTAAGTAAGACAAGGAGGCGACTCGCACGTATATAGATGCCATTGACGAGCGTTTTTCGCAACCGGCTCGTTATATACGACGACGACTTATCGCACGTGAATCTGTTCGACAGAGCAATCGTTCGTGACAGATCGCGACAGGGCTACGGGATAACTACTCGCGCGCGATATGATTTCGCCTTCGGATGATCGGCTGAAAAATCGTGTATAAACTCACACGCCTGGTTTCTCGCAACAGCAGCAGTAGCAGCAGCAGTAGCAGCTACTTACCTGAAACACAAAGCCAAAGGTTTCTTTCGTTAGACAGATACAGCTCGTAAATCTTCATTGCGAAGCCGAGGATACTTTCCCCGATCGCGCACCCGCGCACGCCGAACGAAAGTCGCGCGCCCGAATAATCCACGCGTGCTCAGACTTTCGGCGCGCACGCACGTACACGCGCACGTATATATAACGCCTGGGAGCGCGCAATTTTCCCGAAAAGGAAAAAAAGCTGCCGGGCGGCCGAAGGCAACGACGAGCCGCACCGTTGCGCGCGCGCCTATTCTGTCCGTTTCCCGCGACACGCTTTCTTAATGCTCGCTCTTTTGCGTTTTATAACGATTGCGTCCAAAAGGTTGCCGCGTTTTTCCCGCGTTGCGTGCGAGGAAGCCTGGTTATTCGCTCGTTTCGTTCCTCCAACGAGATGCATTGTTGCGCGGACCCGACGTTAGACCAGTCGGCGAGCCGGCGAAATGATATGCCAACGAAGTGTCGAAAGCGCGACGGGGACCCAATGAACGTTTGGGATTAAAAGTGCGGCGCAAACGGAGCTAACTCGCATACACGGAAAGAGAAAAAGAAGGAGAGTGATGTACCGATGCACTCCCACGCAAGCAAACATCGAAACGTCTTCCGCGTGTACACACAGTTCTCGTGTTCTCCTCTCGCGTTGCGCGCACGGTACAAACAGCAAAACCCTTTTGCTGTATATAGCGCGGCTCCCACGATTCTCTCTCGCTCATTCGCTGAAAACCGCTCAAGAGCGCGCGCGCAACTTGTGCACAGCTCGCGTCCAAAGAAAGTCCAAGCGTCCGTCGTTATTCACTCGAAACCGAGCGACTTTTTACAATCGCGTCGACTTTCTGCAGGAATCTTCGTGAATCGATTTTGCGCCTGAAATCAGTCGTCGGTAGACGAGAAGAACTTGTTGTCGAAAATCGCCGAAACAAAAAAAAAAGAATCCGCTTAGTAGAAGGAGAAAAAGAGTTTCTCTGCAGCTTGAAAGAAAAGAAGAAAAAAAGAGAATCACACGCTCGCATATACGCGGACGCGATAGCGATCCTACCCATGCCTTGGGAGATCGTATAAACGCTCACACGCAGGTGTATTGGCTGGCTGGCAGGTGCGCCGGTTTAAAAGCCAAGCGCAAACTCGGAACTGTGTCGTTGCCGCTCGGCGCGGAGAAAGCCCCGGCAGCGTATAGGATACGCGTGTATACATATGTATGTGCGTGTGTGAGCGGGTCGTTTCGGGAGGGAGAAGAGGGAACCTTTAAATGTTTGTTTGACGTTTGTAAGCTGCTCGTTAGAAGCCAAGATTCTTTCTATATATCTAGTTTTCTATCGCACTGTTGCTTTCGATACTTCAAACTACTGATCACAACAACACTCTGTGATTCGTCACTTGAAGATAAAACGTCCTTTACTCCCTACGTATAGTCTTGCAATTCCCATTCTATCAATTAGCATATTATCACATATTATTTCGTCAAAATAGCATCCTTAAAAAAAAGCCTGTTAATCGCTAACAGTACATATCGACATAATATCTTACTGCACAGAAGCAAAAAAAGCATGCATGCACTGCAGAACATCGAAACGCAGGAGAATCTCGCAAAGGCTGTTCTAGCCGTGAAAGAGGGAAAAAATGAGCGGAGAGGGAAAATAACCGAGGCGATCGGCGATGAACGAGCCTCGTAAATCGGCTAATGCAGAGCTTCGTGCGAATTACAACTTTAGCGTGCGCTTATACGCGGCGTGCAGCGGCAGCGGCAAAACTCGTGATCGATTCGCATATGTGTGCGCGTGTGGCATGTATGTGGGAAATGACGGCGCCGTGGCTTACTTTCGCCGAAGCTTCTTGTGTTTACACCAACGACTTTTCCTCCCTGACTTTTAACCTCGAGAGGTTTTTCGCAAAGACCGCTGAATGTGAAAATGTGTAAAGGGCGTTTTAATAAACGGCTGCGCGAAGTGCGTATCGTAGAGCCAGCGCGATTGTTATAGTTTCTCTGAATGACGACAGCTTGTCGCTATTTCGCCAGAGAAATACATAAGCGCGCTGCTCTTATCTCGAGATGAACTTCTCGCTTGGAAACAGGAGAGGATATCGTTAAACAAGCACAAATACGAAGAGAGAGAAAGCCACAGGCGATAACTTCGTTAACGAGGCTGACCTCTCTTGTGGAAAATTAGCCTATTAGGAAAAGTTGCGAGTGTGTGTAACAAACAATAAAAGGGACGCGCGTCGCCGTGGAAAGTAAACTGTCGGCTCGTTACGTGTCGTCGGGAGACGCAGAGAAGCTAGATAGCGAAATAATTAACCTCTCTCCGGCAGATAAGCGCACGAGGAAAGGCATTCTCAAACGACATCTTACACACACAGCCTCTCTTCTCTCTCTCTCTCTCTCTCTCTCTCTCTCTCTCTCTCTCTCTCTCTCTCTCTCTCTATTTATTTATTTCGAGCGCTCGACTTGAACTTGTCTAGAAAGTCTTATCGTTTGGAACGCGAAGAGAGAGAGGGAAAACTTTTTCTGCCTTACAGCGAGTTCAGTTTCTTTACTTTTATTTTTAAGTATGATAAGATTTTGCGTTTCATCGATTGTCCTCTCTACTGTCTGGTTCAGTTTTTTTATCTGATATCGAAGTGAATACGACTGCCAACGCCAAATGCATCGCGCACTTAATCGATCAGACTGTCACTCACTCTCAATTATGTCAAAGCGCATCCAACGTCACGTCGGCGCGGATATATGTAAAATCAACCTATCGTTTGCTTATATACACATGAGAATCTGGCTGATTTTTCCATTGTCTCGCGACTGCATGCCATTTAATTAGGAGTGAAGCGTACATATATAGTTTTCGGAAATTAATGCTATATACAAGTATTGTGGCCCCGTTCGCATGGCGACGACGACGGGAAAATTACTCAGGCTCGTACATTGGAATTTTCATTGTTTTTCGATAGGGCTTATTTTTTTCCTTACACGCGTGCTTTAAGCAACGGTCTAAGCTCACTGGCAAGAAAGCAGTCAAACGACAATTGACTTTTTGCATCGCTACTATTGCTATCACACGATCTGAAAAGTAAATAATGAGCATCAAAAATATTCCATCTTTTTCACATATAACGCACGCTCTGTTACACATAAGACATTTAATTAGTTTGGTCGCCATTGCTATTTTGATAAATTTCATTGCCTATACGCAATGAAACGGAATAGTTCTTCCACAAAAGTCATCATTATCAAAGAGAATGTAAAAAACGTAGGAGACACAGTAGGCGTGTACGACTCGGAACGACATTTTTCCGTAATGGACTTTGCTTGTATATTCAACTTTTCGCGATCGAAGCAAATTTGATAAACAGCCTATTGATTAAAAACAACATTCCTTTTGAATCTGTATAAGTGAAACGTGTGAATTTGAAAAATCGCTATTTTATCAAATCTGCATGCCTAGTTTTCTCTAGCGCGATACAGATAAATAATTTTACGAGATTTATCGTTCTATTAGTAGTCAATTATTCATCTTTGTGTATAAATACCTGTATAACGAAGGCGATAGTCATTGGTATTTCGACACGATTCTCTTGGCAGCGCTTTCCATAATTTCGGAATGCTTGACTGAGTAAAAGAAAAATAAAGAGAATTGGCAAACAATTAATCTCCCGACAATTGCCAGGCATAAGTCGCACTTTCTAACGTCTCTGGGTATCGATTAATCAGGCGTACCGAAGAGCATCTCTTCTAATTGCAGTCGAGCCTGGGCTCGATTAGCAAACAATGTTAGACGCACCGCAATCTTCTCTAGCGTGAAAGTTTTAATGTGCGACAGAGGGAGACGCAGGGATAAAGACAGTGGCGAGTGCGGCGCGCAATAACCGCGTGGGCGCAAAGATTACAATGAGAAAGTGTTATAAGGAAGGCACGCGTTAATTAGGCGTTGTGTCGCGCTCACAGCAGCCGAAAAACGAGAACGCGATCAAAACTTTCTAAATTTGTATCGACAAGTACGTATATGTATATAGTCTCTCTCTCTCTCTCACTTTCACCCATGTACACACTGCGATTGATAAGATGCATCTTACGGATGTGCGATGTGTGCTGTCTCTCCCACGGTGTGTCACGGAAGCTTGCCCCCTTAGAGTCTATCGATTACCGTGCGCGAGATGATTTTCCATTCGGTGAAATTTCGCAGAGCCACAAGCGAAAGCGCATGTGTATGTGTGTGTGAGAGAGGGGAGGGGGGGGGGTCCAATTTCGGCGATCGCTAGAATCGAGAGCGAATCGCACAGCGTACGCAGTTTGCAAGCCTATCGCAGTTAACTGATGTGGTAGACGCGCAGAGCAACGCGTTCGCGTAGCTAATGCGCACAAGAGGCGCGGATACATCATCAGTTAGCATTCAAACTTTTGCCGAGAGCTGTTTGAATGAAAGCAAAGAGATGGCTTTGCCATTTTTCAGATCGGCATCGCGAAACCCCATTGAAATTGTAGCTCCGCAGCTCTTATTTGTTCAGCCGCATCGCGACTTTTCTGCAGGCATCTCTAACAAATAAGTTTTCGACACCCGACGCGCCTCGCGGAGCAAAGCATTACAGCACCTTCCTCTTTTGTCGCGTCGAGAGAGAGAGAGAGAGAGAGATCAGATATAATTTTCAACGGGTCGACATTGCAGATTTTCTCAGGGAGACGGCGACGCACCGAGCGGATCGTGTGTACCGTAATTTCTCGGACCGCGATTACCGATCGGCCGAGCCGCTGCACGAGGGGAAACGAAATCGGCGCCGCGGGAACGTCGACGGTAGCCGCTTTGGCTATTAGCGCAATTTTCTCTCTCTCTCTCTCTCTCTCAAGCACGACCTACGTGTCAATCGATATAATAGCGGAGTATCGTTGGCTTTCTGTCCTGCGCCAAGCGGGACCTATTGTGACTTTCTTGGCGCGCGCGAGACCCAGTCGGTCGGCCGCCGTTCTACAAAGCTCCAGCGAGTCTTGTCGTTTCATTGCTCGCCGACCGACGTTTTGCCGGGAAGCGCTCGTAGCAGAAAGTGCGACGCTTTCACTCGCCGATTTCTCGAAGATGAGTAATCCAACTCGGGCCCGGGCATTTTCAAGCGATCGCCGTTGGCCGCCAAATAGCGAGCGCCCGTTCGCTAACGAGCTGTCGCCGCGGACGCGAGCGAGAGGATCGAGCGCGGCGCTTTTTTGCTCTCTCGTCTGGCGGCCTGGCGATCGTAAAGTCGATCGGCGAGACGGAAAGCCGCCTCGCGACGGAGAGCTTCCTTCCTCCCTCGAATACGGTGCCGAGGCACATCCTCCGACGGCCGGACGCTTGCGCGCTTTTCTCGCGGCGCGATCATATAGCCGACGGTAATTGCCGTGCTCTTTCATCAATGCTGTCGTCTGCTCGCGCCTCTTTATTTTCCCATGGGATTGACGCGCGCGAAAACTGCGCCCGACGAAGCACCGTTCCTTTTTTTTCCGCTGCTTATACGGTGAAAGTTATGCGAAGCTCGTCGTAAATTATCTTTATACAGATGGGACTCGGTGGCATGTGTATTAATTTAAATTACGTGGTTTATTGGGTTTCGAGGTTGGAGACTGAGGAGCATGATGATCATTGAGTTTTTAATGTTGAATACGAAAGAAGGTGGTGAGAAAACAATACTTTCAATACAAATAATCACAATTCGGCTTGTACGTTGATATTGAAGCAATTAAAAGACATTTCATCGAAGAATCGTTTCCACGGAAGAAGCTTCAGCGATTTTGAAGAAAAGAGAAGACATAAAACGCACATCCCGAACTTAAGACACCAAGTTATATACCGTTGCGTCAGTCAAGCAGCAACTAAAATTTGTAAAGCGCTAGATGACGGAAGTTTTCTTTTCATGCCACGAGGCAAACGCATATAAGAGAACCACGGAGAGTTGAGCTTCGGAAAAACAAGTGCCGTTAACCCTCGTCTCGCTCGTCTCTCTCCTGGACGCTAAATGAAGTCTCTTCGTGTCAACTCTTCACGTTTTTCGAATTAAAAGAAATAAAAATAAATTCTTGATCTCTGACATTCGTTCATCATGTTTTTTCCATGTAAAAAAACTTTTGTTCTCAACGTTACCATCCGTCTACCTCTACCTCTACCTCTACCTCTACCTCTCTCTCTCTCTCTCTCTCTCTCTCTCTCTCTCTCTCTCTCTCTCTCTCTCTCTCTCTCTCTCTCTCTCTCTCTTCGAGTGTATAAGTGAAGCCCTCGCCAACAACGATAATTTTTCTTACGCCTTTTTGCGCGCCGTAAAATTACACTACACGTGCCTCGTAAAAATACCCTCTGCGCACAAGACTTAGAACTGTGCACAAAAAAAAAGAAAAAAAGGAAAAAAAACTGAAAGAAAAATAAGCATGCGTGCTCGGTCTTTTTTTTTACAAGCGCAGAAGAAGGAAGCATAATTGCTTTAATCGTGTTGTGGCTTGCAGCAGCCTTGATCCTCGCTTGACCTTTCTTCGCGCGCGTGTGTGCGAAGAGCGAAAAAGCGAAACGAGGTGCGATTAACGCGTTTTCGTCTGACCCTATAGAGAGAAGGAAAGAACACGCACCGACGTCACCGCTCACGAGAGACGGTTTAATGAAAACTTCATTATTTCCAGCCTCGTTACTCTGCCTCGATTTACTCGTCGAGGGAAATTGACGCGGACTTTTATCAACATTGGCGTAGACCCGATGCGTTTCAACGACGGGTTATTGGGATCAATTTACGTATAATCTACTTAAATTGTCTTAAAGTGTACTCATATCAATTCGCTATTAAGTGAAAAGACTTACATTTTTTTTCATCGTTCACAGTGTTCTATAGGTGGGTAATTCTAGGCTATTTCGATTGACTTGTAACCCTTAGGTTACGGATTTTTTTTTAATTTGGCACAATTGTTGTACACATAAATCTGAGATTTTTCCCAAATTTTGGAGACGATACATTAATTATATCAAAAGTTATTAACAATTAAAGAAAAATGATAAAAAATTTTCAAACAGCTATATTTTAAAAACTAATAAAGATATCGAAGTCGGATTTTTTTCAAAATACTTATAATGCCTTAAAATTTCGAAATAATTACAACAATAAACAATAAAAATTTTTTTTCGAAAGTTATTAACTTTTTGTTTAAACAATTGCTAATATCTCAAAAAGTATATTTTTTTTTTTGAAAAATTCTTGCTCCTACGTATTCCTGAGGATTTTTGCTATCGAAATCAATCATAAAATTCAAGGGCCCGACATATCGGAAAGCGTAGCCCTAATCAAAAGAAGACGCCTCGGCGTAAGGCTGCGGTAGCGCTCCAGCAGACTCACGGTCGAAAGGTACTTTAGCTTTAATCTAAAAAACTAATAAAGATACCGAATCGGAGTTTTCCCAAATTACTTATAATACCTTGAACTTTCGAAATAATTACAACAATAAACAATAAAAAATTTTTTTCGAAAGTTATTAACTTTTTGTTTAAACAATTGCTAATATCTCAAAAAGTATATTTTTTTTTTTGAAAAATTCTTGCTCCTACGTATTCCTGAGGTTTTTTGCTATCGAAATCAATCATAAAATTCAAGGGCCCGACATATCGGAAAGCGTAGCCCTAATCAAAAGAAGATGCCTCGGTGTCCGGTCGCTTTCGACCGTGAGTCCGCTGGAGCGCTACCGCAGCCTTACGCCGAGGCGTCTTCTTTTGATTAGGGCTACGCTTTCCGATACGTCGGGCCCTCGAATTTTATGATTGATTTCTATAGCAAAAATCCTCAGGAATACGTAGGAGCAAGAATTTTTCAAAAAAAAATATACTTTTTGAGATATTAGCAATTGTTTAAACAAAAAGTTAATAACTTTCGAAAAAAAATTTTTATTGTTTATTGTTGTAATTATTTCGAAATTTTAAGGCATTATAAGTATTTTGAAAAAAATCCGACTTCGATATCTTTATTAGTTTTTAAAATATAGCTGTTTGAAAATTTTTTATCATTTTTCTTTAATTGTTAATAACTTTTGATATAATTAATGTATCGTCTCCAAAATTTGGGAAAAATCTCAGTTTTATGTGTACAACAATTGTGCCAAATTAAAAAAAAATCCGTAACCTAAGGGTTACAAGTCAATCGAAATAGCCTAGAATGACCCAGGTACAGAATGAAACTCGTTCACTCTAATTTAATCGTTTTTCAATGCACGAATTCAAAGGCTTAGCCAAAGTGAAAGAAAGTTGTCTACCCGAGAGAATTGATCGTCAATAACAATAAGATAAATCTAAAAAAAACGCCAAGTCAATAAAATTCAATTAGAAAATCATTGAAGTGATACAAGAGGCAGAGTAGCATAAAAACAGTTAGAGAGTAAACAATAATTCGTAAAGTACGCATTCGCATCGATGGCGGTTCTTCAATGCTCAAGCTTGTGTATTTACTAATAAACCGCCCCCGGGAGCAAGCAACGGAATGCAAATTGAATAAAGTCGATCGGTCGCGTTGATAGCAAAGTCTAATGGTTCCGGAATGTGTATATGCATCGTACAAGTAACACGCTCTTAGTTACATAATACTCTCTTGGATGCTGTCGCGTTGATTCGACCCATAGACTTTGCATTCATTCAACCTACGCGCGTGCAAGAAAGCGTCGCTTGATTGATTCTTTAAAATTTGCCATTCAATCGCGAGGACGCTTTGGTATTATTCACTGCTGGTTGTATATGGGCTGTGCGTGATTTTGAAAGCACATTTTTTGAATTTTCAATGTGCATGCGATGATAACGGTTCCCGGCAATAATCAAGAGCCAGTCTATATTAAGAATATAATAAGTAATCAATTTATTTTTTAATAATATTTTATCAACTTTTTAATAAACGTTAGCTTACAACTGGAAAAGTTCAAATTTTATCTAACTAATTCTTGTTCCAACGAGATATTTTGTTTTTGTTCAATTAAAAAAGACAATATAAAACGTATCTATTGAAGATATGCAGTAAGCCAAGTCATGACACAGCTTCCTCCGGTGCGTTGGCGTCACGCCACCCGCTCTTTTCTTCACATCGAATTTTGCTTGGATTTACGAGATTCGATGTTTCGTTATAGAATTCAGTTATTTTTCGTCAACCTATATCTCTCATATATTCAATTTAAATATTTATTGTGATTAATTAATATTGATGTTTATAATAAATATGTAAAATAAAAATATATAAATTATAAAAAGATATATTATGTAATGTTTGTAGTAATAACAATTATTTGTCGAAATTACGTAAGTATTACAAGTTTTAAAACGATGCTACGTTTACGATTCCATAGACTAAAAAATGCAAAGTCAACTGACTTGTTAATTGATTTGTGTTATCTCTACTTACAAGAACGAATGCGTGGAATGTTCACGTTTAAACATTTGCAGATTCTTCTGATAATTCATGTACTTTTATCTCCTATTCTCGTTGAGTATAATATATGAAACATATTTCCAATATTATTCTTTTCCCTCTCGTAAAATGCTAAAGAATTCAATAATCTTTCCTTGAAAGGTACCTGGCCTAGCTAACTTTTTCAAAGTACCACCAATACCATCGCATGTACTCTTGCCATGGCAGCTTACATAAAAATGTCATTGAGCTTCTTTTTTTATCGGGTAAAATAGTTAGCTAGGCGTAAAAAATTAGGTTTATGATTATATTGTGTGTTGTAACGCCATATAAAAAATAATTTTTTTATACCATCTGGATATTCAATTTAAACAAAATCTGTAAATTTATCTTAAAATAATGCTACTGCTGCAGTGTATTATGCTGTAAACATTCAGAAATCATAACTAAATATTTGTGATCTATCTTGACATTCATTCTCCCACAAATTGAAGCGAATGCACGATAATATACTTTTTTCCTAAATACAAAATATGCTGCAGATGAAATTTCATTCTAAGTAATGGCGCAATAATTCTCGGAAAAACTTAAATTTGATAAATATTTCGTTTCTTTTGAATTTGAAAGTAATATTATTCTATATATAGTAATATGTTTTGAAATTTTTATTTAGTAATTATTAATGTTTTCGAAATGGTAATTTGTCTTTCAATAAGGTCAAACATGCCTCAAAGATGAATCTACTGTTTTATTGGTTTAGTGAAATATATTCAATTTTGCGTTTGACTGATCAAAACGCACATTTTGCTTTTTAATTTATTATATCCTGATGGACATTTAAAACATACATTGTCACAGCAAGCTGCGATTTTTTTAGTGTTCTGGAACACTAAAGTTATTTTTTAGTACTAGAAATGCCTTCTGGTTTCATTATCAGGAAGCGCAATGACTCTAGCATCAATTGAACATTGCGATAGTGAACAGAAACTCAAATGTACTGATTGTTGATCAAGTTTGGGATAAAATCACAATATAATGGTTTAAGTAAGCACAAAAAAGCAAAGCTAAATTTTATACGTATAAATTCTTGTTGGAATAGTGCAAATATTGTTTTGATAATGAAAATATTTATTAGCGTCGATATTAATTTATTAACAATCCATATTTAAATTGAAGCTATAATAGTTAGAGGTAAACAGAAAACAACTGTGGTCAGGCTGTGTCTCATAACTTCGTTTACTGCTTACGATGCGATTTCAGTAGATCACCCGAGCAAATGTACCGTGTTTATGATAAAAGCCGATGATTTCAAGGAACAAATGTGGTCGAAACTATTTAGACCGGCCCTCGAATGAATATATTTCAGCAAACCGTAAACCATTGCGAATTCATTGGACAATAATGCTCGGCAATAAAATAATGGCACTATATACATAAGAAAAAATAACTCATTCATTGTCGAAAAACAACCAAGCTACAGTCTCAAATGCCGAACGCGATAAATAAGACAATATTAGCATTAGTATTTTCCAATTGAGCAATTGCGTTTTAACGCACGCCCGCCGCCGCAGTAGCAATCGCGATAAAGCAAAAATACTTACACGTAGTCTACGCGCGTAACCGGTTGTTCCACCCTCCTGTATTTTCCAATTTTTTTTCTCAGAAGTATGGCCATGCAGTTTCGAAAATAACCTCTACGGTTTCTGTTGTGGAAAAATAGCCTGCCCCCCTCCTCGCTCTATCTCTCTCTCTCTTTTGCTTGGCATGCATGCCTACAATTTACAACAGAGGCCCCCCGTGCATTGGACCGGTCGCTCTGGCCGTCAACGAAACGGTATATAGCTCTCTCAATGTTTTGGCCTCTATATGTTGCGCAATCAACATAGATGCATCTCGCGCGTTCCAAGTTCCAATTTTCATAAACGAAAGATTAATTGTCTTCTATCGCATGTCGTTAAAAAATCTAATTCAGGCGTCTTACTGTAATTTATAATTGAGGGGAGTGGGAGCTTTTGCTTGGAACTGGTTTAAAGATTTACTGTTTGTCGCGAGCGCGGAGAGGGACAGCACGAAAAAGAAAGTAAAGTGTGAAAAATGTCAACTGGGTACGCGCTCGTGCGCATTAAATCCTCCGTGGCCTTTTTATCTTTTTAACGAATGACAACAATCGCCTCACGAACACACTTTTTTTTTCAAATTTGAAATTCCGATTTCGATACACGCGCATAATTAATTGCTTTCTCGTGCGGCTCATCCAAATAATCACACTTTTATGGCTGTTTCACGAAAACAGAGAAAAAGAACTCGTTTGAGGAATCAATATGCAGAAAATTATCGTTGCGCGCTCTCTGTACACTCAGGTTCCAATAACTGCTTTAATAGAACTTGTTCAGCTGCTATAAACGTTGCGGATATTTGGCGGTTTCATTGTTAAATGAGATGTATGCATTGGGATATCAAGACCAAATGTAAATTGCACGAACGGTTGTTTTTTTTTCTTCTTGTTCTGCTTTCGAAAAGTGCAATCGAATTTTCACTGTGATTGCACAATTTTTTACGCCGACGATTTACGATTTTATTCAAGTGCCCGTACACGGAGCGAACCCAGATACAATATATGAATTTTTTATCTCGCACTTTACGATCTGACACCATTGTTTCGAGATTTAAAAAATTCAAACTCGCAATCATTCTGAAGCTATCGATGATGTTTTATCGAAGTAAACACGATCGTGCAGTCGTAGAAAAATGTATTATAAGCGGAACATTCTAATTCTCGTCGCTTCCACAATGAATCGACGCATGTATTTATAAATCACCAACACGTTCACCGAAATAGCGGGTGTCTGCCACGTAAACAAAAATATTCCCCTCCAAAAGTCTCCGGCCGAAGAGCTCCACCCAATCAGTTCACCAGCGTAAAAAACAGGAGAGAAAAAGAAGAGGAATCGATGCCTTCTAAACCAGATCGCAAGAAACCGGACGGACGAGTATAATCATACAATCATCCGCGATCGACGTATCGAGCGTAAAAAAAAAGAGGGAGAGAGGCGATGTATATACGCGCATGGAGAAGGCGCGGCACGAAAAATTTGCTGCTCGCACGCAACTTCATCACGCGACCTTGCCGCAGGTGTTCGTCGATTAGAAGATTTTATTGGAAAAAACGTATAACGCCGCAAGTCGATGAAAGAGCGTCCACTCGACCAATGATTAGTCAGTGAACATAGAGCCGACGACGCCTTGTGTACATCCTGGGCTTTACTTTTTTCGCACAGATGTACCCGCGATGAGTTCACCTGTTCGATTAGATAACGTTCACTTTTTTCCCCGCAATATCTGTAAGCTGACAATCGATACGACAGTGTTGATAAGGCAGAGCGACTATTTTTATCGGTTATTTTCGCTCTTCGTTTGCTTTTTTCCCGGTTTTCATGCTGCACGCCTCATATTGCTTTCTATATTTGAAAATAGATTATTGAATTGTCGATTGTCCTAAGCTTTAACGCGATCGTCGTTGTAATTAAATAGAAGCACGTCACGTCTTCATAACTTTCAATTTCCATTCGCCTAGTAACGGTTTAGTTGCGTCAAAGCGCAAATGCAAAACCGAAACAATGTTTGATTAACGCGACTACTCAAATTCATCGCGAACACATTCACTATAAAATCGAAAAATCAGCAGCCACCCGTTGCAACAACTTTCGTTGGTGAGTCTAATTGACAAAGTTGACAAGATAGAACAAAGCGACATCTCTGATCTCTGCGAGCTAAAGAAAGTTAAGCGGCAGCAGCTGCCGCGGCTACGGTGATAAAATAAAAAGCATCGCGGGCCGTCTGCAGTGAGCGAGCGGCAATTTCAATAATTCCTAGCGGACAGTGAGATACGTCGGTGTAATATCTTTCACAAGAGGCAGAATGCACGAAAGAAAGACGGAAGGAGAGAGAGAGATAGAGAGAGAGAGAGAGAGAGGCCCTAATGATGGGTAGGCAAGTCTCTTTTCTGGAAATAGATGCGCATCGGCCAGCGCACTCTGCAAGTCTTACGTGCGTCATCTTGTGTATATCGCGCGAGAAAGAGAGAGACAAGCTCTGTAAATTTTCGTCTCTTTGATCCGGGATTTATCATTTTCTAAGGTAATGAAGGATATCGCTACTTGGCCCGAGTATGTAGCGCGCCGACAAACAACGTTCTATTGTTGTGTGGCCCTTAGCTATGGCGTGATTTCCGGTTCGCAGAAAATCCTACTAGCAGTATTTACAACTCGAGGAAAAATTGTATTTGCATTCGCCTATACGTATTCAGATAATATTCCATTATGTAAAGCAGATTCACCTAACAATCATACGCGTAGCCAGCATTATAAAGCACTCGATACAATTTTCTTTTTCAATAGAATTGACGTTCTAACGCATTTTTACGAAGCAACACAACATTTTCACGTAGATTCTAATGATTTTTCAAATTCTATTTGTAGTTTATTGGCAACTACCAGTTACTTACATAAAAAGTTAATTTACTTATATAGTTTAAATGATCTACGACCTTGTCTAATAGTGTATTCAATCCTCAACTCAAATTTTACAAATGTAAATTTTATCTAAAACAAGAAATGCTTGTAAAATAAATTTCATAAGCCGTACAGACTAATGAATATTACTCGAATTAACATTAAAACGTCAAGTCTGTTACGGTACAAACAATAATCATGACGTGAACTCATTCAATTTAACTTTGAAATGAATGCATGTATGTAGCTACTTAAATAAAACTCTCAACGGCTGTCAAACTTGCTGCGCGAATTTTCAAAACCCGCAAATCTATTTCTTGTTCTGAATAAATTCAGAAATAAAAAACGAGAAGCTAGCACACATCGATCCGATGATAATCATGTTCTCCGTGAGAGAGAGACGGTAGAGCGGTACAGGCTTCGTGAACTATTAATAGAAGCCATCGAAGTGTCGCTCGCGAGTAGTGTGCGTATGATGCACCCTTTAGTCGCGTTTAAAAAAGAGCCGCCCGCGCGGAATAGCAAGAGACGCCGACGGCGCAGTACGCTACCGACGAAGGGCTTTCACCCCCACGCGCGCCCGAGACAAAACGCACGCGCACACACATAAGCGTTGGGTCGTCAGAGGGATGTCTGCCGCGGAAAATCGAATGTGCTACGAGAGAGAGGGACGCGGCTGCTGCCGTATGCTTGTCTCACGCTATCTCCTGGAATCTTAGGGTGCATGATGTTACGTTACGCCTATTCTCAACTATACTTGGTTTGCTTGACTTTCGATGAGATGAATTTAATTTACACTGAGACTCTTCAATAGACGAGTGCAAAGTTCTGAAAATGAGTTAGGTTAGTCGAAGCTTCTAGGAAAACGCTAGTTGTTATATGAAATATTCTGCGGTTTTCTTAGAAATGCAACAGCAATGTGATACAAAAAAATGCCGTCCTGTTCTAGAAAAAACGACAGATAAAGAAAGATGATAAAAAGTTTTGTAGTTGAATTTTGTCAATGGGTAAACTCGTCCCCTTCGTGTAATCATACACTGCCAAGGTACTCGCGAATCGTCGTAGACACACGTGTGTACCCATAGCTATACTGCACTTGCTATTTACAATAACAACACATCCTGGAGACGCAAGCATGAGCACAGCACAGTTTTTTACTACACTTTTACGACGGGGGCAGAGCGGAAGATGGTGTCGTCTCTCACCTTTAAAAACTCGTGCCGCGTTCTCGGCGTGTTCCCGTTCTCCGAAATAACTGCTACAAGCCAAAAGATAGTGAGATAGTAAGCACAGAAGAAAAACTGGAGCCGAAGCAGCCAAAAAGCTCCGGAATTTGAGAAATCCCGGCGGGTCTCTCACGTGTGTGCGCCCCGCCTCGCTCTCGTTACTCGCACACCTCTCTCTCTCTCAACAACAGCAATAATCTCCTTCACTCGCACAAGTCCGCGCACGCAAATATCATCCGTCCCTTGTTATGTGTTGACAGTAAGAGACGAAATAAGCAATAAAACGCACTAGGTTTTTAGCTGCGTTCAATAAATCTTCATTACTTTTTTCTATCGGCGGAGAAAGTTGATTCGACTGAGAAGACGATGCCAAAATAACACGCGTCGCGGGCAGGAGTTCAGATGACAATAAAAATTGACGGAACGGACCCGATGCACTCGGTTGCTCGAGGTGGACTGGACTGGTCGCCACCGCTACTCTACTACGACGAGCGCCGCCGAAGTTTCCCGACGGGTGCACACACAGCGCCGTCTCGCGGGAGAATCGACATTCGACCAATACTAGTGAGAGAGAGAGAGAGAGGAGGGAGCGCGAGAAGAATGCCGCAAGGAAAGGTATAATTTATTTGACCTAGGAATCTTGGGAGACGTGCTTTTAATTTTTCTTTTGCTAGCGATTTTGAGTGTTTTGGGGAGGCTCAAGGCTCCTTCATATTTGAGTGTTCCGGATTTGATAAAGTGCACAACATACGTATATATACGATAGAGAAAATTATTCTATAAATTTTAATAAATGCTTGTGAAAAAATTATAAAAATGCGGAAGTCGACTGAATTTGCTTTTCAAAAATATGGAATGAAATAAGCATAACTTATATCACAAAATTTTATTCGTAAACTTTTGTTTCATCATAAATGTCGTAGTGTATAAGGAAGTAATTTAAGTAAATAATCAGCAGATAAATAATATAAACGAAAGTATATGCTAAACACGATTATAAAAATCCTCTTGAAAAATATACGAAACCCCACGTAGCATGCATTAATTTTAGTGCTAAGAATTCCAAATATAATCAATAAGATCGATTAGAATAGAAGAGGCATTAAATACACATAAAAAATGAAATATACCAAATGTACGTGTATTGAATATATCATAAATCAATTAAAATTTTTTAATAAAAATCATTTTACAAATTGCTTTCTTACACTTCATATGCATTAAAAATATTTTTTTCACTACTTTAAAACGAGTGAAGCACACAGTCAAACGAACATTAGAAAAATTAATCAAATCAATTATTAATAAAAGAAGTATGCAAGTATTACTAAATTACAAATACACTAAGCTAGAAAAGCTAGACACCGAGAGAACAACAGAGACGAGCCAGCTGAAATACTATGATGATGTAGAAAGAAGTTTAAAGCCAGACAAAACATGTAGGTAGAGGGAAAGACAGAGAAAGACTATGAGATGAACTGAGAGGGTATATGACGAAAGAGAGAAAAAAGAAGGAATCGAAAACAGAGGAAAAGAACAAAAAGAGAGAGAGAGAGAGAGAGAGAGAGAGAGAGAGAGAGAGAGAGAGAGAGAGAGAGAGCTGAGAAGAGAGACAGACACGACAACCTCGAGAAGGCAAGTCTCCGCTTGGGTCGAGGACGGCCAAACACTCATTTCTCCTATCCTTGATTTTCTCTCTTTCTCCATCTCCCGTGGACCGGTAGAGACTTTGAGATGTCGAGTTGTTTTGTCGAATACGTAATGACAAGCAAAAGATTTTGATTTTTTTCATATTTGTCTTACAGATCGTGCATTATATATATAAATTATATCTAAATTACAATACAAACTCGTTTTTTTAATAAAGAATTGAATACAATCGATTGTTAACAAAATGATACGATGCTTTTTTTTTATTTTTGCAATTTTTTTTATACAAAATGAATTAATTATAGCTATACTGAAAATCGACGTTTGAATGTACTCGTACATAAGTAAACTACGTCAATTAGATTTCAAAAAAAACTTTCAACATCAAATTTAACATAATTCTCGAAAGAAATACATGATCGCCAGCGATCATTGTCCTGAAATTTATTACTCATAGTAATCATGTTAAAACTACAATTTAAGATTTATACTTTTTTGTAAGTTAAAACTATTTGAAAAAAAGTCTAGCCTTGGTGTATATGTGAGTATAGAATGGATGGGTGGTTTAGTGGAAGTAGGAATCGTATGGAGCTTTAAAGTTAATTTTGATAGTAGAATGGAAGTTTAACTGTAGGAATATTAGGAACGTTGGCTTAAAGCTTGATAAAAGAAGAAGCGGTATGCATGCGTATGTTTGTTTGTGGAACAGATATGAAGGGTTTGATGATGGATGGATAGGGTTTGGTGAACCGTAGAACTTTAGAAAATATGCCGCAGCGACGGCAGATATGGTGACAAACTTTTTATCTCGAATCGGAGATGGATTTACAGGTGGACGGGTAATATGACAGACTAAAGCAACATTCACAAGAGGAGGCGAGTCTAGATAGCTGAAAAGAATTTGGTTCGAAAGGAAAATTATACGTCATCGTTATATTTGTAAAAACGTTATGTTGTTTGTATATTTACTATAAAATATGTAATGGATATAACTAATGAATTATCGAATCACCAGCGATCCTCGTCACACCATCAAAACTATAATGGATAAAATATCCGATGTCAATTGAACAATTATAACAGAAATAGACTATTGTTACTTTCAACAACAGTATAAAGACAAAAAGCTAATATTTATATACGTATTTAACAAAACCACAAAAAATTATATCGACGCAGTATAATAGTATGTTGTAAAAAAGTTGTTATCTAGATCTTTGCTATAAAATATATGGTAGATATAACTAATAAACTATCCGATCGCCAGCGATCATAGTCACCTAATTAAAACTACAATTAATAGTAATTAATAATAATGTTATCTCCAACGATTAGTGTTATACAAATAAAAGTATACTATAACTAAGGTCAACAGATCACAAAACTAATATTTATATTCTAAGACATTTGTATGCAAAAAGTTTTTTGGAAAAAAGTTTGGATTTAGTAAAAGTACTAGTAGTATGCATGGGTGTTTTAGTGGAAGGAGAAATTGTACGGAGCTTTAAAGTTGATTGTGCAAGTTGGACGGTAGGTTTAGAAGTAGGAAGTTTAGGAATGTATGTTGAGGGTTTGATAAAAGAAGAAGCGATATGCATGCGTATGTTTGTTTGAGGAACAGAAATTATGGGTTTGATGATAGGTTTATAAGGTTTGGTAAACGGTAGAACTTTGGAAAATTTGCCGTAGCGTCGGCGAATATGGCGACGTATTTTTTGTCTGAAAGCGGTGGTAGATTTGCAGATAGACAGGTAGTAATGAGAGACTAGAGCAGCATTCATAAGAGAAGAAGAGTCCAAGTAGCTGAAAATCATTTGGGAGAGTTCGATAGGAAGGCTTTTGATGATGTCGAAGCCTGGGTTATAAAAGCCCATTGCGGTCAGAAGTTTTCGTAAAAAAGCCATGATGACTTCCTTTTCGATACTTTGTGTTTGCTCGAGCAGAAAACTCGAGCAATTGATGCCAGTCCGTGCTGCAGGGGCTTATATACCCTACCGTGTTGTCACATGATTTGATAATCAGATCGACCAATCAGCAGAAAGCTACTTAACGTTGATTGGTCTAAGCGACCCAATAGATGTTAAGTATACCAATATTACATTTTTTATTCCATTTGTGAAACAAAGAATTTGAATTGTAATAAAAATATGTCTACTATTTAGGATAGTTTTAAAAGATAAACTTTAAAAACGAATAAAAATTTTATATATTAAAGGATCTTTGATATTTCTCTACTAAAAAATTCAATGCTGATTGGCGCAGGTTAACCTAGACGTATTATCCCCATTCTTTTCATCGAATTAGTGGAACTAAAAAGTTAAGTAGTAATACAGATTTGTCTATTATAATGAGTGAATACAAATTTTGTATAGCCGAACCTCAGATTTTTTTTACTAGAAATAGCCCAAATGGAAATTTCTCTCGTAATAATATTTTTGTTCCAATGGAAGTTCTCTTATCAGAAATAGAGTCCTTTAGTTACAATAGAATTCTTTCTTGTTATATAAAAAGAATTCTTCTATCATTCAGTGGAGTTGCTTCAATTCATTATCCTCTTGTTACACAAAGATTTCTTTCAGTACATATAAATAGTTCTATACTGAATTTTCACATTTCCGAGTTATGGAATAGAATAGTATTCAATGTGCGCCGGTATTTGGTGATTAAGACCATTTCAATCAGGTACATGAATTAAATGATAATTATTAATTTTTACTTGGAAATGTATGAATATCTTAAAGAAAATTGATTTTAGTTGCATTAGCTTCATAAGAAGATTGTCCAAAAGTCTTTGGTCGTTTGATGTCAATTTTGCGCGATATACCGACCGCTACAGCATCACTTGCTTCAGGATGCTGAAGCAAAAGAGCTTTAATTTCCGAAGACTACACGATATAATTTCCTACTTTGATTACTTTTTTTATGCGTTCGCTTATTACTTGCTCTACGCTGTCTCATCGAATAGTCCTACGTGCCCTTTATACAGTATTGCTTAAATTGATTTTTTGTGTTCTTCTGTAATATTTAGAATTTTTCAACTTTTAAATATAAGCCTGCGTAAGTTTGTTCATCACTCAAGTGCTTTTTAACTTCAATTATTGCGTACGTACGTATGTACGGTCATAATTGGGATTTATGGTAAAACTTCATTCACTGATTCCTAAATTCTTGAAATTAATTGTAAGAATAATTGAGGAAATTCATCAGTTAATAAGTCGCGTCGGCATATATTCTAATCCAAATTGGAACTATCCTAATCCATCTATTTAAAGGTTATTCTTTTTTGGAACATCCAATCATATTTGAATACTATAATTTTTTGTTCAGCTGACTGTCATAAACTGTCTGAATTAAAGAGTTTAAGAAAGACAACTGTTCACCTAAGTAAACACTCATAGGTATAGATCTATAACAGAGAAAATTAAAATCTCTACGCCTGGAACATCAGCACCCAGCGGACAGTCCGCTATGTGTACTTGGGTGAGAGAGAGTCTGTTTAACCTTGGCTGCTTTTCTCTCCTAGGTGGCATTTTCATCGGCGGATGCCTCGTGTATGCTCTATTATTAGAGGAAACTGACGCGGGCGTGCGCATATTTTCTTCCTCCTGCTCGTCGTTTTTTTTCTGTAAGCGCGCGTGCCTACCTTCATATAACATCAAGTGGGTAGATATTGTCTTCATATATAACTGCAGTTGGCTCAGCTCTGTCTAACAATCCTAGTCCGAGAAAGGGAGAGAGAGAGAGAGAGAGAGAGAGACGGCTAATTTACCGAATGAATCGTGCTCATCCTCTACACACGATGATGCGGTTTAATCAAGCAACGCAGATGTGCGCGATATGTATTACATGTGTGTGCTGGACAATGCCTTGTTACAACTTGTTCGTTGTATAGAAAAATGTTCGGTGATTGGTTCCTTTTTTATAAAAAAGATCCTGTATCGTATGATGGTTATTGGTTTACATGAAAAACTGATTGCAGACGATTGGCTTACTTTATGATCTCGTTTATTTTTAAAAATGCCAGCGGAAATTAATTTATAAATTGTTGCACAAGCCAAAATCTGTATTCATCTTGTATAACATGAAAATAGATAGAAAACGATTGTCTCACTCTAACTTGGGACAGATTGAAAATTCATAAAAACCATTCAAATATCAATTGCAATTTGTGAGCTAACGACTATGGTAGGTACATAATGCTTACAAGCGAGTGAAATGAATATCCGTTATTGTCGTCGTTATCCGAATATATAATAGAAGTCCAGATCGAAGCTGCGTTTTATCGGACTTGGCCTCTTTTTCGCGATAAATTAAACGCAAAACGACGGGGAAAAAGTGAGCGCGCGCGCGCAAGGCGCAGATGATTATCGGGAGAGCGCGTAAGCTAATTCCGTTCTCGCTCCTCTCCAGCGGGCTCCAAAAAAGAAGGGGGATACACGTATCTGCATCGCGATGCGGCCGCATTGCCGATAAAGAGGCTGTGTACGAGAGTGCACCAAGGCCAAGGAGAGTGTCAGAGGCGTCCTCCTCTTCTTCTTCGTTCTTCTCCCTTTGCGAGCGCGAGAGGCTGATAGTTCGCTCGCGCGAGAGCTGCATCGAAAGTATCTTGTGAGAATACGACGACAACGACGCGTATACTTTCTCCGTCAAACGACTATTGTGTACCGCCGCTGCGGAAAAGTGCCTTTCCCGACCCATATACTTCCGATGGATTTATACGCTTTTGCTATACATTATTCATTTGTATCCCAAAGACGATTATGATACGCGTGTGAGCTCCGTTTTGTTCGTTTCTTTTCGTTATGGGAAACGAAATCGTTGGAAAATGAATTAATGACGCTTGGAATAAATCCAGCAATTAGAGCACGAGAAATTGTAATCGAGGAGAAAATGCGGTTCCGATGCACGGTCGCACACTCGGAATCGCACAATCGAAACTTTATTTATAAATTTTAATAAACAAATCCTTTGGTTTTTGCGCGCGCGTGGACGGTTCGTACGCACTCTTGAGACCCTTGGTGTACGGCTCCGCGCACGTGGGACTCTGTTTTACGCTTGATTGAATCGTTTGCATGTAGCGTCGTTAACGAGAGATAGCGCTTTGAATATTTCATCGACGAATCGAATTCTTATCGAGTATAGCTGGCTGTTGCCGTACCGATTTTAATCAATGTCAACTTGTTTCATTGGATGTAGCGTACAATTTTCCAAGCGCTATGTCGATCTCTATACAAGATAACTGATAGATACTGCGTTGCCGAGTATTCCATTAGAGCGAGCCACTTTTTTTCCCACCAAAGTAATGAATTTTTGCCGCGGCTATTGTAACACGGACCCGCGCGTCTTATCGACGTCTTCGCGCAAAATTCTGCACGCTTTTGTTCTGTCGATTCTCAGTACCGCGGCGAAGAACAGTAAAGGGCGAGACGCGACCTCGTGCTTACATGTACTTTTATATAGATTCCGATCGAAGCGATGCCGCGCGGTAGATAAATTACGTCGCCATCTTTGACATATTTGCTCGATAAGCACCCTTGTAAATCACGCGCGTCTTTTAATTGCTGCTTGTGTTTGCTTGCTTACGCACAGCGTCAATTTCCTCTGTGCAGGTGTTGCACCGTTGCGTCTCTTATCGGCTCGCGATATCGTAGATATGAAGTCTATGTATAAGCGATGACGACGTCTCGCGAAAGGCAATTTCTTTGTTAAAATAACACATCTGCGAATCGTCATTCGTTTTGTTTTCTTTGATATTCGCGTTGGTGGCTATTCGTCCGACGAGTCTCTCGCGGTGATGTAGATCCAGCCATAAGGGCGTTGTTTTTGCACATATACAGCATTTTGTAGCAACGTGTAACTGCATAGAATACGGTAAGAAAATGTAACGTGGATTATATAAAATAAGGTGAGAAGATGTCGGAAGAGGCGAGGGATGCGCGATCTGTCGACCAAATTTTCAACGGAAAAGCCAAAAGTGTTTGTCGATTTAAGGATTTACCGTGACTAGCGTCTCCTTAACGCGAGCACCAGCTAATTCCTACCTTCGGTTCTCGCGAGCAAACATTTCCTGCTTCGCACGCGTCCCTTTTCTCTCGCCTTCCCGATCCTCTCCCTTCAACAAGATGAACGTTCTTTTCTTTTACTCTTTCCGCGGCATTAAAGCTTGATCGCGCGCGGATTCGAGTCTAGCAGAAAACGAAAAGAAAATTTTCGCCGGTGTGCGGCTGAGTGTGTTCTCTCTTCTCTCGGGGAATGCGCTGGACCGTTAGATCGTGCGCGAGCGGGGTACGAGGGGTCGGGCGGGCAGGCAATTTTCGCGCGTGGATCTAGTAATTTAATATACAAAGTAATGATCGAGCGGCCTCGCGGATAATAACGAGCCTCTAACTCGCGCGGCGCGCAATGAATGATGACGTTTCTAATGTTTATTTGTCCTGCGGGCGCAGCCGTTGCCTCGGTGCGCCGCGATACTTGTACTTTCATTGGCAGGCCCAGCGTATGCACTTTTATTGCACAGTTAAGGAGTTATGGCGAGCGCGAGCGAGCAACTCTTTGATTGTTGCGCGCATTAGAATGCCAGGATTTATTTTCCTAATAAAATGTGGATTTTGTTGGCAGAACGTTCGACGCGGCCGGCAGTTCTTTCGCCTTGGTATGTGTGTTTCCCTGTTTTGCTTTTGCCGCTTGCCTCGGATTTTCGGCTTTTGTAACAAGCCTTCCACAACCTTTATTTTCCGTTGAATGCACTTCCCTTAAAGGCTGATCGCGTGGTAAGTTCACTTCGGATAACGAAATATTGGTATCCTTCATCTCCAATCGGAAGATAAAGGTAAGGAGGAAAAAAAGCTAGTCGGACAGCTACCTGAGTTCCGACGAATGTCTGGCTATACAAACTACTTGTTTCGAGCCAAGTCGGAGTTGCATCGGTTGAAACCAGCTATTATCCGCTACAGCGGCGAGGCTTGGAGAGAGAAATAAATAGCATAAAAAAGAAAAACAAGGCCTAAACATTAATATATATTCAGAGCGAATATCTAAAGAGAGGGACAGAGAGTAGGGAAAGGAATAGGCGTTCTGCGCGTATATACCAATTATTCCCCTCGTGCACGCGAAAGAAGGGCGGCTGCACGCAACCATAGTGCAACTTTCTTCGCCGAGTACTCCGCTGGACTTGGACGCGATTTAGCGTCTTCCATTTTTTGCTCCTCCCTTCTTCTTCTCCTTCTTCTTCTTCTTCTTCTTTAGCTCTTTTCTGCTTTTTCTTGTTATTGCTCTTACTCTCGTTCGTTCCTCCGCGGAAAAACAGAGTAGGCGCGCGTGTTGGTGTGCGTAGCTGAAAAATAACCAGTTTCGCTCTTGGAACGGCATAATCTTGTATTTTAACCGATGGCTTTTTACGTTGATCAAAAAGGCTCGCGCACTATCGCTCGTTACAGATGAACATTTAACGAGCTTACGGATTTTTCGAGTTTTCTACTGCTGTACTCGTCGTCCTTTATCGCATGATTGATCTGATGACGCGGAAGAATATCTTCTCGTAATTAATATTTGGCAGCAAACATGAATCGCTAGCGTTATTTTATTTATTTTATTTTTCGGGTGGGGGTTCAGCGAGTATAACAGCTTCTCTGAGTGAAAAAACATGCTCTCTGAAAAAACGAAACACGATGGATTGGGAAACTTGACTAATTTCTGATAATGGCCAATAACGGCCAAAAGATTGAAACTGGCAATGAACGTTTGAAAAATAAAATTGGAAATATCCTTGAACGAAAGTGCAGGAGCAACGACCTCCCTAATCCACGAAGTTGATAAAACTCCGTAACAATAAAAACCATTATCTCTCCATTTTCGAACTTGTGCATTTCTTACGTAAGTGGCATAGCGATAATCGAGAATTCAGACCTGCACCTCGCACAATGGCGCATTACACTCGAGATGCTGAAAAAGAAAAGCACAGGCATGTACGAGCGCGCACTCGCGCACTTTCTCGCTCTCTTGAAACGCACGAAAAGAGCTGGCGTATGTAGACTAGGGGTCAAATTTTCTCAAACGGTAGCCGCGTGGCGCGCACATTCGTACGGTTACGTGCGAATGTATACGCTGAACTCTCTCGCTGCACGCGTGCCTTTCACCGGGTACGCGCGGGTGAGGGCATACTCAGGTCCCAGCTTGAAATATACAGATAAACGCCCAGCACCGAAGACTTTAAGTGCGGGTCCTTTTGCTTCGAGTATTTCACGGGCGAACAGAGTTCATTTGAATCTGGACCGAATGGCAAGTACCCGACAAGCTCCCTGATTTCCGATCGTTTCCGACAAAATCTGCCGAAAGCCCAATCGCTATGCCGTTAATCCATTCTGATTCGCAATAATGGACCAACATTTTCTTTCGTAACAGTGTCCAACGCTGTTAAAAGCATGTACCACTTGGCCAACAAGGAAAACATTCTAGTCACTGTGCTCGCCAAATTAATATGTACACACGCCGAGCACCGTAATATTTCATATAGTTGAAAGTCGACGAAGAAAAAAAAAAGTGGTTTCGTACTTGCAGAGCCGCGAAGCGTAGCGCGCGCGCGCGGCCAAAGATCGTAGAGAAAGTGCGTGAAAAGCACGGGCGCGCGCGATAAACCGAAAAGCCAAATAAACGAACGTGTTTCGGCGCGCGAGAGTAAAAAGCTTGACCCGACGGCGATCGGTATACCTAGCTGACAATTCGCGCGCGCAGCAGGCAGCGCCAACTGCAATTAAAACTTCTTACCGAAAGTTTCTCCGCTCGACCGCTTATGCAAATTTCGCGGGGCACCGCTGCACGGGGCTGCGAGCAGCGAAAACAAAGCAATCTCGGCCGGTCGTAGCGGACAGTGGCTGCCGCCCGGCAGAGAAGAATAGATCAGAATGCAAAACGGAATGGTGTTTGCGCTCTTTTTCGCGTTGCTGAACAAATGAGAGAGAGAGAGAGAGAGAGAGAGAGAGAGAGAGAGAGAGAGAGAGAGAGAGAAAACGAGAGAAGAAAAGGAAAAAGAGAGAGAAAAAGAAAGAGAAGAAAAAAAAACGGACCGACGCCACTTACTCAGGTATTTTCAGACTGCGCTCGGCGCAGCCGCTGCTGCGTCGCGCGCTCTCTCCTTACTGCAGCGCATCTGCTATCGATCAGCCGTTAGTCTAGCCTACCAGCTTCGGCCGACACTCGCGATTCGCGGAAGTGGAAACGTCAGCGCGTCCAACAATTGGCTCGTTCGCGCGAGGGCCAGCGTCGCGCTTCTCGACGCGAATCGGACGAAAGTGAAGTCGGTCGTCCGCGCGCGAAAACGCTAATTAATGCCGAGATCCCCGTGAGAGTGCCGCTTAATTACACGCCACGTGGGACAGACGACGACCAATTAAAATGTCTCCTGCGCCTCGCCGTGCTCTTTATGCCTTTCGCGGAGGCAAGAGGTGCATCTACGACGCGCCTAGCTCACCGGATTCTCCGTTCGCTACGCTGACTTTGAGGGATTGACCTTCAGAGTCACGCCGATGTGCAGACCTATCTGGTGCGCCAAACTATTTTTGGAAACACTGGCCTCGCGCGCGCGAGACGGTATGTGCGCGAAAAGGAATCTGCGTCAGTTGAAATGCAAATGAAGATTACGGACTTTGTCCTTCCATTTTTCGCTGATATTTTCATGTCAGCTTCGCGCGAACAACCAGATGGTTCTTAAAAAATTGATAGGGTTGATGTTCAAAGTTTGTTTAAGAACGCTCTCCTGTAACAGGCAAATAAGAATATTTACTTTCATCAAAATATTCGGTTGACAGCATTAAAAGCCTTTCGGAGATGATACATCATTATCAGAATATAATTGAACTGTATGGAAATAGTGAAAGAAACCAATACAATTATAGTACGTCGTAAACTTTTGTGCAGACTGTAGCACAACAAAAATCTCGACATATAGAACTTTTGAATAAGCACCGGTATCTGTGTTTTTGTAACGAAATGTACCGCGAAAATTATCTAAGCCTACCTGAGGCATGTTAAAAAAACAAGCCTTGAAGATGAATATCTCGACTTTGAATACCGTTACCTATGTTTAATTTTTTGCCGATGTATGGATCATAAAAGAAGTAAGTTCTTTTCAAAGTTTGAGGGAAATCTAAAAAAAGTAATTTTCAAGGTACGTCCTCAAACATCTCCCATCTTCAATCTCAGCCTTAAAGCTTCTAGATTAGTCTATGCACACGCTACATAATCGACTCTCCCAAGCATATGTAACGAACAGAAAGCCTTGTGCATACCTTATAGACAGAGAAATGGCCATAAAGGCAATATTCCCAAAGCAACGTGCTCAGCTGTATCATTGAAAAATAGCTATAGACAGCAGCATGTAAATATAAGTTGGTGCTTCCGGCTGTTCTTGCGGGGCCGTTCGGCGTCCTTAATTGGCCGCTCTTCGGTTCCTCCTTGTAATGCGAAAGACGAAAAACGAGGTCGCGCGCGCGATAATCCTGTATGTTTCATTTCCCATAGTTGTCCAGGGTTGAAATTGCCGTATATACGTTAGACATGCAAATCGCCAGCTCATTAGCCGTTCAAACTCTCCTTTCTTTTTTATTCCTCGGAGAGATTGCGTCGTTTATCGAAGATTAATGCGATGTTTTCGAGACTCTTTTTCTTAATTTTTTCTGACTTTTGCATTTCGTACTGGTGGGAGAATAATTAGTAAGCTATAAATTTCGTATCCACACCTACTTATCTTGTATCTGAGCATGTTTAACATGCAAGATTTCACTGCTCCTTTGTTGGCCTTTTTTATTAATGCTTAGTAGACTCTTTAAATGCGACTCAACCTTGTACATGTGAATTTCTCAATTTGGATTCGAGAGTCAATTTCTATCGAGACGAGGTGTAAAACATTTAAGCTGAATATGATGTCTCGAAAAAAGATAATCTTGGTATTAACGTACTTGAGTCAATGTCCGCGATTGTGTTGCTTTTTAATATTCAAGATGAACGATCTGTTTACTTTCAATGAGTATAAGCTGCTTATCCGAAACGCGCTCATAACGACTGTCCTGTAGGAGTGGTTGAAAGTTGTACAAAGACGGTCGATTATGCACTGAGAACCGAATTGATAATTTTTTTTTTTCACTTTGCGAATTACAACTGCGCTGTAACTTTTCTTTGGCCGGTGCATTCTTCGCACGATCGGCGCAGCGCTCGTAGTCGAGGAAATTTCAACGTCTCGAACGAGACCCCAATAACAAATATAAAAAATACGTATACGCTGGATTGCACCGTCGCGCACTGCCTCGCAAAGATGCGTCGGTACGCGTAGCTGGATTGTCGCGTCTTTTCCTTTTTTTCGCGCTGCGACTTTCTACCAAGAATTATTACAGCCGTGCGGCTTCGCTTTCGTTCGTTGGCGCGGTGCGCGCATTGCCGAGTACTCTCACGCCTTTGCTTACACGAAGAAAGTGCTCGTGATTTTTCGGCGCTGTATTTATTTCTAAGTTGCATATGCACGCACACACACACACACACACACGTATGGCGACAGACTTTCTTCCCTTGTGTTTTCGATTGCGCAAGAATCCTCGAGAGAACCAATTTCTGGAAATTATTGTTATCGCGTATTCCGCCCGAAGGTTCGAGGTGGAAATCGCTTGGCGATTCGCGCGCGCGCCTAGATAAGGTGCTGAGCTGTGCAATAAAATAGCGAGTTGCATATAGAAAGTATCACCGTTTTGAATTTGTATATCGACAAGTGTTAAAGCCAGAATACGCACTCCGGAGCTTAAGATGTACTAGTAAATAAAGTGTTTGCGATTTCTCGCTCGAAAATTCATGACGCTAGCTCCGGTTTTACCTCGACTAATCATTATTGAAATAACCTTTTCCATTTTATTTTCCGTATACTTTTGCATGAGAATCTAATAATTCAGAGTTTAACGCTACTGTAATTCAATAGAAAGTTTCATCTGTAATGGATCACTAAAATTTTTGAGTTTTAAAACAATTGCGGTAAAGTTAGACTTGCGTAGAGGTATGCCCGTAACAGATCAAATTATGGAATTTCAGAATAATATAGCTTAGCGACGTGAATTTGGATCATCTCTTTTTAGTAGATAATAATAGGATATAGTCAATCCCGGCAATAATCACTGTGATGTTACCGTAAACACTGTTGTCTACCAAATGACAAACAACGCCTCATTAGTCATAAACGAAAAAAGAAAGCAGTTCTGGCACATCCTTCATTAGACGAGACTAAAACGATCCTGGCAATGAGAAGAAAAAATTAGGGACAAGAAGTTGAGTTGAACGGGGCAGCATATCGAGGAACAGAAAGAAAGAGGCGCGTGAATCAATAGCCATTGTTCTGTGTGGGCTTCTTTTGGGAGGTCGACCTTACGGTACCGAGCTGAAAAATTCGCCTCGGCACTCCTCGGTGATCGTGCGTCTGCGCACGAAGGAGAGAGAGAGAGAGAGAGATAGAGAGAGAGAGAAGACGAAAAGTCAAGCCACTTGGTGCTAGGGCGGAAGACGCAGGTTGCGCGAGACAAGTGCGCGTAATTGTCGATTGTTTGTTCGCCACGCTGTCGCCGCGAAATTTCGCGTGCCGCCGTCGAGTTAATTATCCACGCGCCTCTTCCTGCTGCCGACGATTTCAGCCTCTTACGGCTAATTGCAAGCTCGGCACGAGCGCAATTCCCGAATTACAAGCTTTATCAATTGACACGTCGTCCGAGTCGACGTTTGATCTTGATCGCGCTTGCGATTGCCGATAATCAGACATGGGATCTTCATTACGTACGCGTGAGTCATCGATTTCTCGCTTGCATCATCATCAATATATACGCTTGTATACACTTGCTGCGTTCTCGAGCACTTTATTGCACGCTAAGCGAAATTCCAATGCTGCTCGATCTTACTCATCAGCCATTGTCGCGCGTATAATTTCTTTTTTCTTTGCGCTAATCGCAAGCTCGCGGCGAAAAATTCAGTGTTTACAATTTCTATATCGGCGAAACGAGGAAACATTTTTGCAGCGGATAAACGTCTTGGCTTAGTCATCGTTCTCCTTTTTGCGCGTACTGCGAAAAAAGAAAGAAAGAAAAAAAGAAAGAAGCGACCGTTAACACTTAGTATTCGAATGCTCGCAGCACGAAGCCCCATGCACGCGATAAGAATCTCGCCCACGAGAGAGAGAGAGAGAGAGAGAGAAAGCGCAAGGGAAAAAAGGCGACATCCCTCGCTTGTCGAACATCGAATCGAACGTGTTCCTGCGGGTCAGACTCGTTAGCCAAGATAACGCTCCTTCTCCTCGTTCTCTTTGGTCGTCTCGCCCGCAATGTGCCGATTATATGTATGTGGCGGGTATGCACTTGCCGATTCATCTCTCGCGTGCTCGCCTCGCAAGGTTCCACGTGGCATAATTTTTCAAAGGCCAGATTTATGGGGACGATCCTTCGTAGGATGACGCGATTGCCTACATTCCTGCCTGCTATGCGGCATTAATGCTTCTTCGATCGATGCATCGATACTGCATCCTCTGACGGTCTAACTGTTTCCCTACATGATTTATACGAACGCGCGATTTGTTATTTCGTGATCGTGCCAAGAGCCGGCCCATTCAGTGTTAATTTGGGGAATGTCTCTCAATGCAAATCGCTATGATTTGACGCTGTTTGTCAAGATACGAGTAGATCAACTGAATTACCTTGTAGCCAAAGGTGAGTTCCTCGAATTCCAATGTGATTTAACAACGCGACGTCCTCAGTGTCATTAGCGACATGTTCGTTTCAATCGCGAATGAAATGAAAACGAGTCTCCCTCCCCCCTTCCCATTAAGTTGACGTTATGTTCTACTAATGAAGACCAATTCATCAAGGAGGGTTTCATGCTCAGTTATGATATCCGAATATATACTCATGTATTGTGTACTTTCAAGCACATTCCAATTTATCCTCTGATCATGATGGATCGTGTTAACGTACTCGATGATACTTTATGATAGATTTACTCAAATCACTGCTAAGATATACAATGACTGAGGATGTAGTTAGCGTTCTGTGGTGTTATATTATGAATGAACACTGAATACACGGAAAGCGACTGTTTGCTTTATTTTGGTCAAATATTTGAATTCGTAATTCTTTAAAATAATCTGTAAAAATATAAACGGCACACGCGCAATTCCAAAAATACATAATGTTTGCGTAACATTGAAACACTAATACATGCAGTTTAGACCTGGCATGTGTCATGGCGAGAGCCATCAGCAGCGTAAATGAAGCGCGCGCGTGCGCAAACATCCGATGATGCGTGAGTATATTTGCAACTACGAAGCATCTTAAATCCAAGTTCACCAAGCTTACCTGACTATCTATGCTTGCTGACCGCACAACTTTCTATCCGTAGCCCTCCCCTTCCTTTGCCCGGTCCATTTGCTTTTTTATGTAGAAGATTCCTCGCGTTCGAAATAGAAATGCGCTCACGCGAATACTGTCACCCACGCTGATCGCTGCAATGGACGTTAACTTGTCCATTTATTACCGAGGGATGCTTCGCGCGGCTTTACGACCCCGCGAGTCAGCAAAAATTAATAGGCCGATGATGGCTTGATCTTCATTAAGACGATTCACTTTGATGCGTTTTGCGCGACGCTCCGCCCTTTTTATGACTTGGACGTTAAGCTTTGCTTTCGGCTTTGTACATCAATTCTCACTTCTTCTGTATAACATTTCAGAACATTTACTATGCTGTTTTACTTGCCAATGAAAATTTCAAAAATACATAAATAGTTGATTTTATTTCGAAAGTTTAAAGAGTTTTACAGTCGCGTCAGATCGTAAAAAAATAATTGTTATGTATCCATTTCAAATTGGCTGATTACAGAAACTTGAAATTACCTACAGAACGGTTTCGGTCGCATAGAATCATGATTACTATGAGCGTAATTTAAATCGAAATTGCTTATAAGATTCATTATCGATATAATATATGCACGTCATTTTTAATTTAAATTTTATAACATTATAAAAACTTTATAACGAGTAATTTAAAAAAACAGTGATCAAATATTCAATTCAGTTTATTGACAATATTGAACACTAAAGTAACTTTAAAATATATTCTTACGGTGGCAAGACTATATGTAAGTTGAAGAAACAAAAACAAAAAACAATAAAATATAAATAAAAATAAAAACTTGAAAAATTAAAAATATCAAAATTATCTATTTTCATAATTAAATTCACTTAAGTTATTTATCATTAGGATAAGGCGATATAGTGTGATTAATAGAAACGCGATAACAAATAAAATACAAGATAACGTGAACGAGCCAGTGACTATTACACAATGGTACAACGTCCGGTGTGTAGAGATAGCAGACGAGCGTGGTAAAAATGTAGAGGGGAGACAGTGCCACTAATCGAAAGAATCGCGCCGGCGCAGAAATGACTTGACTGCTTTTCAGCGCGCATAAGAGACGCCCAGCAACAAGAGCAGAGTGGCGCAGCGGAAGCGTGCTGGGCCCATAACCCAGAGGTCCGTGGATCGAAACCACGCTCTGCTAAGTAATTTTTTTTCATTTTCAATGGTTTATTTTTACTTCTTTATTTCACTTGATCGACTTACCATTTGATTGTGAGAGTGAAAATCGATTATATCATTTAATAAGTTTAATTAATTTATTCCATGGAAGCGTAATAGCGTACTTAAGAGCAGTTTCGTCAGTTCATTAAAATCCATTTTCATAAACGTTTAATGTAACATACGTTAAATAACGATTCGTTTACAATATCTGAAAATGAATTGTAACATTGATATTGATTGTTGCATAAACGCTTGCAAAACAAAACATTTATTGAAACATAACGCATTTTTTGAAAGTATTTGAATAACTCTTTTTAAATTTTATTCGAAAAGATATTGTGCGATGAAAAGGTTAGTTTTTGCAAGCAACAATGATTTATTGAATATTTAATGCAATTCATTACTTATGACGAAATGTATCAAATGAAAATGTCATACCAGCGAGAGACAAAACAATTTCATGAGAATGCCGTTTGCAAAATACGAAAAAGAAAATCTGAAAGTCGCTGAAGCGCACGTACATATGCATACACAATCGTGCGTTCGCGCAGACGGAAAGGCAACAATCACATAAGAGAGCCGTGCGCGAGTTGAAGTAGCGCGCGTTGAATATTTCGAGGGCCGCCGAGGTACACATACGCGAGAAATATTTGCAATTCAAAAATCATATCAAAACATTCATAAAGCTTTGGAAGGTATGTTTTAACAAAAGAGGGTCCTGACTCCCCGAAGTCCCGTAAGCTTTATCTTAATGTGTATATGTAATTCCATTTTGATTTCAAAGACGTCTTTAGCTTGTATTTTCAATCGACGTGATGACGTGACTCGCGCCATGATATATCGCTACGCATTATAAATTTTCAAAATTCCGCATGTATATTTTATTTATCGGCAGAACATGCGATGAAATGTAGCATTTATACAGTTGCGAGTGAGATTAATTTTTTCACGGATAATGTTGAGCAATAACGATGATACTGCCATGAATTATCATAAATCATGTTAATTGATGTCAATTCACATTATATGGCGAGAAAGAAGTATACAAAAATGAAATTATTAATTCGAAATCAATCATCTGAATCGGGTGAGCTCATTAAAATAAAATCAGGACCCATGTTGTCCATTATCGCCATATACTACACAGGACATTTCGTTACATTAAAGCTGTCAGACAGAGGGGAGCAAGAGCGGCGGCTGAAGATTCAATAACATAGGTGGACTTCAAAATTAATGAATCGAATTTACGAAAAATCGTGGCAGAAGGTACCATTAAAAAAAAAGAAAAAAAAACGAATATCTTGAAGTCGAAATCGCAAGAAAAAAAAGATGACACGTGGCCGTTGACTGGCGTGAACATTGAGTTCACGGGTTCATCGGAGGTCACGTGTATACGGAGGCTAAATTCTCGCGAGGTTCTCTCTATACTTTTGCACGCCCACGTGTTACACGTGTGCGAACTTGACCTTTATTCACGCGAATCGTGATCCACGTAGTCGTCGCTTATGGTATTGCTGCAGTTTCATCTTAAAAGGTTTTATTTTGAATGGGCTTTTTATATGCATGCTGATTTGTTTATTCGGCAATAAAATGCGAGTATCAGAAGAATCGAACTTGGCTTTTCTTGTCTTCGGATTCGTAATAACTTTCGCTCTTCGAACAATTGGAACAATCTTAATATTTCCTGCTACGTGAAAGATTCAACAAATGTAAAAATTATATATTTAAGAGCCATAAATAAAATAAAAATGTTGAATCTGTGAATCTGTACTCAAAAATGAAAATATTCATTGAGATTTAGCAATGACTAGTATTGGAAATCATAGTTACTCGTTAGAAAATATAATGATTTGGAGATTAATTCTCAGAAATATATGCTGACGGCATCTATCACAGTCAATGAAAAGCATTGAGGCTTTTATCCGGAATGTAAGATTATCACCGATACAAGCATTTGTTTTTCAATAAAAGCTTCATTATAAGCATCATGGCAGTAATATTCACGTAAATTCGCGGCGATTGTTAAAGTTTAATTTATCGCAACATTAATATTCAATGGAGGTCGTACGCAGCCATGAAATTTCCAGTTTGGGAGCTCTCGAAATTCAATAAAATTTCATTACACAGCCGATTACCACACGCAGCGCAGAGATGGGAAATGTCTGAGAATCCGTAAAATGCATGCAATATCCGCGTCGAGAGCGAAATCCTCTGTTCGTTACATATTCGCGAAATTACGGAGTTGGGGGGGGAGAAAAAATAATGAGATACGCATGCGCGCGCGCGAAATCCAGAATCCTCCGGGGGCTAAATTATTCCGATTAAGTGAGAAAAATCTCTTTGTCGGGGCCGAGCGTGTATATAGGATGGTTGATTGTTGCCGGGCCTCGCTCGCGCTCTTTTGCGAAATTGCGTGCGCCTGCTATATATGCGAACTCGGTCTATCATTAAAGCAGCCGGAGCTGGCTCGGCCGTGCCCCCTTCTTCTTTGCGCCAGCGTTGCGTTCGACAGCGGAACAAACCGGACTGCCTTACAGTGTTATGGGCATCCCCTACATACTTGCTTGCAAACTTCACGGGAATTTCTTACTTTTTTTGCGCGTACGTTTGCTTCGTCGGGTGTTTGATGCATTATGTGATGAGATGAGAGCGTTATGTGGAGAGATTTTGAAAACGTGATTGCACGAACCTTCATTTCGATTTTGAATTCTGTAGCTTCCTTTTTGGGTTGGCTCGGATATCTTATTTCATTCGAATACTAAAACATTTCTTGAAATATCATTATTGTATTATTTGAAAGATCGCGGCGTTAATAAAAAAACAATTTGTTGTCCCTATAGAATCACAATTTCTCCACATCCTAAGAAGTCAATTAGTAAAGCCAATTCAGTGACCACAAGAGTAACTCTTCAAAATTTACAACCGCGTGACGAGCTTGGTCATAAATTATATCAATTTAGTAGGCTAATAATGTCAAAATATTGAAATTCCTTGATTACCGTATCCTCGGAGTTGAATCGTAGACATAATAATTTTCTTCATAAGCAGACGAAAATTTTACAGAATCGGTGATTTGCATTCGATTATACGTATTTCCAGGATAAAATCTCCTACAAAGAATAAAACATTAGAATTTAATTCATTAGCGAATGGTTTATTATTTCTCTAGGATTGAGGTGTAAGATTATTTACAATTTATGTAAATAATTTTAATGGTAATTTATTGGCACTATAAACAGTTGTCGAAAAAATTGTAAGTATTATATTAAAAAAATGGAATGCAGCTGCCGAAAGTAAGAGTACTTATCGCGGCGTGAGAAATCACGTAAGCATCGTATACATATATCTGATTTTTACAACTTCTTTACATGTACATCTGCATCCTCGTATTAAAACCGATTATTAAGAAAACCAGTTTAAAGACGAGCTCGTCGCTTAAGGCGCCCGTTATAAATCAGAGAAGAGCAGCTCGCAATGCGATTTAAACGTAACGTTGAAATCGGAAACGAGGTCAGGACGTGAAGCAATTCCGATTGTTGATAAGGGTTTGATGATCCTCTCGCGCGTGACGGAAGAGATCGAGGACTGCGTCCCACGTAATACCCCATTACAGCGACATTATTTAACGCGCTCGAGGTGATGCACGCGATCATTCTCGTGGCAAGCGTTGCCTTTACGGATTGTTCATTTTACGACTGCTACAAATTTTTGGCTGACAGGCTTAAGGCTGCGAGCTTTGTTTCGTGATTTTTTCTTTTATCGTGGCTTATGGTTGTATTTGTTGTATGAAAACATGCAATAAGTCAACATTTTCTTTGTCAAAATTAAAAGCATTTGTTTGTATTAATATCAGTCTTTAAAAGCGTCTATATGTTTATCATTATTAGGTAAATTCTTTCAACAGCTCGATGCTGTACTTTTAGCATTGTGCTATTGAAGCAGTAAGGAAACATAAAATCAAATTTTTAGTTAAAAATTTCCATTTTACAAAATTAGTCCTCGTAATTATCATTTCATTTTCATTTCTCAACTGTATTATATATAGTATATGAATATGTTGGTAAGAGGGGTGAATTTTTGTACAATTACTTAAAAAAATAAATATTTATAGCAAAGTTGTAAAATCTGAATATGTACATAATTAAACGGAAACATGGTTGCACGAAGTACAAATTTAAGTAAAGCGTTATTTTTTTTTCAATGCGGCACAAAGAACGTCAGACAGCAAATCCGAAGATAGTATTTTCATACTATCTTTAAATTTATTATCATTCATCATTAGCTCGGCATTGTCAATGGTAAACTTGATTGCAGCCGCTTTGAGCTCATTCAGAGTATTTACTGAGTACCTATTGAGAAAAAAGAGAGTTTCGACGATATTATTAACATTCAGTCTTTCAATTAATTTCGCTTCAGAAACCTCTTTAAGTCCTTTCACTTCGTATTTATCGGCAGCAATCCACAGACTACCCGCTAGTTCGTCAAGTTGGTCCACTTCAGCGATGTAAATAAAACGAAGCATTTCTCTCAGTGTGTCGGGATCAATATCCGGAATGTCAGCAAAAGCCTGATTTTTCTCAGACATGTCACTACGAAACATGGCTGCAAATACAGGACTATGGGTAGTCAATATACACTTGTGCACATAGAACGTCTCATCACCAGCAATTAGCTTGAAGTCACTGAAATCTCCAGTCTCTAATAGTTTTCCGTACTGGTTAATGTGTGCCTTGTGATATTGCGATACACAAGCAAGTCTTTCGCTTTCTTTGCTACAAATTGAAACGTGACAAGCTATCTTGAATACATTATTGTCCCGCAAAAGATCAGCAGTGTTCAATAAGGTGGATTTGCCGACAAAATCCTTGGCAAAATCACGAAGGCCATTCTCTGGAGTCAAAACCAGCAACCTTTTGAAATGTTCTTCATTTTCTCGGCCGCATATCGCTACATTAACCTGAATTTTACAATCAATCTTCCGTCCGAGAGAAGCACGGATAGCCACATAACCAGTGTGATCTTGATCGTAACCACCTGGATACAAGATCAACGATAGTACAGATTCTTGCTCTCCATTGCTCACTCTAGTCTGAAAAATTTGTTGTCGATGACCAACTGGATTACTTAGCACCAACTTTGGAAAATCTTTGATTCGGCGAATGTGTACGTAGGATCTGTTAAAGTCGGATCGTTTATTACAAGTAATTTGCTCCGCCATCGTTTTTTCACGATCAAGTGTGTCACAATTGTAAAAAATTTAACTGCAAGAATGTCGTTTACAAAAAACAAACAATTAATTAACTGAACTGCGATGAAGTAACCTACATTTCAATTGAACTGTGATCTATTTATAAACGGTTACTTACAAGTGACTTACTAGTGACTGAGTCGTAGACGACGACACCTGGTAATGGCGAATCGATCTTAAATGCTACTAGCCAATCTAAACGAAAAAGAAATATCGATAAAATGCGTTAATAAGTCAACAGCTCGGTTGCATTTGAAAGTAACGGATTTGAGTAAATTCATGCTTCTTACTAACACGCAGTCCTTTTCAAGACTCTTTGATCCTTATAAGATTATCTACTTAAAATAATCGTTGTCTTGGGACTAGTAGCTACTCTGTAAAACTGTAAGTTTAAATTCTATTATAGTTTATATTATTGCAGTCAACGTTAATTATAATTAATTTATTAATTGATACCTAGATTTTTTATAACGTACAATCTTCAAGATAGTTTCTGATGCACATTAAGCCTGATTAAAATTGACGTAACACCATAAAATCACCGAAAAATTAACAGAATAAATATGATTGACAGAAGTGTCAATTACTTACACTTTGAGTTAGTCGTGATTTGGTTATTTTACTTAATAAATAATATTTCTAAATAAAAAAATCATCAATATTCGTGTCACATGTCACTCATGTAGTTTATTATTGGCACATTGAATCCTTACGTTAAAGTTATTTATAGAAAATAATTTGATAAATAGTATTTTACAATTTTAAATGCATAGTTCTTAGTCGAATACTGTTTGTGTCTGTATGCAGTACAGTATCCTTTACAAATGCTTCATTATTCGAAACAGAGTACCGAAATAACTGTAAACTGCAATTTTCCCAAAGGTCATTTATCAGCCTAGAATAAGAGCATTGATATTTTCCACATGGTATTTTGGAAACGTAGTAAGTGTAACCGATATTCACTCGAAAAAAAAATCCCGTTGAATGCCATCGAGTTTGAAATGTGCTCAACCAAAGCCAATAACTTTTATCTGCAATCAATAAGTTAAGCAACAAAGAAAAACTCTTTCTCGATGCTCAAGCTTTAATTAGAAAAAATTTAATATCCTCGTGCATCATAAAGATCAAATTAATTGGCACAATCTCCGCTTGCGTGCGCGACACGCATCTTCGAGACGACCTTTCTCCGCGTGGCGCGTACGCCGGCGGTACAGCTTTCTCTCTGTCTCTCTCTCTCTCTCTCCCCGATATGCCTTTGACTCTATCGTCCATTAGGCAGATTTCACGCGCGACACGCCCTAAGGATTTCGCAATTGTGAGCAAAGTAGATATGCCCTTTGCGGCTTTAAACGATATTAGTAGGATATTGTTTTATTCAAGGACTATTGATAAATTGATAAGACTTCCAGCGCTATTTGTTCTCTATTTCAAGTTCGTTTTGATTTAACTATAAACGTCGATTAGAAGATATTGTTCGTTAGGTATATACATACAAATACGAGGAGAGATAGATACCTATGTAAATTAATTTCGAGGTAAATTATGGAAAGCCGAATTTATTCCTTATGAAATTCCACAACTGTTCATTCTTTGATCTGAATGATAACCGAGAAGATCACCACTTAAATGGAGAAAAGACATCGCAATGGAGCAACGCTACTTGCGGATCGAAAAATATAAAAATCGACAATCTCATGTGTCCGATGATTTCTTGATGGACGTTAATCTTCCGTTTATATTCGCTTGAAGACTCGAAAGCATTCAGCCCGGACGCGCACGCCTGAGTTCATTTATTTCGAGATTCTTGACATTCAATTACATCGTTGAATCATTCAGTCAAACTGGCGAGATTCAAACGAAATGCTGTTTTATTTATTTACGTTTTTGCGTGTACTTGTACAAGATTTGTAATAAGATTGCGAATGCATTACAAAAGCTTTAATACTATTTTCAATTATGCAATGAAAATTATTTAAAGGGAAAACTATAGCTGACATTCGTTGAATCAAAATAATTACTTTTTCAAAATGGTCAATCCAATAATGCTCAAGATTTATAGCAGTGCTGACAGTCTAAATCAAAGATGTCTTTTTACCGCTTTTTTCATATGTTTCAAGATTACTCCAACTAAAAAGTCACATTAACACCACGTATTAAGTACAGAGACTAAATAGAAAACTACTTGTAAGCGTCAAGAAAAGAATATACATGTAATATTAGGTTAAATCAATTTCTTGAGGCGCTAACGTTCGTCATTCATTGCGTCGAGTTGGATCTAATTTGTTTAATTCGACGACATTCTTAGGCCACGTAATAATTCTCAAATTGAAGTCCAAAATTGACTTTCCCTTTATTTATTATTAATTTTTTGTTTCTCTTCGACGAACTTAAGTTGGCATTATACAATAACTTTATTGCGCGCGTGTAGCGTATTTTTTTTTCGTCGCGTCACCATCGCCTAATGGAATAATTGAGTTGTGATCGAGAGCGTGTATTGAACTTTTGAAAGAGATGAGTGGTTATTCGTTTCGGTTTTGCTGCCGTCATGTCTCCTTTTGAATGCCGGCAGTATCGATACCATTGTCGTTTGATAACTGACAAAGCATTTTGGTGACTAATAAGGTAACAAGGAGAATAAATTTGTTTTAGTAATGCGCGTAACAAGTCAATAATAGAACAATCATTAAATCTAATAATTTCAAGTAGATTTATCTGTTATATAATTCGTAAACTATTCGCTTTTAAATATGCTGGCAACTGCATTTATCTTCCTGCAATCTTTATTATTATCTGATTTTAAATTTGCTATAAAATTAATTTGCTGAATGTATGCGTAAGATGAATGTATTTAAAAAACTTCCCATTTTTAATCATGAGCTCTGACATTCGTTAAAACGTAATATGAAAGTATAAAATTCATCTAACGAGGAATGACACACAGATATTACGTGACCAGACGCATACGTAGAATATTTCAGTGTAATATTTGAACAATCATAAACGCGCATACAGAAAAAGCAAAAAAGAAAGCGACAGTAAGAAAAAATGATTTTCTAGACTACTCATAAATCCGAATGAAATTATATAACACCTTATTTATTAGAATTGCATGCAATGCAGTTAAATAAAACAGCAGATAAAATTAACCAAAATTGTGGAAATAAAAAAATTAGAGCGAAATGGAGAATAATTTTGATAATCACAAAAATAATGCTTCCTTTGCGAGGAAACAAAATGAATAATTTATATAACTTACTCTACAAACATTATCTTGAAAGATGCAAATCAAGAGCGAATTTGTGACAGCGCTCCAATAACTAGGCAATGTAATGTGGAAAAGAGCATTCTGAATACGTACATCAAGAAATTTACATAAATCTTATCTTATCAGTGAATGAATTGCTGAAAAATTGAACAATCAAGTCTTGACCTGAAAAACAAGTAGCTCAAAATTATCATTCAGTTAGTCGTAATGTTGAAACTAGGTGCAAATATCGTGTTTCCACAATGGTTTACCGGGTTAACAGGTATGTTATCCATTGAACTATCGAATCCACAGGCATTAATGAAAAACCACGTTTTATAGTTACCTTACTGTTGATGCAGCAAGGTGTGATCGGCGGTATGGTATCGCCTATGCTAGCAAAACTCACATCACCGGATTCACCTATCCTTCTGAATTCAGAAGAAGCTTCTTGGCTGGCATCATTAGCAAATATTGCTCGACTGTTTGGCGCTGTAATCGGATCAATAGCGTGTGCTTATCTCGGATCTAAACGATCCATCCTCCTCACCTGTTTGCCAATATCAGTGGGTTGGTTGGCTACAGCTTTCGCTAAAAATGTCGAAACACTGTACGCTGCGCGAGTATCAAATGGAATAGGTACTGGTATGATGTTCAGTACGTTTCCCTTATACATTGGTGAAATAGCTATGCCGAGTATACGTGGTGCACTCATATCGTTCGCCTGCTGCGGTTTTCCAATTGGTCAGATAGTAGGAAGTTTCGCTACCAGTTATTTCGATTTGACAACATCCTCATTGATTTACTTTGGTCTATGCTCGATCGTCGTGGCTATACTTCTATTGCTACCCGAGTCGCCATATTATTTTATTAGAGTGTCTAATCGGAAGGCTGCTAAGAAATCAATAAGCTGGTACAGAGCTGACAGTGGAGTTGAAGAGGAGCTAAACGCAGTTGAGAAGTTTGTAGCTACTGAAAGATCTATGAGTTTCATAGATAAAGTAAAGGAATTTCGTAAGCCAGTGATGAGGCAAGCTATTTATCAAGTGATCGTGTTGTTTACATTTATGCAAATTTGTGGCTTGAACAGCATCATGTCGTACATGGAGATTATTTTAAGAAAAGCTCAATGTACAATCCTCAGCCCTGGAGAAGTTGTTGTCTACGTGAATATATCTGCGACTATAGCTAATGTGATTTCAATATTTTTAATCGACAACTGTGGTCGAAAATTTTTGTTAATATTCTCCAGTGCAGGTTTGACTGTATCGATGGTCAGTATGTCGGTGCATTTTGCGCTCATCGATAACAACGTTAACGTGATAAATTTGCAATGGATACCCATAGTATCCATGGTACTATTTATGGCTTTTTTTTTTCTCGGACTTATTCCAGTTCCAAGTGCAATTTTGAGTGAAACTATACCGTCGAATATCAAATCTGTTGCATCTGGCATAGGTAGTTTTACTGCTGGAATCATGGCCTTTTTATCTACTAAAACTTTTCAGCCTATGGTGGATGGGATGGGTGAGACTTATGTGTTTCTGACTTATGCTCTTATTACCGTAGTTATTATACCTTACGCTATTTTCATAATGTTGGAAACAAAAGGCAAGAGTTTACAGCAGATTCAAGAAGAGTTAGTGAAAAAATAGTCTCTTATCTTTACAAATAGTGATACAAATAATTGTACTTTTTGTAAACATAAAAAGAAAATATAAAAGCAAGCACTGCTTGTAAAATTATTAATATTACATTTTCGATAAAACTAATTTCGTCAAACAATCTCATCAACATTTAGATTGTGAAACGAATCTTAAGCAATCAACCATTAACAAATATAAAATTATTTTTACACCTTCTTATAAATAAGATGTTAGTTTACTAAATTTTTTAATTTTACTCTTTTTCTGTCTCTGATATTTCTATTGCGATTAAATTCGAGCCTAGACGATATCGACAAGTACTACATTAATAGGCATTGCTTTTCGTGTAAATTTAGCATCCACAGGATACTTTATCTTCTTTTTATTATATACCCGATCACCTTTTAGAGTTTACAGGCAACATAAAATACATTATTAATTTTTATGTATGAATTTATCGATGAAGTAATTATACAAGCAACTTTATCGTGCAATCATTTATAAAATTATTATATCATACTAATGAAGATATTTTGTTTAGTAACAGTGGTAGACCGATTTCCATGAGGAATGGGGTAAAATAATAAGTGAGAGGCTTATCTTCATGGTATAATGCAACCACACTAGTTGGCGCCGAAGCGTTGTATTGGGCGGGCTGAAGTGATTATGATTACTGATACACGTTCGTAGCACCAATTTCAAACTGCGCCAGCGTAAGGGTCTTACTTGCGTTAACTCACGTATTTCTGGACCTACGGCAGACTTGTACTAAAGCTGTGTTCAACCTGTACTAAAACTGAAATAAAGCTTATGCATATCTTCTTTTCCGTGAGAGAGAAACTTTCACGATCCTGAGGCAAGACTTTTTATTTCTTTCTCCCAGCAAAATTTTGAGTAAATGAGATTTTTCCGTGTTGATTTGTGGCTTAATTAATTTAATCATGCGGATATTTGAAATTTTATAAGAAAAAGAAAATACCTTTTTTTTTTGAAATGATGATGTGGTCGCGATTAACCATCGAATTGTGAGTGGATATGTTTGTTTTTAGATTATAAGTTACGAAAAAAAGAAATGTTTTTTCGATAACATTGTCTTTGAGTCAACAATGTCTTAATATAAAGATTTCTCTGAAAAATGATACTACGCTATTGTGTAATATCATAAACCACCGTTAAAGACATAGAAAAAGCTGTTATCAAAGATATGATTACCATAATACGATAGTACATCAAAGACTCATAGCCTTTAATTACGTGGTCATCATTATATCGACCACACGCTCAGACTACCTATTATTTTATTATCAACTACAGAATGAATTACACGCTAGGAGCATGTGTGGGTGCGCGCGTGTGCTCGTGTGTGTGTATGTAAGTATCTGGCAAACGAGCTATTCGAATTAAATATCGCGAAAACAATAACAAAAGCTTGTGAATACTAACGATAGAGTAGAGAAAAATTAAAAATCTTGAACTTTATTAAATAGATAGAACGATTTTTATGCACTACAAGTTTTTTTATGCTAAATATGAAAATATAATCGATAACAGTACTTTATTTTCAAAAACTATGGTAGATATACAAAATTATGCACAGATCTAAATAGTGTCACTGTCGTTGTCGGTGTGTCGGTATCGTCAAAGTCGACACAACTGGCGAGACTGTTTACATTTGGACAGCGCTGCTCTCATTCAGACGCTGAACTCATACTACGATCGTTCGTTTGCAAACAGCAAGCAGTTGAATTAATGTTTCTGGCTGAATTTAGCTAAATCGTCGATGGTCGCATGACTTGAGTCATCGGACTGTTCAGCGTTGCATCTGAGATGTCGGGGTTCAAATCCCCGCTGAAGTGATTGAGTTAGGCATTCATAATGCCAATTGCGTGCCTTTGTTACCCTTACTGGGGCAAATGTATGTCGACATAAAATGGGATCTGGATAAAGTATTGTTAGCGCGATCAATGTCCTAATACCATTTAGTTGACAAACAGTTTAGCACCAGTAAAATCATTAGTTTAAGTGTAACGAAGCAATAATTAAGAGCAATATCTACGCAATATTAATATAAAATCTTTCCTCGGTTTCTTCAGTGACGTAATTGGTAGCGTACTCAGCAACTATAAGGGCAGTGGCGGTACTCACGACTAAATAAAACGGCGATTTTTTTTCTTCAATTTTAAGATGTAGTTTATATTAAGTAAAGCTGCGGATGATTTACTTGATGATTGTTTGGATTTTCATTAATTGTTGTATCACGTTGTCTAGTTTATTAAAAAAATAGACGAATAACGAAAAAGGTACATGAAAGCAGAATAATAATTGTTTTTTTGTAAAATTTCCGATCGTTAATCGTATGTGTAAAAAAATAAATTCGCAGATAGTAATGTAGAAATTCTCATTAGAAGCGTTCCATATATAGTGCATATTACTAATATATTTGAAGGAAATCTAACGCCTGTCTTGACTGATGGATTACAGGTAAACACTTAGTAGGGCAAACGTTACTTTTGTTTTGCGTCGGTTGAAAACAATGTTAGTTTTAATGAAACAAACATGTAAAGGAAATAAAACTTGACTAGTAGCTTTATTTTTTTAAATAAAACTACTTTACAATGACGTATAAAGTTTGCAATATCAAAACCTGAGTGTTAATTTTCGTTTTATCGATTCTCTTGCTGAAAAAATTCACGTTATTCTATCTAAACAAAGACCTTAATTATTCATAATTTATGATTGACTTATTTGAAACGTACACATGCTAATATAACAGATTTCATATTCTTAAGCGATATGCTTCTGGATGAATGTCTCACTAAAAACGATTAACGTTCTTAATGCTATAATGCATAGATATATTTGAATTTGGATATTTAGCTATAATCATTTAAATGACAGGGACGGTTATTTTGCGAAGAAATTAATTGAATTTATACTATTGATAAAAATTATTCGTTTATTCCAATAGCTTCAATTAGCTCATTTTTCGATTAATCAAGTTATTATTATTATTATTGTGAATAGATTTTAATAATGTTACCTTAATTGTGTGTCTAATTGATTTCAGAAAAATTTCCACATGCAAAGATTAACAGAATTGCAGGTCATTTTCAGAAAGTGTATAAAACTGCTTTTACACACTCACACGCGCACGCGCACACAAAAGATTTGGGTATATCATGAAAATTAGTCATTAGTAATTTGTTTTTGTTCCAGATCAGTTATGAATAGTAGTATACAGATATATAGCTTGAAAGGCACAGCATCTAAGTATAAAAATTTAAGTAACCGACCGGTCTTAGATTCATGGAGTTTCCAAACTGATTGTTACAGTTGCCTTAGTACTTTTACATATTTGAAATGGACTGTAAGAAATTAGAAATATATAAATTATAAACATGAGTTGTGATGTATATGTATAATATTGTTGAATACTTAATAAATTTCTTACTAAACGACAACATATAAAGTTTCATTAAAAAGTAAAGTAATTGTTGGTCAAAAAACATAATTGAATAATACGCTACTTTGGTCTAACGCAATAAAGGAACGATTTAGAATTAATATTGTTATAATGTAAAAATTATAACATGAGCTTTAATGATATTGGAACGAACCATCTAGTGATTGTAGATGATATTGAGTGGAGAATAAATAACAGAAATCACAGTTTAGATTGAAAACACGTTAGCAGCTGTTGGAAACGTTAGTGATGCAGTAATTGCGCATATGAAACCGGAACAAAGAAACAGTAGCAGTAGCAGAAGCACGCGGAGTTGGGGTTTACGCACGTACCCTGGCGCCGATATAAACATACTTTGGTTTGAACAAAGAAGATGTACATTCTCGACACGCGCGCGCGTGCTGCAGAGCTTGAGCTCGTCGATCGTCTGTAGGCCGATTGCCCGGCAATTACAGGCCTATCGGTAATAAATTCAGCGTTTCCTCGCTCTGAATTTACGCTCCGGCCCTTTCTCTTGTATACATGTACCGTTGCGTTTGTGTGCCTTGCTGCGGTGATTATGTCTTTATTATGTGTTGCGCCTCGCCAACTCGCCGAATCGTCGTTCATTTTTTACTCTGGACCTCTCTTTTGTCCACGAGCTGCTCTTTTTTGGTGCCGAATCGATCGCTATCTTCGAGGATGTGTTGCTCGTTTTTTCAGAAATTCAGAGAGTGTTAATTAACCCGATTGCGGACTGATATACGCGAGTCGGCCGTGTTAAATTTAAAAAGAGCCCTCTTACGGGTAAGTCAAGGGGGACCTTCTTGGGGAGTTTAATGAAAAATTAAATTTAAGCGTGCGATCAAATGTTTGCCGCGAGGCACTAATTTATGGCGCTGATATTTATCTTGATGAGATTAACTTCGGTTATTGAGGTTTGAATAAAGATTGTTTCATCCACGTAAAATGCACGTTAATCTATAATTTATTATCATGTTACTTCAAAGAAATTCATGCCAAATTTGAATGCTACAAAGGCATTTCGTCGCGCAGCTAGGAATGCGAAAAGAACGCCAAGCCATCTTACAATTATAAATTCATCATATTTGGCCAATGAGGAATTTGTCGAGTAACCATGATCGTATCAAATTCTCCGACGACGGATAAATATTCGTAACGTCCGTGCAGCGAGTTGCGGAGATAGACTCTGGAAAAGACCTTGACGATAAATTGGCGTCCACCGCACAGTCAAGCAAGCGCACCAAAATAATCCGTCAGAATATGAACAAAGAAACATATAACTGCTTCCGGAATTTCTTTTTCTTAACTTGCAAGTTGCACGCAAAGTGAATGAACTTTATACTCTTGAAATAGTAGAAGTTGGTCGAATGAATCATTGCTTTTGTTACGATTTTAATCAGACGATTGTCGGGCTATTGATAATTGTACGGAGAATAGCGACAGGAGTTGAAGGAATCCTGTCTAAGAAAATAACGCGATCAAGAGTTCGTGGTAACTTTTAATGAGAAATAGTGAAAACATAATTTGTCTATAAAAGATTTTTTTCACAACCAAGAATCATAATTGCGCATAGACTTGTGTGTTTAAAAATATATCAATTTAAAAAAGTTTCGTTAGATCCGTTTTAGCCATACATCAAAATTCTTACCACCAAAAAGGAAGAAAATATATCAAATCAAAGGCCTACAATTATAAAGTACACGTTCTTGTTTATGCAGCCCACAGCTTAACGATCGCGTTTGTTCGCTCTTTACCGCCACGACATAGAGGCATTAAAATCTACTTGGGCATCATTATACATGGGAGTCATTGCGGTAGCTCAGGTGCGTGTAGCTTCCATGAGGGACTGTACGTATAGTTGTTCACCACTCACTTGCGCGCGCGCGCGCGTGTGTGCGTGCTCGCGGATAACCCAACAGCTTTGTAACTTCCTGCTCTCTGTATCTCTCGCAGAAATGTACTGACTTTTGTTTAGATAACTCGAGTATTACTTCGGATAGAATCTGCTGCGAGATTTTTTTTTTTTCGAATGCACGTGGCTTTTTTATTACTTAACAACGTGTAGTATGTGAAAGATATTTATATACAGAAAAATAACGTCTGACATTTTTCCAATAGGTATTATTCAAGTATATGTTAAGGTTTAAGGTAGTTTCGTGCAGAGCTGCAAGTTTTTCTGTTCAACTTGTTTCTCATTTATGAATGATCCTTAAGTACATGTCTAGTCAATAGACGGTCAAAGGACGTTTTCTGTGGAAAGGGAAATTACGTGTTTCATGAAATTAATTCCAAATGAAATTGGAAATTAATGCGCTAATATCGCATAGTTGCACGCTTTAACTTTGAGAAAAATAAACGAGTAAACGTTCTGCTGAAAAACGAGCACGAAGTATAATGTCCCTCGAGATTATGCTACTAATAAATCAGTTGACGATTGAAGCGACTCGAAGGGTTCATTAAAATGTTGTCAGGTAAAAGTTGCTTCTGCACCGTAGACATGACGTAAGGTACCTTGAGAATAACAATCCACCACATTGCGCCAATGACTAATGGAGAATCCATCAGCTACTCTACAGATATAATAGAGGGTGAATTGATATTGATGGATCCAAGGAGTCGCACAGTCTCTCTTCCCGTTGCAATCATAATTGAATTAAAATAGCTGGTAAAAGTACCGTTAGAGATTGCTGTGGGGAATGGTCGCGTTTATCAATGGAATAGGAAGCCATCGGTCAGAGAAAAAAAAGGCTGTTCGCGGTGCGCATTAACAGCTGTTGGCAATGAGAAAGCCGAAAGTCGGGTACGGCGCGCGCGAGCGAGCGGCCACTTATGCGAAATATATCGTCGCGGTATCGAAGTATAAATTGGCCGCTTGTCGGTAAACAATCCCGCGGGTGACTTCCTGCTCCGGGGGCGCACTGCTAGACGCTCGCGCGACCTTATCGCGATCGAGCGCTCGCCGCGGGCTCCTTTAACGAGCGAGCCGTCCGTTATGTGCGTACGGAAGATAGAGAGCCGCGCGCGTCGCGCCACCACCATCTGCTCTCGCCGAAGAAAGGGATGAGGTGGCCGTCGCCGCCGCCGCCGCCGCTTGTTAACTCAGCTATCGGCTCGCTCGATTGATCGACAATCATAACTCAAACCGCTTTCTGCGGGCGTTCGAGAAGGCCAAGTCGCAGAACGGATAGCCTCATTGTCATTTCGATGAGTTCGCGCGCGTCGCTTATTGCAGTCTTATCGGGATATTATCGGCAGGAGCAAGACGTAAAATAGACTACGTCGGTTATCTAAATAATAATTAGCTGCGCCGTAATCGCACGAAGCCAAATCGATATGATTTCAATTTGAAAACCGTCACTGTTTCATCTCTCTCTCTCTCTCTCTCGCTCATTGTACTTTGAGATCGCCATTCCGTCTAGTAGAAGTCTGATGTATGCGCTCGCTTTTCCATTAAATCTCATTACGCGATTTCTCGCAGTGAGCGCATTTATATAGGACTTAATGGGTTGGTCATCGGCGCGCGAGCACTGTTCGCAGCAGCAGCAGCAGCACATACCTGTACGTAATATGGGAGGTAGTAATGCGCGATTTGAAGATTCTTATCTCGCGACTCGCTCATTTCTGAGCGGTGTCGAGAGCTTTCCTTAATTTAATATCGCTCGTTTAGATGGAAAAATCCCAAGCTTTTTTACGATTTAACGCCGACGCTGCTTTATGATTTCCTGCTACACGCGTCTGTTTGTTTATGCACGCTCATGCGGTAGGTTTCTTTCTCAATATCCCGATACGTGTCATGACTTTACATAATCGATCACGTTCTACAGTTAATGTTTATCTTCTAAAGAGATCATATTCAGAAATCTGAGAGCATATTGCCCTATGGATTTTGCATTCGAAGTATGCTTTTCTACTATTTTCTTCATTTCGTCGCAATGATTTGATGTATAATTCAGAACGTCACCTAGTTAGCTTTGTTTGCAGTATCATTCACCGAACCTTAAAAATTCTTGATAATTCAAATCTGATCAATTAGGTTTTAATTGTCCACTCGTTTGAATAAATAATTTATTTGCACCTCGGACTTTTAGTCAATTTTTTTGTCAATTGCATGATCCGTTTACATTTATGAGGACTGACGTAGGAAGTTATTTTGTAATAAGTGGAGCGTAACGTACTTTGTACATGTTGGGGTTAACGTTCTGATGTAGCAAAATGATATATTATAAAGTAATTGAATAATTGTAAACTCATGAACTGAAAGTGCTGAATAAAGATATGTATTCCTAGAACAATTACGATGAAAGTAGCAAAATTATTCACTTTCACTTCGTTATAACTTTCGTTGTGTAATAATCGTAAAGCACAATTTTAATGCTTGACCGTTTCAAAAAATCCAAAACTCTGATTTTCCCGTCAGACCAACAAAATTAAGCGCAATGGTATAAATTTAAAAGTATCAGATAGATCTTCATGGCGAAAAGCATAAAGACGTGATTTGGTAAGAGACACGTGACGTAACATAGAGTTAGCAAAGGTGAAAAAATTGGCTTCGGGGAAATAGATGGGAAAAAAGCACGAAAACACGTGTTGCGGATTTGAGATCGGTAAGAGAAAAGTTATCGCTGGCTCGTCGCCACGACTCGCATTGCGCCGAGTGTCCGTTCGGTCGTCGCTCGTGCGTCGAGACTCGGCGAGCGCTCGGTTGAATTACGCGCGGATTCCCGGGCACGATCGACGCCGAGGGGCCCCGGCAACAATCGCACGTCGTACACCTTGCGCGCGCGCGTCAGCGCGAAACTGCATAATTCACGCGGGCGCGCGGGACACAGCTCATTTCGAGATTCGTTCCACTCCGCGCCCGCCGTGGCGCGCTCGCGCCGCCTACGTAAACGGCCCGCGAGACAGCCCAGAGGGCCAGCGCGAAGAGATCAAACGATTAGTCGAGCCGCGGTGTAATTTGGCGTCGAAGCTCGCCAGTATATCAAAGCTCGACAAAGCGGCCGGGGGTACGCGTAAATTTGGAACCGGCGAGCGGCTTGCGCGTGACGAATGCGTCGCGAGGCTTTACTTTGGAACGGCTCCACGCGCGACACGCTCCGTCGGATTCCGCGCCGACCGAGGACCTGTTCTCTCTCCCTCTGTCTGTCGCGCGCGTTGACGGGCACGTGCACTGTCACTCGGACTCCACGCGCGCCCGTGTCAACTCTCTTCCGAACCACCATTCCTGTTGGATTCCTAACGTACGTCCTTGCCAGATGGCGTTTCGTGCTTCGCACCGACGTCACGTCAAGCGGGCACGCTTCTCGTTCGACGGCACACGACTCACGGAAGATGTAGATATCGCTTCCAGTCGTTGGACGTGCGAGTTTTCCCAGTGATAGTACTCGGCATCTGCGCAGCCGCTACATCCAGACGAGCCAGTTCCTTGACGAAATCAACGCTGCACTGTTATTTTTTTTTTTTTTTTTTTTTTTTAATTTATTAAACGGGCATAAACCCATATCAAGATACATATAAATATAATAATAAAATATATAATATAAACAAAAAGAAGTATAAATAATTAATAAAACGACAATAGTGAGAAGAAAAAAATAAGCGGAATAGCTATAAACTATATCCAAAAGTCGACAAAACAATATAATAGAAAAACAGTAAAATAAAAAATAAAAAAGTAATACAATAAAAGAAAAGAAAAAAAGAAAAACGAAATATAAAAAAGAATAATAACTAATAACTAATAAATAATAACTAATATAAAAAATAATAAAAGAATAATAAAAAAGAATAATAAAACAAAATAATAATAACAAAAATTAACATGTAGATAGGGAGAAGCAGCCAAGATAGGTGGGTAAAAGGGAAGAAATAGGTGGGGTGTCACGTGACAGAAGAAAAGACAAAAAAAAAAATAAGACACTAGCGAAACACCGCAGTATTCGCACGAACAAGCCGTTTAAAAGCGCCCAAGCAAACTGAGTGAACATCCAGCGGAGTTGACAAATTATTAATAATGAGGCATGATCGATCAATAATTGATAAATGGTTAAGATTCCACCTACGTGAACGGATGAAAAAGGTATGATTACGGGCACGAAGAGTGCGTGCTGGGACAATATAGAGGATACGGTTAGAGAGTGAAATTGAATCGATGAAATTATGACATAATTTATAAATGAAAAAAGCAGACTGGTAATTAATGAAGGAAGTGACGGTACTAATATGAAATGAGTTTGCAATGGCAGAGTAGTCATGAGAGAAGGGATCCATACGTGGGCCAAATTTATTAGCTAAAAAACGCAGAAAACGATGCTGAACAGTCTCTAGCAACTTGGATTGCTGGTCAAAACGTGGAGCCCAAATAACTGACGCATACGTGAGACGAGAGCGAATGTTACAATTATAAAGTGCAATGAGGGAGGCTGGTCGCTTAAAGGCACGACATTGCCTAAACAGTAGAAAAAGTGACCGGGATGCCGTACAGCAAGACTGATTAATGTGAGCGATGAACGATAAACTCCGATCGAACAATACACCCAGATCTTTAAACTCCGTCACCCTACCAATTGCAAGATCCATACAAAAATAGTCGAATATATAAGACGCTTTACATCGAGAAAATGAAAGGACTGCACATTTATCAGTATTTAACAAGAGCCCATTAACTGAGCACCAATCAGAAAACCTCAGCAGATCCAGCTGTAACTCATCGGCATCATTCCCAGATGTAATAACTTTAAAAATTTTAGCGTCGTCAGCATAGAAAGAGATGCAGGAGGAACGAATAACGGAAAATGCATCATTTACAAAGGTAATGAAAAATAGTGGACCAAGGTGCGAGCCCTGCGGTACCCCAGAGGTAGCCAGATAAGATGAGGAGATGAATTTCAGGAGCTTAACGGAGTAGGTTCTATGTGATAGGTATGAAGAGCACCAGGATAGAAGAGGGCCATGAATACCATAGAACGACAACTTAGCAGCCAGAAGTTGATGATTAACACAATCAAACGCACTGGTAAGATCAGTGTAAATCGTATCAACCTGCCGATCGTCATCGAATGCGTCCGTAAGAAATTCAATGAACTCCGCAAGATTAGTAACCGTTGAACGGCGCGGAACAAAGCCATGCTGGGAGACATTAATGACACGAAGAAGGAAACGAGAAAGTCGTATGGACACCAGATGATCACACAGTTTAGAAAGCACGCTGAGCTTGGCAATTGGACGGTAATTACAAACATTTCTCCTGTCACCACGCTTCTTATACACCGGAATGATAAAAGCTTGTTTCCAAGCAGTAGGAAAGGTACCAGATCGTAAAGATAAATTCATAATATACATAATCGGTTGAGCTAAACAGTTGGTACTGTTATTCATACGTCAATTTGCAGTCGCTGGGCTTGCGAAACGCGCGAGGAGTCGAAAGAATCGAACAGCCAGTAAATGGCGAAACGAACCCCTCGCAGTTCATTCACATTCCGAATAATTTACCCTTGGCGGCAATCGCGTCGGTAAATCGCGAAATACAGAGTTCGACTTCTTTGTCGGACGGGGAGACGTGGAAGAGAAAAACCACGGGATTTTTCGCCGAGGCATACGACAAGCGATGGCCCGTCGCGCGTCATGCCTCCTCGAGAATCCCATGAGGCTCGCAGCTAATTAGTCTAATTAGCCGTCGAGACGGAGAAACGCGCGCGCACGTCTGTACATTTCTCGATCGCGCGCTGTAGCGCGGGCGACACAGGTTGCCGATTTTCCGTGACGATAAGGCGAGCCAGGTGGGAGTCGCGAGCGGCGCCAAAACACGCGCGGACAGCAACGTCGCATTGCACGAGGCGCGACGTCGAGACGTCGTCGTCGACGGCGGGCAGAGGGCACGCGAGCGATGAATTTTTCGCGTTTCTCGGTGTGCACTCGCCGAAGTCTGGCGCCGCGGCGCGAGTCGATTTCATTGCCGAAACGCTCGGCCCACCGCACGCGATTATCGCACCGAAAATTAATCGAAGAGCGCAGGAGACTCGCGGACTCGAGATGTGAATCTGTGTTTTGTACGAGAGCAGCCTGTCAAAATGACACTCCCGCGTGTTATTGGAGCCTTTTGCGTCGAACCTGAATCCATTAAGCGCGCGCCAGTCGACTGTCCACATTAATCACACTCTCATTTATAATTCAGTGAGCTCTCTCACGGGATCGTTATAAAACGCGCGCGGTGAGCATCGGCCAAGCCAGTAATTCTATTCTATATCGCCGAAAGAAAAAAATGGCCGAACCGCAGATAAGTGTTGTAAAAAAAAGGTCGGCTATCGAACAAATCAACAGCGGCGGAATGAAGCTGTAAAGCAAGTCAAAGCAAGCGAGACACACGCTCCAAGTTTGACACAAAGGCACCGAAGGAGCCAGCGAGTACACGAGGAGGAGGGGGCTCGACCTACATGCGGAGAAGAGCGCGAGCATGCGCGAGAGAGCCGACGAGCGGGTTACGCTATCTCGATTTCGTCCCTTAACGGGCGCACGACGCGATGCATCTCTCTCTCTCTCTCTTTGCCTCATCGGCGAAGCGTCTCTAATTATCCTCGGCAGTGCTGCCATGCATCATCCCCTTCGTCTCTGTACTGTGTCCACCGTTCATTTTCTCGATGTAACTCGATCCACGAGTCAGGCGAATTATTCGATATAATTTGTCTCGTCGGCAAACGAGAGAGAGAGAGAGCATCACGCTGCGGCGAGTGAAGCGATCGAACCGCTAATTTGCCGCGCGACCGAGGCAAGTCATATCGTTGGGCGCCGAGGCTGATTTTCGAAATCGCGCATGCATGCGCGTTTGGCCGTGCCTGCCTCCTCTCCTTCTTGTGTTCGCGCGGGAAACAAGACGGACGCTCCTTTTGATCTTGAGGCATTTTTCGCAATCCCGCGCGCGCGGCTTTGCACGACTGCAACTCAATGTACATACATATACGTACGTGTATATTGACGATCCGATCGAAAAAGGCCAGCGACTCCCGCAAGCAGATGCACGCGCGAGCGCGAGCCTTTTTCAGATTCAAAAGTCATGATGCGCTCGAGGATAGAGGCGGCCCTTTCAATGAATGGACTTGCTTGTTTCGCGATCCGCAATGTTCAAATACTGATTGCAAATGTGGCTTCCTTCGACGTGGGCTTCTCCTTTACTCACTTTTTCATCAAACATTTTTCGTATACGATTTATCTCGTCGCGCTGACAATTGTTTAGGATAAGTGCTTTTTCAGTTTACATCAAATGTTTTAAAATCAAGAAATTTTCGATGGTGGACTTCCTTTTCATTTAGAAATACTTCCTTAGTTTATTTATCACTCTACATAATTGGTTGATTAATTGTTTAGCTCTTGTAATCCTCGGACATAATTCTGCCGATGATGATACATTGTTAGAAAATTATTTTTAAATATTTATGCCGTCGAAATTATTTTAAAGCTCAATTGCACTATATTTTTATATTTATTCATGCAGTTAGTCATTTTTTCCTTCATTTCTCTAAATTATCATTTACATGCATTAACTAAAGAACTCAAACGCGTATTTGATTCTGTGCTCATAAAAGAAACTCCTAAGCACTCACTGAAAATAATGGTTCGACAACTGAAATTAGAAGTTAGTTTGGAATGTTAGCTAAAAGTATATTCACAGAACTGTGTATCAATCCACGAATGACATACAGTTTGAATGTTAAGGAAATAAATGAATTGGATAAAATAATGTTTTTCAGGGTCATTTTACACTTATCTTCATCAATCTATTTCATTTCTCTGGAAAATTTGAGGCTATTGATTAATAATAAAATGTTAAGGTTCGATTAAAAGCTCCCATGTAAAGTGATTTCAACTACTTGAATCGCTTTGGTCCAGATGTGCATGTTTTTCCATTGCATAGCACCAGTATTAAAAACTACATCTCTGGTAATCAACTGTTTATTTCAACTGTTGTTTATAAATACTTCCTTTTGCAAATATTTTTGATAGTGTTATTGTATACGAACATGAACATACACTGCCCGTCAATCACTTTTGCCATGCTTACCTCAAAATTAGGCAAACTTGAAAGTTTTGTATCTCGGTCGGAAATCATCGTATCACAAAAAATAGCAGGGCATTTTAAAGGTAATTGCAAAAGCTTCCATTTAAGACGTGCAGAGACTTAAAAATGAAAATATGTGTTTTTTACAGTAAAAAAACTGATTAAAAAAATTTCAATTTTTTTAACCTCGACTTAAATCAATGCCAATTTAGAACCAGGCGGTGGAGGGCAAATCGACTGGAGGGGTTCGGTGGGTATTGTCTTTCCCTTTAAAATTAGCCCCCGCGGGGTTCTATCCGATGTTTTTTAACCGAGTTACGGCGTTTTTCGTAAAAAAATAACCTTTTTTTTCAATCCTCAATTACTTGGACTTGCGTACGTTTTTGAAAAAAATGCCAAGGAGAAAAAAGTTTCATTTTGTACCCAAGAATACGAAAATAAAGTTACAATAAAGAAATAGACAAAAAAATTATTTTCGGTTTTTTAGCGCATTAAAAAAATAAAGGAATTTAACTTTTTTTTTACGCTTAGTTTTAGTTTCTTTGTGATTTACTACGTCCCTAGACATTTTAAAACGAAGCCTAAAAAAAAAGTTAAATTCCTTAATTTTTTTAATGCGCTAAAAAACCGAAAATAATTTTTTTCTCTATTTCTTTATTTTAACTTTATTTTTGTATTCTTGGGTACAAAATGAAACTTTTTTCTCCTTGGCATTTTTTTCCAAAACGTACGCAAGTCCAAGTAATTGAGGATTGAAAAAAAAGGTTATTTTTTTACAAAAAACGCCGTAACTCGGTTAAAAAACATCGGATAGAACCCCGCGGGGGCTAATTTTAAAGGGAAAGACATTACCCACCGAACCTCTCCAGTCGATTTGCCCTCCACCGCCTGGTTCTAAATTGGCATTGATTTAAGTCGAGGTTAAAAAAATTGAAATTTTTTTAATTAGTTTTTTTACTGTAAAAAACACATATTTTCATTTTTAAGTCTCTGCACGTCTTAAATGGAAACTTTTGCAATTACCTTTAAAATGCCTTGCGGTTTTTTGTGATACGATGATTTCCGACCGAGATACAAAACTTTCAAGTTTGCCTAATTTTGAGGTAAGCATGGCAAAAGTGATTGACGGGCAGTGTACGTTCGGTAAAACTTCTTTGATTATAATCAAGTATCTACCATTGGAATGTATTATTAAATAACTGCTTGTGTCCATAATAAACCTTGTAAAATCTTTGAAAGCTTGAAATTTCACATTTACAATTTCTTCATTACGCTTGTTCTATATACTTTCATTTCTACACATTTAGAAATCAACATTGTAAGTTACTATAAATTACAAACATTTCTCGGTCTTATAAGCTCATTCAAAAAACAGATAATGAAATGTATACTATTGAATCCTTACTGAGAAATCAAACCCAACAGTAAGTACGAAACGCCTAGTAATTTTTGAAATTTCATTTAGAATCTCGTGAGCTACAGCGAGATTCATTGCTGAAGTTTGAGATGAGCTCGCACGACCAAATAATTTTTGTAATTTATGATTAAATAACGAGCTGCAATGTTTTGATTATAACTTACTGTTTCATCTAAATGAATAAGCATCGAGGAAATAAATGCTATGATTACTCCTTAGATAAATATTGTTTTATATAGATAGTGGTGAAAATATGCCAGCGAGGGGTATTTTTCGAAATCATTTAATAATATCGATGTGGTGATTGATGAATCCGCGGCCGAGCGAGTCGACGATTAAGAGACCACACGCATGCATCCAACTTTATTTTTCGATATGACGATTTTAGGATATTGCATAATATTACGAATAGAAAAACGAGAGCCTCCGCATATAAACACCGGGAAATTCGCATTGAACCATATGAAATGTGCTCATTGAAAATGTTGCAATATTCAACTGTGCCAAGCGACGTTACACAACTACGGATTCGGATATATTTCAAGAAGCTAACGCGTTCGCTTAGGATTTTGAGCCGAGTGCGGCGCACGAAACCGCTTGGGCCGAAGTGAGCACCCGAGCAGCCTGGATAGTTTCCCATAGCGCTGCGTGAAATCGTCGATGGCTATCTGTCTCTAAGCGCGCAACTTTGGGAGCGGTTCTTTATGCAGCTATTCGCACGTAACGTCCGCGGCTCTCGCGCGAAATCCCGAGGGCTTCGGCTAATTGTATTCCTGATCGTTTCGGCCGCTTGCGAAAAGCGCGCCTCGGTCTGTACGATAATTAAAGGTGTATACGCCACACGAGACTGAGAGCCAAGCCGGGAAAGAGAGATCTCGCCGTGCGATAAAGTCCAAGGCGCTACAATTGTTTTTAATTGAGCGGCGAAAAGTATATAAATTCTTTGCGGCACTTGAGAAGAGCCTCTGGTGATGGCTAATAATCGGCTTTCGATGAATGATACGTTACGTCATATACATTGCAGCGCCGAGTGCTTGGTGTTATTAGTGCCTCAAGGCGCTCATTTATCTCAATAATTTTGTCTTATCTCTGCCAGTAGCAGCTTATTCGGCGTCCTTTTCTTCTCCGTTTATTGGAAAATGCCAATATGACCACTCGCTGACAGATTTCGCTGATCAATTATTGCTTCGATTATTCGCTATTGCATAGCTAACAACACCCAAATCCTCGCAATATCAACATTCTACAAGGTGAAATTCGCTTGCTAATTATAAGACGAAAGGGCATTGGTGGTCTCGTATCATTTTTCCAGTTAATGACCTGTGTTTTATAAAAAATATTTCCAGATTTTCCCAGGCTATCCGTGAAGATTGCCGCGTAAACTGATGTTCGTATAAACTGAAAATTTTTTCATTTAAATTCGCTAAACTTGAAGTCGAGCAATATTTATTCAAAAGATGCCTATTGTTCAACTAAAATGCAGAATGATGAACCTCTCGGCATTGCGACGGTCGGCGAAATATATCAAATTTATATTAGAATAAATTTATATAAAAATGTTAATGTACGTTTGGACTACTGCTTGGTTAAGTAACGAATTGGCCCGTTTATGAACAATAAAGTAAAAACTTTAGTTGAATAATCAATTACAGCAAACTTATGCAACATTGCATTTTAAGAACTTCCTAACGGCTTGCATGTAGATTTGTAATCTAATGCTTGATAAAGCAAATTTTCAGAAGAAATTTGATACGCCGTTGTTGCTGTTACGAAATTAATATTCGATGCTGGATAGACTTTCGAAAGTTTGCATGCAGCAACTATATCATAAGACGAGCTCAACATAAGTGATCGCAGTCTATGAAAAATTACTTATTCATTCCTGTCAGTGAAAAAGTTCAAATATTCATATTTTTGTACACGCACACACGCGCGCGTGCGATTATATCGAATCAGGAAGTCTCATCAATATGCAGAAAGCTGTAAAAAAAAAAACGTCAACTACTTTCTGCATAATGAAAGTGGAAAATGATGAAGTGACAGTTACTATCTGGTATGAGTCAAAGATAAACTCTGTCGCTCGATCAATTAAAAGCGCGCATGAAACCATCAATTATGAGCGCCTGGAAAACAGTTATTACGTCGTTATTCTGTTTGTGATTATTGATATCTATTTAACAAGTTTGCAATCAATTCAACACAATGGCATTACATTATTCGGTTCAGCAATTCAAAGTGACACGCGCATAGCGGGCGCCTTGCCCAGCGGTCTTAATTTAGCCTGCTGCCGTTTCGTTTATATTTATTATTTTGTGGATGTAAATCTTAGCGATGCTGATTTGCTAGCGCCACTTAGCAATTCTTTTCTGAACCGATTGTTAATGTTTTTAAAAGCAAGAAACGATCGCGATTATTGCATCGACAGTAACCAGCTCACGAAAAACCAATAAGTTTTCTCGCGTACAAACATTATAAACGTTATAAACATTGGAGGAGGGAGAGAGAGTATTATATACACAAGGCACGCAAGATTGAGCAAGAGAAAAAAAAGATATTCGTTTCGACGCCTCAGGAGATTGACACTCGTCAATGCGGTTTTTCTAGCTGCATCGGATTAACCGCAGACTGTCCGCGATGAATCTGTCAGATAAATTGCTTTAATATGTCAACTCGTTCATTAAATGACAGATTTTTCATTCGTCCAGAGCATTCCGCGTCTTGTAATACGACGTCCCATTCTATAATTAATGTGCTTGCAGGAGCTTTTTTCAGGCGCGAGCAAACAAATTGTAAAAAAATCAACAAGCTCGTGTACATTAATTCAGCGGTGACAGCTCCAAGGCGTTTTGCTGTTTGCATATAGGCGCGTGATAATATTTGAAGGAACGTTATACACGTATATAAGGGAGCCCTGGCTGATGCGGGATAGCTCCGTGATTTTTTTTTGGAAATACTCTTGTGTCGCTGGATCAACGGCAGTCTTACAAATACTCTTCAAGGATGTGATTCCGGCTGTTTACATAAAAACTCCGTATGTGTTACCGGTCAAGCGAGAAACGTCCTCATTTTGGCTATATTTTTATTGCAATTTTAACGATTTTTCAACTTCAAATTTAAGCAGTGTAAAGGTAAGTATGAATAAAATCTATCAATAAGTACATCTTTTGAGCTATCTAAAACACTAATTAGATTTTCATTTCTATCAATTCTTTAATATAATTTTCGGGCCAAGCGGAGTACCCCCTTTTGGTGAATATCGTTTTCATATAATTTTAAATGAATTAAATTAATGAACATTGGCTGTAGTTTTTGAATAATTGGTGGCAACAATCACGTCACTAAGCTACGAGAAATATCTATAAGTTGGCCTAAGTAAACAGAGAGATTCGTAGCTCCAGGGCGGTTTCAAATCTTTTTTCTAATAACTTAAAGGCTTTTAAAGGCTTTAACAAGCTTTTGCGTATTTACAAACGCGTATACTAATTGACAAAGAGCTAGTTTTTTTCTACAATTATTGTTAATCAAACTGATATGCTAACTTAATTTAACCACGCTTACAAGTAGCTTACACAACACCTATTATCCTTTTGAAATTCAAAATAACGTTGAATTTTTCAAAACAACATTGAATTTGAAAAATGACCAATATTTTACTTTCGACTAAGGCGTACATTTCTTATTGACACAATCTATTTTCCTCGTATACTTAATATAGGCATTAAAAGAAAAGAAACACATTTGTCTAAAATCGATCGTTTTTCTTTTTTAACCGGCCCTTAAAAACAGATTTTTCATATTACGAGAATCGAAACGACGTTTAAATCGATAGAATATTTGCAGAGCAACAAGAATCTGTCGTCAGAATTGGAATTATGATAAACCCTTAGGTAGCCCGCTTTGCCCGGAGGTCCTCTCCGCGTCTGTGTATGTATACGAGCGATCAGGTAAGCGCGCGCTCGCGGGACCTTGGCATCTAATAAGTGCGAAACATGCCAGCGATAAAACCATACGTCGCGGTGACATTCGTCATGTCGGTTTGGGCTCGTTTATAGCGGCCTGGCTCGGCCGGACGAAACGCGCCGGTCGCGCTCGCGCCGCGATTAAACAAGAGCGATTTACGACTTGCGTAACTCTGCTCCTTGCGCGGGGCCGCTGCGCCTGCGCGCGCGCGAGCCCGGCCGGCTCCGAGAGAAGCTGGAATTATTGGGACGTGCGCGAGAGTAAATAATGAACGAGACGTGAAATAGCACTGGCTGACGACCTAACTACGCGATTTGAAATGCCGCGCGTGTAATACGCTAATGGTACACTCCAGCGTGTCCTTTTTCTTGCTTCGGCTCGCGTGAGTGAGACCTCGCGTGCAGTTTATTTCTCCGGTCGTCATCCAAGTAAACCGCTCGCGTCACTCGCGTATGCAGCTTCCAATTGTTTTTGCGGAATGGTTGCGCGTCGTCTTCACAGATGCCACTGTGCTCGCTCCAATTACATTTACAAGCTTGCTCGTTGATAACAGTTAGATAGTTTACAATGGCGAAGGGCTCGTGGTACTCAAAGCAAATAAGTACAGACTCGCAAGCTGGGCAACGTTGGCTCTACTGACGATGGCTGTCATTATAACAGACTGCCAATAGCTAAATAAAACACTCCAATAATACTTCGGACAGCCGTAACGAAAGCATAAAGTAAGACAACTGACCGTCGGCGTTCGAACATATCGCATCTTGTTCTTTTTCAGCGTCAACTGCAATAGTGTGCATTGCTCGGTACTCTTCGCGATCGTTTAAGAACTACATTTTATCGCGCTATACGCACGAGCGGCTCGCGAAAATTCACTTCGTCGACGAGAAATACGAGAAATCAATCCCTTCCATCGCTCTTGCATCCGATTCCCAAGTAAATGCAAAGAGGAATCGCTGATGAAAGAGAGAAGCCTTTCATCGAGTAGAAGAAAAAAAACAGCAGATTTGGTGGGTTGGTTGAGCAAGTACAAAGCCGAGCCTTGCCAGCGATCATCTAGGTGAACAACCTCGCGTGTATAAAACGCGATAGTCGTGTGCGCGTACGTGTGTGTATGTCGCGAGGGAGAGAGAGAGAGAGAGAGAGAGCGCAGGCTATATATGAAATTGACTGCGGCCTTCAAGTTCACCTCTCTCTTTACGTTCGTTAGGGACGTTCTCTATTCTGCAGCTGAATGTGTGTGTGTGTGTTGTGGTGCGATAGGAAAAAAGCTTGACGACAGAAGAGAGAGAGAGAGAGAGAGAGAGAGAGAGAGAGAGAGAGAGAGAGAGAGACCCCGCCCTCGCATTCCGCAGCCTCTTTTGCACTTGTAAGCCTGATACCAGATCCAAGGATGCCAGAACCGAAGGATACATGCAGCCGGACAACTGTAATCTAGGCCTGCTTGAGACGCACTCCATATCGTCGTCGAGTCGCGCTTGGCTTTTTGCTCGGCCGCCTGCGAGTTTAACCAGCGATGCGCGTACGCTCGCTTCTTCTTTGTTTGGCCTAGATCGCTGCCGCTCGTCGTCGTGGAATGCTCTCCATTATCTCCGACTATTTCGGAATCTATCGCAGACTCATGATCTGTCGTGCTTGTGTCGAACTTTTTCATCTCGGCCGGTAGAGGCTTGTCGGCACCTCGTGCGTGTAATTAAACCTCAGTGCGTCGGGAATAACCGGGCAGTCGTCAATATACGTTGTAGACTCTACTGCTATCGTTGTTGTAAATGAAAATCACACGGTTGGAATATTATTATTTATTATATATATATGGTGCAATACAGTGCAATGTGACAAGGAGACAGCGATATACTCGAAAGCGTGGCGTCAACTCAACTAACTAAGCGCGACGGGTTAGTCAGTTAATGAGCGCATTATTTTAAAATACAATAGGTGGCGCTCACCCCTAGATCAAGTAACATCAAGATGTTCTGTGCATTTCCTGTGAGCTTCTCTTTCGATTATAACACGCGAACCTGCAAATAGGCAGAATCATTTATATTCGAAGAAAAGCCAAAGAGAATCGTGGCGAGTGAAATAATCAATGGGATACTGGCAAATGATACTGAAAAATCAAAGTTGTGCCGCAGCGATATCCATTGACACGAAGCATCGAATGATTACGCAGAAACATAGCGGACAGCGTTCGCGCGTCATCGGCCTCTATATGCTTCTCGCAGCGAGAAAAGAAATGCGGTGAAATGACGATCTTGTGTGCCACTGCATCGCGCGCGCGAGTCTATATAACGGCGCTTCTCCGGCGACGGACTCACCTACTTCTAACGCGGCGACGCGGCCGTTCTTTCCGTTTTTCGCGGACAGCCACAAGCTGAGATTTCATTTTTTTTGTTACTCGGTTATTTTTTTTTTTTTTTTGTTTGTCGCCATTGCCACGACGCATCGCGTCGTCGTTCCCGATTGACTGTTCGCGGTATCACGCAAATTAACGTCCACAAAGGTACGTTATCGAGTGCCTCGCCACCAAGAATGCGCGGAAACAAAGCTTCGGAAACTGGAGTTTATAAGCTTCGATCGGCCCGAGAGATAATTGTAGCTGGCGTATAAATACGGCAAATTTCCCCTTTACGATAGTCGTCTTTAGCGAGCTGCGAGATACAAATAAGCAAAACGGCTATCATTATCCGCCCGAGTCCGTTTGTGGGAGCTCCAGACTGTATAGATATATACCGTTACAACCATGACTCGGTTAATTACGATTCACCATCAAAATGCCCGCTGGCAATTAAACGCTTAAGCTCTTTGCTTCCCTCTGCTGCTGCTGCTGCTGCTGCTGCTGCTGCTGCTGCTGCTGCTGCTGCTGCCGTCGTTCCTTCGGAACTTATACGTATGGATATAATACCTGCTGCGTTCCGCATTAATATAAATCGTGTGTCACGCTTATCGATGAAAGAGAAAGATACCGCGCCGAAAGAGAAAGGAGGCACGGCCATTCGAACAAAAGCAACTGATAACGCTCAGAGGGCTGATGTAACGTGGCTGCTGGGCTTTTTTCCAGGCGCGCGAGGAGAGAGAAAGAGAGTATCTCGGTTTTGTAAGTATCTGCGATTCAAATTTCATTAATGCTCATTAATATTCGACTTGGCTCGCGTATTTTCTTTTGGTAATTTGACTTTGATAATTTAGCGCAGAGCTCGCTATCTAGCGGCGCTTCAAGTTCCGCAGGGATTTTCTCATGATTATGAAAGTGCTCGAGCGCGATATAAATCTCTGTGTCTTTAGCGAAATTTATCTCGGTCCGTATAGGTTCTCCAGCGAGATCGTTTGCCGACGGAAGCGCTTTCGTCTGAGAATCGCTATCGCTGAAAATCCCCGAATCCCATCCGTGGCAGCGCAGCCTCCTTATTTTTGTCAATTTTACTTTCCTTCGAGTGAGAAAAAATTGACGAATGAAGTAGAGAAAAATGGCCGGCACTGTGACAGCGCGGAACGAACGTATGCCCGCGCGACGAACAAAGAGAGCCGACGTATAATAGCTACACACGGGAGGCAGGCCGAACACGTTGTCAAGCAACAAAGAGCAGGCCGAGCCAGATGTAAATTAGAAAGAAAGACGGGGCTTATCTAACGGGCTTCGTTAATTTGGCGCGAGAGCTATCCTCGTGGAGTGATGCATTCGTGCGGCCGCAGGACAGGACATGTGGCAGTTTGGAGAATAATGAAGTGAGTAGCGAAAGTAGATGCGTGCCGAGCATGTGGCCATTGTTTTATCATTTGTTACGTATCGGAAGAGACGAGTTGTGCTTACAGTTATACACGCCGAGAGAGAGAGAGAGAGCGAGAGAAGGAGAGCCTAATTATCGCCCGGGTACCGTATTCATTGGCTTCGCTAACGAGCAGTGGCGTGTACACCACTCGGCTTTAGCATGCGCCACACTTTATTTTTATTTTTTCTCTCGCTGCGCTTACAAATTATTGCCTTGGGTATGCCAATGGCAGAATTTGTCCTTTCCTGCGCTATTGTGCCTTTTCGATCATTAGTTACGGCTATGCCTTGCAGTTAATTTTCAATCGTTATCTCGAATAGTAGTCTCGAAGGCCTCTTTTTTCGGGGCTATGCCTTCAGCTCTCTGCTCGCAGTCGACACGCAATAAAATATTTTCGTTTCGATAATTACGATTATAATGCCGTAATTAAACGCGTTAGTTTCTTTATTCCATTTTTAGATAAAATCATCAGGAATATGGGTAATTCTTGGCTATTTCGATTGACTTGTAAACCTTAGGTTACGGATTTTTTTTAATTTGGCACAATTGTTGTACACATAAAAGTGAGATTTTTCCCAAATTTTGAAGACGATACATTAATTATATCAAAAGTTATTAACAATTGAAGAAAAATGATAAAAAATTTTCAAACGGCTATATTTTAAAAACTAATAAAGATATCGAAGTCGGATTTTTTTGAAAATATTTATAATGCCTTAAAATTTCGAAATACTTACAACAATAAACAATAAACAATTTTTTTCGAAAGTTATTATCTTTTTGTTTAAACAATTGCTAATATCTCAAAAAGTATATTTTTTTTTGAAAAATTCTTGCTCCTACGTGTTCTTGAGGATTTTTGCTATCGAAATCAATCATAAAATTCAAGGGCCCGACATATCGAAAGGTGTAGCCCTAATTAGAAGAAAACGCCTTAGCGTAAGACCACGAAGACGTCCCGCTGCCGTTGCAACGTAAACCGAGGCATCTTCTTTTAATTGTTAACAACTTTTGATATAATTAATGTATCGTCTTTAAAATTTGGGAAAAATCTCACTTTTATGTGTACAACAATTGTGCCAAATTAAAAAAAAATCCGCAACCTAAGGGTTACAAGTCAATCGAAATAGCCAATAATTACCCATATATTTCATTGGAACAGCAGTGTCAACGCAAGTTCAGAAAGTTGAAGACTGATACAATTCAACTCAAATGCAATTAATACAATACAATATAAATCTAAAATCAAAGTCGATTTAACGCATATTTTGTAAAAATATTTTATAGCATATTGTCTGATTGTTATAAACATTTCATTGCGGTTATTCCCGATGTTTCAAACTCTTCGTTCGTTGCAATGAATTTCTGTACAGATTTGACAGCGTTCCACAATTCCGAAATTTTTTTAAATGTTTATCAAAATAAGTTGAAGCGACTGATCTGTAATGATCAATAAGATTTTTGAATAATTATAAAGATTTTTGAAACTGCTATTTTTAGTTTCAATCTACTTCCACGTGTTGAAGTACACTGGAAGTCTTCAATGAAATAATGAAAATTTTCATGGAAGCAAAAAATATTATAAAGAGAGGGACTCTTTATTCGTAGGCTGGTTTTAGATATATTCTCTAATTACAAGAATAAGCCCTTTCAGCAGCTAATCCGACAGCAAAGTTATTGGATAAAAATGAAATGAACGCATTTGAGGTCCGATACTTGAAACAAATTTGATTTCAAGAGAATGGCAAAAGAAGCAAAACAATGAGCGTACGCGATCAACATATCAAGAGCAATATCGCATGTCGGTATTATTTCGCGGCACGTTTCGTATAGGCGCAAACGTTTCACGTGCGGCGAACGTATAAATCGATTGACGCCATAAAAGTCTCCCGACAGATCGTAGCTACGCGCCAAAACTATATACGCGGACGCGCGTGTCCCTGGAGAGTATTGCGCAACGGTGGCGCCTTATCCGATCTCGTTTTTACTCTTTCTTTCTTTGCCGCCTGCACACACGTACACACACGAGTAATCGATCTCTCGGCCGACAATGGAGAGAAAGTCCCATGCTCGATCGACGCATTGGACAAGGGAGCTTGCCACGCGGAAAAATATCTCGGACTTGCAGACGTACACGCGTACGAGCTTGGCGCCGTCCAGGCAGTCTCGCGCTCTCGGACATTGCACGCCGATAAACAAAGAGCGCCATTTTTTTTTATTGTCATTTCTCTGTTTCAGCGGAAAAAAGTTTATGTGAAATTTCACAATAATTTACTACTTCCGTTTGTCTTTATACATAATCACAAACTACTAAACGGACTGTTCTCCATTTTTATATTTTTCAAATGGAGTTATCAATATCTCTTTATCGGCTCCGTTTAATTCGATACTCCGGTCGTACCGGAAAGATTTTAGCTTCTGGCGAGGTACAGTACTTTCACATCCTGTATATCGAGTAATGACATCAAGATTAAAAATGTAATTTATCTGGTTCACACCTTATGTTTTATCTTATTCTATGAGGTTGGCTTACTTATTCTTCTGCGCGATTTCCTCGATTAGATTTTTCGTAAACAATATTTTTTTCGATATTTTTTATCGTTGAATATACTAATTGAAAAATAAAGCAATGGCAATAAACCGCAACGAATGTTTGTTTCCGTAAACAGCTGCGATTAATTTTCAGCCTACGAGGACATGTATTTATATAATTTTTCAGATTTCACCTACGTTTGCTTCACTACAAGAGCAACATTTATTTGTCAGGCTGGTGTCGATAGAGCAAAATGTGAAATCACGCGAACAAAAAAACTTAGCCACTAGAAAATTCATCAAAGTGTTTTAGTCGTACAAATCACGAGAATAATAATTAGCCATTTCCCTGCCTTATAGAAGCTTATAAAAGTGGAAGCACGGCGCCTGTCGTTCGGCTGCAGGGAAGAAATGAAAAAAGCAAAAGAACGAAAAATAAGGCTTATTGCTGTCGGTGACGCAAGGCCTAATGGCAGGTATAAGAAAACAGCATTCCAATAACTTTCACGTCAGTCATCGTCATCATTCTCGCAGCTCGTAAAGTTCTTTAGGCCGCTGTGTGTTGTCTCGGGGCACGAAACCTTTGCTTTGCGGGAGGCATTGTGTCTCACCGGGGGCGGGCGGCCTCTAATGCGAGCGTGCGGCAAACGGGACTAATGGTCCCGCCGCGATCGTGTGCGCCCGCTTTGCCGAGTCACGAGATCACGAGCACGCGCGCGCGCGCGGCGGTGACACTCCTGTCGCGCTTTGCATGAGCTCCCCGCCTGGAATTTCGCGGATCGCTGGCTTCCATCGGAAATCCACGGAAACCGGCTCGTTGTCTCCCGAGACGCGCACATTTACGACCGATTGCCCAAATGCATTGTTGTTTCATCGCTCGTAGCACTTAAATCCACGTCAGTCAACGATTATTACGTCCAAATTATAAACCGAGATCAACCTCGTTTACAATGATTTATAAAATACAAAAATCAATTTTAATACAAAAAATTACATTTTTCTCTAGTTTTCGTAAAATAAATTCTAACTGTACGCGTAATTAATTTCTTCTGATGAAATCGCTGCTCTGCCGTCCCAGTAACAGCGATTTCGGTAAGACGCGCTACCGGAAAAGCAGAGCGTGAGAGCCAGCTGTCGCCGGAGTAATTTGGTTAGATATTGGACAACAGGTAAACACTGGCCAAGAGAGAAATACAGTAGGTTGAGTATAAATAGGCGAAAGGATCCAATTTTACATGTCTTATTTCGAGATGGGTATGCGCGGTCTGACGTGTATTTTGGCGTCGAACGCGCCCCAGCGATTTTTCAGTGGTCCGAGCTCGGAGGCCGGCGGCGCTGCCCTCGGTACTTTGTTTTTCCGAGTTCCATCTCCCTTCCACACTCGCTTTCGTCGGCCTCGTTATTCGGCAAGCGTTCTACCATCGAACGCCAGAGGCGCCGCATTTAAACCTGCCTCGGCTGCTCTTCGCTTTTTCCCATTGCGTAACATGTTTCTTGAGCTACAGCGATTGACACTCGCGTCTATCCGAGAAATCGTTGACGGACGAGACGCGTCACTGAAGGCTTTGATATGGTCGTTCGGTGTAAGTGGGATGAGAACCTCTCGTAAATGACTGGTCTGTGCAACAACATTGACATTTATAAATATTTCCATGCCGATCGTCGTTTAACTTTTGCATTCCAAGAAAACGTCCGACGCTCGAATAGATAATTTATCGAGAAAGTCGCACGTGCGAGTTCGCCTACTACGAAAGTTTCGATATTGATATGATGATAAAACGGTTGGGCCCCGATGCCTTAACGCGTAGAACGCGTGGAATGCGTATTAAGTGACTGCCAAGAGTTTTCGCCGGAGCTGCAAATGCGAACCGGCTGCTGCTGCCAAATATCAATTGCAATGTGTCTTTGCTATCTCGATCTCTTTATCGGCTCTCTAGCCTAGGCCTCGCAAAACTGCTGGCCACGATATAGTTCCGGCGCGTAAGAAATATTGCAAAAGAAAACACTCGAGCGCTCGCTTTATGCAAAATCATGCGCGGCGTGCAAGGATAAAATGTGAAGAAACGGAGACACTTAAATTGAACTATTCGCGAGCAAAGTATTATTGCTCTTTTACGGCATTTGCAAATGAGCACTGTATTGCTTAACACGCAAGAAGCCGTACGGTCAATCGGAAGTCCACGAGCTAACAATTGCAATCGCAGTGGATATATGTATGAGCAGCTGCTAAGCTGGGTTGAGTCCTCGCTGCACAATGCAAAGTGTAAGCGGGCGACGGCGACGAAATGCCGTGGAGCGTCGGCGTGTAATCTCCCTGTGCCGCAGAAAAGCGCGCGACTCGCCGACGTCTTCATTCGGACTTGATGGAGCGACGTTATGCATCAACGTGATATCCGAATTTGTCTGCAATTTGTATCGCCTAATGGCTGCAGTAGGAGCTAATTTTGGCGCTGCCTCTCTCTCTCTCTGTCGCTTCACTCGTCGCAAGACTGAGAAAGCTACGCCTAGAAAATCCTTTGACGTCTATACTGAGCAACGCAACCAGTAGTTTCGTTTTATTATAACACTGGGCGCGAGTTTTTGGAAAACGCGCGCGCTGCTCAGACCGGGCACTTATCGAATTGTGGACCGATGAAGCGGTTATACGGCAGCTGCATGTTGTATTTAAAATAACGTGCAGGTATTTCAAAGATATATAGATCGAAAAAACCTGCGCGCTTTTTATTTCGTAACGTTATTTGCTTTCTTTGCGAAAAATTTAGCAAACGTTATACTCGATACTTTATAAGTTAATACAAATTTCATTGTAATGTGGTTTTGTTAGTTAACCATATTACAGGGTCAAGCTGGTATTGTCCCAAAATCCCACGTAAGGACAGGGGAAACTTTCCTTAACCGTAACACTTTTTGAAACAATTTGGATTTCCGCGCTTTTCTGAGCATTAAAGTGAAGAAAAATCATTTTTGTAGAGCTCATCTTTTTTCAAAATGCTTTCTGGATTAATTTGATAAAGTTCTCATAAAAATGGTAAAATGGACTATTTCGAACAATTTTTCACTCGATTTGGAGTATTAGTCTAAAAGACAAAAAATAAGTCCTTCAAAAATGATTTTCGATTACTCTAACGTTTTAAAAAGGTGTTACGATTAAAATAACTTCCCCTGCCCTTACCTAAGATTTTAGGACTTAAAAGAAATAAAGAAAATAAAAGCATTTAACGAGTACTTCATGATAAGAAATATCCACGATTTATTAAAGCTTTTTATACCACTGTAAAGAAAACTTATAATTTTCACTGCGTAATACCAACTGGCTCCTTTCAATTCGAGCTTTCCACGTGTTGCTTTGTAATAGTATATTATCTAACTAGTACGGATCGATTCTTGTCTGGTGTGAGGTTTACGCCCGAGAGAAGCGAGGATCTCTTTGTCATACATGTTAGCTACGGTATTTTTTAAAACAACGTGGAAAGCCTGAATTTGAGCGCACGTTTTTCACCGAGCATGCGGCAAAGTCGTACTTACCGCACGACCTGTTGAAAGATACTGCACTCGACATGAAACAAGAATCTACTTGCCTCGCATAGGCCAGGTAATGTACTATCTCCACAGTCTCGGGTGTAAACCTCACTAGTGATAAAATATAACGTTTATTCAACAAATTTTTTTGAAAAGTTGCTCTAGAAAACGTTTTCTTCGGTCGAACAGCACAAACAAATAATCCCCTCCCCCCCTTGTGTTCCTTCTTTTTACTATTGTCGGTAAACAAATATTTTTCTTCAAATTTTAGCGATAGAAACGCAACTATCTGCAAATATACTTTTGCTAACTATTTATTGAATAAACAGCTCTAAACAGATTTCTACTCATCCAATAAAAATTTTATTTTTTATTTTTAATAAAACAATCTATTTTTTCGTCATATTGAGAGCTATTTGCAAGGGCTTCGAGAAAATTTGGAATCGGTCCGCTGACTAGAAATGCTTCAACGATGGACAGATCACAAACACGCGTGCATACATCATACGCACACGCGTACACAGAAATCACCGTATTTGACATTTAAGCTCCAAAATTGCATAGCAAATAATACATCGAAACGGAATAATGAGTGACGAAAACATTTGCCAGCACAAAAAGGTGTAAGAAAATAACAAATTAAGTATAAAAGGTGTCTACATGAAACCAAAAGTAAAAATAAATGAAGAAAAAATTATCGAGGAAATTACTTCCACTAAACCAAAGCTTCCTCTTCAAAAAAGCAAAAAGTTACTTCATTGTGCTTTAGAAACGAATAATACATATGTTATACATGAAGAATAAACGATGGTAGTCGATTATCGTTAAACTTGTGAAAGGATATCGTCGCTTAGGGCAACAATGTTAGTTCTAATATAGTACGTTTCAATACTAGTACGAGAAAGTGATTCGAGCCTCGCGTGGCCGCTTGACCACCTCTTCGCTCGGTCGCAAACATCTACGCGAGGGTCAAATCACGTTCTTGCACTGGCATTGAAATGTACCATTTAGCGCCGTAACCGAACACTGAGTCAGAACAATTTATAACCGTCGCAATCGAAAATGAAAATTTGTTTTTAGCCGAAAAAATAAATCCGTCCAGCTTTGTTATCTGATGACAAAAATTGTATTATACAAATACAAGAGTAGTTTAATAATCAATCTATGTACTTTGAAACGAATGAATTATTCTGGATAGATGAAAGAACTCGTCAACGCATGTTTTTCATCACAAGCAGTAAAAATCCGAAAAATCTCCGAATAATTAATGATTTATAGTAGTATATATGTATCTTAAAGGCAACTTGTAATAAACTAATGACTGTAATTTCACTGACACCTCCTTACGAGGCGAAAAGAAACCTCGACCCGAGGTGTCAGAAACGAAACAGATGTATAATTGCAGCGCGACCGAGAGAAGTAAAACGCGCAGCAAGCAGCTTATAGTGTCGTTGACCAAGTTGCCAACGCGATTTCCCTCGCGAGTGTCACGATCGCAAATGCGTGCCGCGCACTTTACGATCGGCCTGGCGGAGCACCTGCGCGCGCGCGCGCCTGTCCGCGAAGTGACGAAATCGCGTCAACGCCCTCGTTGCACGCAAGTGAAAGAACGCAATTATCGTCGCACCGACACCCCGGCATTTTTTTTCTCTTTTTTCTTCGATTTTAATGCGCTGCGAAACGAGCTCACAATAATAATGCAATCCACGCGGAAAATTCTACGGGGCGGTATGTTACATTGCAGCCGCAGTTATTAAATGTAGTAGATGTCGATCAGATAAGAATGCCAAGTGAGCCTTTTTGAAAATGCAGTTTAATAGTGGAAAATTCTTGGCAAACAGTGTCGCGCCATCGCGATGATTAATTGCGCTCTTCATTAGCCGAGAAAAGAAAGCGTTGGGATATGTTATATTGGCGGTCGCACGAGCGCTGATCGTGCGCAGCGACAGTGCGGGCTCATCGTTAATCAATTGAGCAGCGGCGGCACTCCCTCGCGGCCGTGCGGTCGCGCCCAAAGAGGCACTCGGAGCTCAAAAGCCGAGGGCATTAAAAAATAGCGCTGTGAACGCACGTATAATGCGCTATACCTGCGCGTTGCGCAAGAGGTTGGAGTTTTGCCGGCCAGTTGTACGGCCGATTAGCCGCATTATCAACCGACACGCGCGCATGTGCGCGCGCGCGTGGAGGTGTCGGGTTACTTAATGATCACGCGCTTTCGCAAAATCTTATTAAATCTTCGTGCGATTATGACACCGTTGTTTCTGTTCTTTTTTCTTTTCTTTATTTTTTCTTTTTTATTATTATTGATGCTTTAGCCAAGTAAAAGTTTCGTTTATTAAATCTCGATTCAATGGAAATCTATGAGAAATAGAAAGTTGCGCGTGTGCAGATGTTGTGGGTGTATGTGCACTACGATTTACGCGATTCCAACTATTATACAGTTGCGGCTCTAATGAATGTTCGAGTGGGATTGACACATGGTAAACAGTGAAACAAACTGCACCGAGAGAGCGACGGGAATAATTTACAATGAGTAAGTGAAAAGCTGCATAATTAAAAATCTGCTTTTCATATTATAAACCTTGTTATTCTATTGAACGATACGAGCATGTACATCGCGTGTGTTTTATTGTATATTGGCTCTTAAATATCTCGAAATTCGCTTGTAAATCGCATATCGCGCGACGCGTATCGCTTATAACACAAAGCGCAGCAAAACCATCAATAGCCATTTTTGGCGGCGAGTCGATGAAATAATAGGCGGCCGAGGAGCAGAACAACAAGGCAAACACTTGAGAAACGATCGACGATATTGCACGCCGCTCGTGTATACACGAGTGCATTACATAAAACCAGAGCGATGGATAAATTTATCGGGTTTATACCTGTTAAAGAATACCTTGACATTTGGGATTCCAGGGTGAAAGTATATACACGTATGGGTAGAAGTTGTGACCGTGCGAAAGCTCCACTAGATTCCGGAATCCTGCATCGATTGTAATGCCCGTGTAATGAAATGGCGCATTTTCTTTTGGTTTTTTTAGAAATCACGTGACATTTTTACTTTTAATTAATCGCCAATTGCTCGCTTGTTCATTTGATTTTGCAAGGCGCCAATTAAGATTCAACGAGAGTCTGTGGTTGTTGCTGATTGATCGTAAATGTCATTTTCTTTTTCGATTTATCACCGGATTATAAGTAAATTTTTTCAAAGCGGTTGAATATTATGACGTTATGTGCAATTAGATCATTTATCCTTGTAAAGATTAAGCTCGTTGAAATCAATAAATTGACTACCTTTTCGAGAGCATACTTAACGAATTTGAAAATCGTGCTAGTATTAATTTTGTAGATAATTTCTTGTAACCAAAAAAGGAGTAGAGGAGTGCTACGACAATTAAGTTCTTTTTGCAATATTATACCAAAGTTGGCTTAGTTTCATATACGTCTGCTTATACAATGATGATTGAATAATAACACGACGAGTCATGATAAATTAAATCTACTGAAATAGTTCAAACGTGAACAAAGTTGAAATATAAAATAGAAATGATTATAAACTTAAGGACCTGTTAATATCTAGTTTCAATTTGCATATCGAAAGTCGCGATCGAGCGACGACCTCGAGAAAAGATCGCAGTGAGTCGATCTGTGAAAGACAAGTTGTTATATTTGAAAGCTTATACAATCTCTCTCACATTCACATAGATACGCCAATGGGAAATGTGATCTGGATTTTTCCAAGTACGATTGGATTTCTAGCAGATTAAAGGTGCGAAGAGGTTAATCCGTATGCGAATGATTTCAGTGGAGAAGCATTTATCAAGTGTTCAATGTTTACATCGTTGTCCCCGAATCATTTGGAGGGAAGATTATTTCAATTTAAAGACAAGATTCGATGCCTGCGTGCCTGCTCCGACTAAAATCACTGGGCATTCGGCATATATTTCTAACTATTTCTAGAATTAATAGAAGGTCTCCGCAGATTCAGACATAAATTTTAATTAGTTTTACAACTTAGCCACAAAATGTCCCGTAATAAACATTCGACTCATTCCAACATTGAAATTTTCTTACGAAACGTACGATTTGAATTGAAAAATTGCTATCGTTTCTCGCGTTCACAGCATCAACGCACGCGTTGCGCCAAGACTACTAAACGTTGCAGTCGCGCTCACGAAGTACAAATCAGCGCGTAACGAGGATTAATATTGTTCCACGATATTATTATAATTAATTTTTTAACGTGCCTTCGAATATATTCTCCTGGAACAGATGTGATTAACGCCACATTACCCAATAGGCCAACGCGCGAGCGAGTTGTTAACTTGTCCGTATCATTCTGCCGATTTATGGGTTTGCTGGCAGTCAGCTAGAATTTATCGCGCGTGGTTCACAGCTCGCATAACGAACTATACGTCCCTTCTCTATGCGTGAATCCTGATTGCAAAGTATTGCGTTCCACGGAGACTACAAATTTCACTCGTCCTTCGCCCAGAAAACGGCCGAGCGACTGTTTATTGTTGATCTACGGCGCAAATAATCAAAATTTTTGGCGTTGGCTATGACGAATCGGATGTAACGAGTGAGAACTTATCAAGACGCTTGTCCAGATGTACCACCACTCCTTGACAACCTTGTAGCTTTCGAAAATGGTATAGCGGAAGCAATATCATCGAGTGGCTACAGGTCTTTACACTGCTATATACCAAAAGATGGGCGCAATATGTGATTTTCGTGAGATTTTGCGAAGTCAAAAGTAATCATCGAAGAATCGATGTTTGAAGTTACTCGTATTATAAACGTAAATCAAATTATATCTGATCGGAAATATAATAATAATAAAAAGAATCTGCGAGCATCTTGCGCCCGTTGGCTTCGGCAAAGAGCCTCGGTCTATTTCGAAAATGAGGCAAGCGTCAATCTTTTCCCAGCGAGATGTAGGTAGAGCTCGTTTCGATCGTCGCCTCGTCGCGAGCGGAAAAGTCGAAAAAGAAGCGAGCCAAGCGAAAGAGAAAACATCCGCAACTTTCCTGTGCACACACGTATGTTTTCTAGAAGACGCGGAGATTGCGAGATTAAGCCGGAGCAGTAAAAGCGCGCCGATCGAATCCCGTTAATTGGCATGATCTCCGTCGCGGCGCAAATCTCTGTCAGTTTTAGACCACCGAAGCGATCGGCTTTCTTCGCTGTTTACACGAGACACCTCGAGCTTTTCTCGTTTCTGCATTTTTCTTTTCTTTTTTCTTTACGTTGTTCTTCGCGAGCGTCGCGTTACCTCGAAAGCGATGTATTTACTTTACGGCGCGCGTACGCAGTTTTACGCGAACGCCAATTCGAAATATTCAGCTGTGTGCGCGAGCTTGAAATAAAAAGAACTCGATCAGCATTGCAAAAAAAAAGTAAAAAAAACAACGGTGTACTGGCTGCAAAAGAATTTCATTGCGTTGTGCAGGTGCGCGGCGCGCGGTGTAGAATAGATCTTATCGATTCAATTGCCGCCTCTCTCTTTCTCTCTCTTTCTCTCTTTCTGTCTCTCCGATCTCGCGGAATCTCGGATAATAGCGGCCGCGTCGACCACGAGATCGCGGCCGACCTTTGTAAGGTCGCACGAGCGCGCTGCCGCTTGTTGGAATGCGAATTATTGCGCCACTCGGCTTTTATTTTTAATTGTCTTTGATTTCTGGAAAACGAGATCTCGTTCACTGTTTCTCTAGCCCATTTCTCCTCTACGACTCTTACGGCCTTTCTTTAGACGACTGGCTGACTCATTGGTTTGCAAAATTACAATCACGATTCACTATTTTAATATATGCTATTTTACGTGCATGAAATGGAGGATAATGAATGGAAATAATTGTGCTAAATGTCTGAAGTGTTGATGCGTGTATACCATTTATTTTTTTTCGCGGATGGCGTTTATTTTGAAATGGGTGAAATAAACGTGGTCTATAATCCATTTTGCGGAAGGATCTCGCGTCAGCCAGATTATTACGGTGCGCAAATGGAAATAGCGAAGTAAATGGAATGCATAGGTAGATTAAACAGCTTGAAGCTCGATCAGTGCATCTCAATCGACATGTTGAATATGAAGTCGAAGTTGAGTGCTAACAGTAAACTTCACAGCTATCACTTCAGATCGGATTTGAAATGATGGTGAAGCTCGCGCAAGTCGCATTAAATGTCGATCGCGGAAGCGAGTCGAACGCACTCTATGGCGCGAATGAATGCGAGTCATTTGCGAAGAAACATTTCGTGCGGATTAATTGCCGTCGACGAGAGGCAGCGTGGCCAAGTGCAAAATAACGAAGCAATACGAAGTTTATGCTGATCGCGAGGACTAGCGGAACGGTGTCGCGCGCGGAACAGAGGTTGGAAAAAGAGAAGGCGCCGTGCTAGCTTTTGAGCGAGGGAAGCGCTCTATAACGGCGGACTCGCCTACTTTTGACGCGCGCGCGTTCTTTCGGTGACGTTATACTTCGCGAGAGGTAGCACGGCGATTTATTCTAGCTCGCGTAGTTAGAGGCAGAGAGAGAGAGAGAGAGAAAGAGACACGTAGCTGATTAATGCTCTTGCACTATTCCATTTGCCGCTTCTGATGGAAATTTATATACCTTTTTACTCGAGCGACCAGTTACTCGTGCACGCCAGAAAGAGAGAGAGAGGGAGAGAGAGAGAGAGAGAGAGAGAGAGAGAGAGAGAGAGAGAGAGAGAGAGAGAGAGAGTAGTTCTATGATTGGAGGACTTGACCAAAGGCTAATGAGACAAGGCAGCTTTGCTGACATATCAGATAACCGTGAGTTTCGAGTGAGATGTTTCGTTGCTAAGATTCTCGCAAACTTAATGTCTTCGAAAAGTTTCGAAAACAAGGTTTTCAGATCTAATACTTTTACGAAGTACTTCATTGGTAGTGGAACATTCATGTTAGAGGGCGTTATCAAGGTGTTCAAGAAAAACCGTTCAAACTACGATAAAATGGGGAAACTTTGAGTGTTTAGCCATCTTTATTTCATATTAAAATCATGGAATTTATGTGACTATTGCCAATGTACACGCCAAATTAAAACATCAGTAGTTAACTCCATCAGTAGATGAAGATAATTTATTCAATATAGAAACAGCACGACATTGTTTACGTCATAATCATGGGATTAAGCTTTCAGTAAAATATCGTATAAAAATGGAATAAAACATATCATTGAACGTTTTGGCATAAATTAATCAACTACTAAATATTTTTAAATAAACATTTATACGAGAACCATTACAAATTAGAATTCAACTTTTTTGTTCGATGACGGTACTCTCTATGTTTCAATGATTTTAATTACTTTCAACGTTCTTCTTCCATCTAGAAATATTTTATAAATTGTTGGTACAAATGTTTCTTTTAACTTACTCAGTAAAACTTGTACGCAAAATATATAATTAAATTCTGAATTTTCATTTTAATACATTTGACGTAGTTTTTGTCCATTGCTCATCAGTTAAAGTAATGACAAGCTGTCGTCAATCCCAGAATCTCGTTAAAACTATCGCCTACTATACTTTCTTTCTGTACGGTCTCTCAACGCCAAAGCGCTCGTTTGGATAGTGCCTGCAAAATAAGAGAAAAATCGAATGACAGCATTTCTTAGTGCATATACAACTGTCAACAGCAGGCAGCTTGACGTTGTCGCACGGAACAAACACACACACACAATAGCCGTGCTTATAATGATAAATATTTATTTCTAATGTTCCATGCAATATTTTCTTATTGCAATGAGCGCAACGTGGCGATTTACAAGAACGTGCGCTCACACTTCATTAACGCAAAATAGGATTAATATCAGTTGCTACCTAGCTCTGGATACAAAAAGTACAAATACCTATCTAACACCAACTTTCACGAGTTCATTCGACAGCAACTTTGGTCGATGAACGACATTAATTCTAGCGAAGTCACTGACATTTTTCATAGTTCGTCTGAGTGAACGCAGCTGTCGATTGTTTATTGTTTGCTTTTCATTCTCGTTGTATAAAAATAATTTCTATTTTTGTCGTGATCATATTACACTATCTCAAGTAATTATATCAGTTGTACGGTCAATTTCACAAAGCTACACATTATTAAGCGCGGATTAATAGGATCTAAAAGTAATGTATTTCTCATTGCGCATTCTTACGTGATAGTCTTAGAAACCTTGACATCGGTCGAAAAAAATTTACATAAATTATCATGGTTTTTTGAAATTTAATAGAAAAACAAATAATAACAATATCTTGTTTTATTTTTTGCTCAAAATACCAATCTTTGCAGATCTTTGACAAAATAAAAATTCGTTCGTTTGAAAGTCCTTTATAAAATGTCATTAAATATTCTATTATTTTCATGATCTTTTATACATTTACGGAATTATCTCAGTCGAAAATTGTTAGTTTTTGTCCTTCGGGATACCAAATGAAAGCTGCTCATCACGACAATCTATATCACTTATCTAAATTGTAATAAGTCAAGTCTAATTCAACCTATAAACGAAAGTACTCAGTCTGAATTTTAGTGATTTTCCACATTAAAGCGTCTATATGTGAGGATGAAAAGCCTTTGAGATGGATCTGACACTTGATTTTCATTGGAGATTACAAGAATTAATTTCTTCAAAATTCTGCAAAGTATAGGCGATGCAGAACATAGACCTTCTCCTTATTTGTATAACACTGCTATTGCAATAATTTTATAAATCTGAGGGGTTAAATGAAACGAACATTACTAATTATAGTGTTGACTGAAGTTTATTAAGAAATGATAAAATCAATTTTTCTCTACTATTAGATAAATCGATAATATTACTTAACGCCAACTTTGAGAATCAATCAACGGGTCTGTTAATTCGCGATCAACATGGACATGCTTGAAATTCACCGCTATACACGCTAAACAACCGTTGAGCATAGGCGGCCAGTGTGGTTATCAGCGATATCGCGACTCGATCGGCCGCGGAGCACCGTAACTCACGAGAGAGCATGTGTCCCGCGGCTACGGGCCGCTCAATAATAGACACGTTTTCCACGTCCTCCCCTCGAAGATCGATCGCCGCGGTAGCTCTTATCAATCCCGATTAACCCTCTAGTGACGTCGTGAGAGATCAGTGCCCTCGCTCTTTCGTCACTTTTACGGATGACCTCGTTAGCATATCCCATCGAGTTGCGTCGAGTAGCTTATGAGAACTTTCGCAGTATATCGAATGCCATAATTTTCCTGACAATCGTAGTTTATAACCGCATTTCACGAATAAAAGTCCAATCTTACCGAAGGTCATTGCGGTTTCTTTGCAAATTCATAAGTGCATGACGGATTTCACGTATGTTCATAATTTTTTTAACAAACATTCACTTCTTCTAGGGCTGTTGAATTACAAGTAAATCGTGCAATCCCGAGTGAAACAAAGTGCGAAACGTCAGTAGCTCGTTGTCAGTCGTTCAGCTGCACAGCATGGCTACACAGCATGGACGCGTAGTGCTTCCTGTTAATGATAGTTACTTGCAAAAAAACATTATTCGGCGTGTACACTGAGATTTGCCTATTAAAAAAGCACTTGTGATCCACCATCCAATTCAACGAGGCTCGGTATAGCTCGATCCTTTTCATTATTAATCGTGATTTTTCTGTCCTGTTATCAAGTTTTCGCTCGTTTTTGTCAACTATTTCATTATCAATATTCGGCGTGGTTATTATCCATTTAGTGCAATAGTTTTTCTTTCCCTCGAGTGGCCAATCAATCCCATTGCCATTTATAGTCGAATGGCATTCGAACGTTCCTCGTATACTTGTCGATCTTTCACTGGAACTTTACGTATAGCAGTGGTCTAGCCATTCACAATAATTATCACAATTATAAGTTAAAGATAACGTTAATCCTCGAAGCTGGCGGTTACGCATAATTCAGGCATGCAATCGTTGCATGGAACTGCCGTTACTTGTAAGCTTGGCTAACAGATTTGACATCGCAGCCTTGGGGCAATTAGGAGCTCCGACACTTGCCCCTATTAAGATCTCGCCTAGCTCGTCTATGGCCGACGGCGTGGCGCGCTGACTCGGCGCACGCGCGTAACCCGAATGCTATCCCCGCGGCGAGAATGCCTTTTCGAATCTATACAGATCATTCGTTGCAATCGTGGCTTATCGATGTACGAGAAGAAAGGGAGACATCGGGGGAGCTCGAAAGAGAAAGGACTCGAAGGCGGAAAGAGTGATGAATGCATGCGCCGCTCGGTCTGATAGATGCGTGCACGTGCTTGCTCTCGCGCGGAGCTTTCTTTCGAGCGTCGCCCATTGTGCATCGAGCGCGGACGCGCGCTTGCGTTTCGCTCGGCGTTGATTGAATTATGCGCGTTAGCCGAGCGAAGACGTTATTTATCACGCGCGCGCGCGCTAATAAGCCGTCGGCCCGAGCTAGTCCGTCGCGCCGCGAAGCGAGCTTTTCGTGGCGATTTTCGACGATCCGACGCGGGTGGGGCTCGCTTTCCCGAATGGCCGACGGGCGCGTGGGAACGCGCATCCTCCGTCGACGAGCCAGCAGCCTGCCGCGTCGAGGTCCAGACACGAACGGGGCGCAGCCGCGAGCTCTGCCGGCTCGCCGAGGGAAAGCTGTTTCGAGCGAGCGACGCGACACAAGTCACGCCGGGGATCGTCGCGACGGAGGAAGGGTGTCGTCGCGCGTTTATCAGGATCATTGGCCGTCGGGGGGGGGGCTTAGCGAGCGGCTTTTACGTAAGCGCGCCGCGCGCCGTTCACGTAATGGGCCAAGCAGCGCCGATTCTCACGTGCTCTGCCCGTGCAGCCGCGCACTCGTTAATGCCTCCTTGCTCGCGCTCTCCGCGCATTATCATAGCGCGGCCTCGTAAAATTTGCGGAAGCGTTGCTGCTGCGCGCCCCCGCCATTTTGCAAACGATTGTTCGGGCGTTTACTGCTCTCTCTCGCTCTCGAGCATTGGATGTGCGTTATGCGCCAAGGACGCACGTCAATTAATTGTTTGCTACGTTAGGTGCTCGTTAGTTTTCTTACATAATGAATTCAACTAGTTGCAATTAACATGGTTTATGTAATTATCTTTGGTTTTCCTTATTTGGGGACTTATGTATATCGACAATGAGCGCCCGGTTGCGCCTCAGCTTTTTTTCTTATTAGGCCAGTTCGCCGAATAGCGTAGTGAATCCTTACCTCGAGGATTAAAATGTTCAAGGGGTCGGCTTAAATTCTCGCACGTAAAAAGCTGCTGTCCATGAATCGTCATGCACATCTTGGCACTCGACAGAAGTTGAATGAGCACGGAAAAGAAGTCAAGTCCTGTCCGTAAGTTGAAATAATACGGATAAAGCGCACCGCGGCGTATCACTGGAGAGTACGCGGAGCGCCGATATTTTCGAGCGAACAAAACGAAAACTTGGTTCGACACGATCCGAGCCGTGATTCAATAAAGATAAACGGCCGAGCAGTTTCCTGGCAAAACGCACAATGAGCCCGCGCAACGAGGGTAGAATCGTCCCAACGTATCGACGAAAAATCCTGCCGCGAACAATATCGCGAGCACTATGCAGTCTCATGTCAATTAATTAAGATTCTAATCTGCCGGCCACGGCCGAACCCGCGGCGGAGAAACGAGTCCAAGACGAGGAGAGAATCGGCCCGTTATTACGCATTGTATGCACTATTTTTCGAAAGCGCGGAAGGAGGAGGAGGAGGAGCTCTCGGTCCGCCTAACGGTATATTCGCGAGAGAATCATCCAACGATATCGCGCAGGGCCCGCTCGCGCGTTATTTACATTGATACGGGGAGACTTACGTAAAAGTGGCCGCGGCGCTGCCGATAATTGCACGGGAAGTGACCTCTCTCTTTCTCGTTGCGCCAGTGCTCGCCTCGCTTTTTGGCACCGCGTCTAACGTATTATCTCGTTGTGCGCGCGCGCGCGCGGCGTCGAGCGCTCGATCCGACGTCGATTGTCCGTGCGCGCGAGCCTTTCCCGAGCGCATTATCGACCGTATCGCGCTATCGCTTCGAAGCTCGGGCACCGCGTCGACCCCGCGAGCCGAGCGGGATATACAGCGCGTACGCTGCCAATTTATGGGCTTCCCGTAATGTCAGGGTCAGTCGCGTCGGAAGCTGCGTCCTTTATCCGTCGTCGAAACTCGCCCGGGCCGTGATCGATACAATTACAACGAGGGGGGGGGGGGACACGCTTCTCGGCACTCCGTTACGGCTAATGCGCGGCCCTCGCGATAAAATCGCTGCGGGGGCCATACGTAACGCGCGCGTCGTTACGTTCGGCTCCTCGTCGCGCGAACGCGCTCGCTCGATTTCGACTGCCTGATTTATGAGTGACATTACCATATACCTACGCCAGTTTGAAGTTCCGCTGCCCGTTAAAAATGCGCGCACCTCGTTTCATTAAAGCTTTTGTCGATCCCAACGATAACGGCGCGCGCGCCCCTTCTTGAAATAACGAGTAAGAGACTCGAGATTAATACAGATTTTAACTTGGACAAATGGACAGTGCTCTGCAAAAGTAAGCAGAAAACATGGATGCAAGCGACCTGATTTTTTTTTCTTTTCGCGTTGCAGACCCGTTGATAGTTTTTTAAATTTAATCCCGTGCATTAATATACTTCGATCCGTAACTACGTCAGTTGTAACATTTCAATCAACGTACGGATAAGCATCTACACAGGCAGCGTGTAGCGAATTATATTCGCTTTCTTGCGAGCATTATTTTCAAAGAAGCTCGAAAGAGCTGGAGTAAGAAAAGTCAGTTCCCATGACGCGTGCGATTATGTCGACTGTAATGAGTATAATGCATTGTATTTATCCACTGAGGCGATGGAAAGTATGCTGAGCCAGATAGAAACCGTAAGATCAGCGAGGAAAGTGCGTGTGCGCGTATCGTTAAAATATATTTAGATTATAATTACAGTCGTAGCCGTTAAATCGATGAATAATAATTATCTTTCTATTTTAAATATATATAACGCGGACGCGCCGAGGGCAAAACGGAGCGCGCGCGCGCGCGCGCAACTTTACCTACACAGATAAATCAATGATAATTATACGCATTAGACTTTGTTTTTTAACGTCCAGTAGCAGCACAATGCTGCCGATGAGAAAAGTGAGAATCGCGAGCAACGGGAATGAGTTTACGAGCCGTAAGTGATAAGTCAACGGACTTCGATAATCTTAAATGCCTTGGTAATTGCTGCGCGCGCATAGTGCCTTTTTTTCAAGAATAGCAAAAACACGGAAATTCTTTTGCGTGCGCATATGTAAGTGCTCGATATTGCACTTTACGCGTTTGCAGTGAAGGAACGCTACCATACTACGTGTCTCGAGAGAAACTTCATTGGACAGAATTTTTCGCATTTGCTGTATGACGAATCGTCCACTCGATCGCAAAACTCTGTTTGCTTGAAGCTGAAAAGCTGAATTTGATGATGTTTATAAAACGCGAGATGAAACGCGAAGCGTGTCATTGAGCGCAAGCTGAAATGATCCACTAAAAACGTTTGATTGCGCCCGCAGTTACTGCGGCGATTAAACGTAACAAATAATAAAAAACACCGGCGAGAAGCGGTCGCGCAGCCAGCACTCCGTACAAGCCCAATGGATTAATGATGAAAATGAGTTTGTTCACCCGCTGTCGGATGAAATTATCGGCATCGTCAAAGTCTACTTAAAACCCACTCATTAACAGAGCGGAGTAATAGAGCCGCGCGCGCGCGCGCAGAAGACATTCGGGGAGCTTGCGCGAACTAACAAGCGACACGGCGCACCGCAACGGAATTAACTCCAGCGACGCTAAGACAAGCGCCTTAAACTTGACGGTTAATTGGCCGCGCGTCGGCCAGCGCGTGCGCCCATAAACATCGATGCGAAATTTATGCAAAACTGTACGCGCGAGTTTACGAGACACGTGGGCGCGAGCGAGCCGATTAATTATAAATTAGCCGTTTCTGTAATAGTCCATAATAGCGACGATAAATCGCGCACCCCCCGCGCGATAAGCTTTCGATCGTCCGTGACAGGCCTTACGGACCGCAACGGTCGCGATGTCGCGTGCAGTCTAATCTCCGTTCGATGGCTTTGCAAATAATTCGGACGTAATGCGAAAGTCAATTGTATTGAATCCCGACATAATTGATCCGTTCATAATTCATAATGCAAAGTTTCGTAACCTTCAAACGTCCGGATACCTTCGGCAGCATCCTTATAACGAATCACCGAGGGATTTTCCGCGGTGGACAATGCCAGGCCTCGCTGTAGACATCTGCGAGCAGGCCTCCAAGCCTAGGTTTTCGGTCTCGAACGAACAGTCCCGCAGAAAAAGAAAGTTTTATCGGATAGAGTTGGCTTCGACGAAGAAACGAAAGTGACAGCGCGTCGACAATGGTGTCTGTCCGTGCGTTTGCGCGCGCCGACGTATGTAAATGCTCTGGAGATTTCCGCCTGTCGATCTATCGGTGCTTTTTTTATTTCGGATCGCGCGACAGTGCACGAAACGCAGCGCGGCTCGAAACGTCAACCGTACGTATAACATCGCCGCCGCTCCAGACAACATAAAGACCCCGTTGGCGGTTCACGGGTACGCAGCCCCACGGAGCACCGATCGAGCGGCGCACGAGAGGCAGCAAATAAAGAGTCTCTCGAATCGGCTCGTAGCACACGGCGAGAGAGAGCCTTTTGTCGAACGTTGTCGCGCGAGCCGCCGCTTTTTTCCCCCCGCTGCGCGCTACTCCTCGCTCGCGCGGATAATTGTGTCAGTCCGCGAGATTCCGCGGAGTGCGCGCTCGCGCGCCCGGAGGCGGCCGAGCAAGTGCGTCTTCTCCTTTTTCTTTTCTCTACCTGTCTTTTTCCTCCTCCTTCTTCTTCTTCATCTGCGCTCGCAACTCAGATCGAGCGCGCGAGTGTCAACAATTCCGTGAATTCGGCTTACTGTGAAAATAAATTAAGCGGCCGCCGGCTTTTGCGAGCAATTTTTCCGACCTTCGTTTTCTCCCTCGTATCTCGTAATTCTGGCAGCTACGTTTTACGACAATTGTCTTGCGGTCTATGGGAATTTTTATTCTTTGATCTTCCTCAAAACATTTTGGTTTCGCTTCTTATTTTCTTTTTTTTTTTTTTTTAATAGTACACCAAGTAACAATTGTTTCGAAAGCTTACGAGTACCAATTTCACTTCCTACATCTCGTTAACGGATTTTATCGCCGGCTGCGCGTTGCGCTTGGCAAGCAATGATCGGTAGGAGAAGAAAAAAACAAACGGCACAATAAGCGATCGCAACTCAGCCGATCGTCGGCACATCGAGGTGCGCGAAAAACGAAGGCGCTTTTAAACAGCCGCGGCGTTCTAAATGTGCGAATGATATCTCGTTTTTGTCGGGGCGCGCAAATTCATCGAGCATACAACGCCTTTGCATCGGTATAAAACCACAACTCGAGAGCGAAAATCCTTCGCGAATTGCACTTCCGACTTTCCACTTGTTTCCTCGTGCCGCGATATGTATATTATTATCCGGTCGACTTGCCGATCGTCGGCGAACGTGACCGTTGCTTTGTGAATTCCTTACGTTGCGGAATAACCAGAAATGGTTAGGTATTCAATGAATTTTTCGCTGCGAATATAGCGGAGCAATTTTATGGAGTGTTAATGTAGTTTCGATATCATTGCATGTTGGCAGATTTGTCGGTTAATAAATGCAATTTAGCCGAGAGTCTGCACAGCTTATAGCGCATGCGATGCTATAAAGAGCGTAACGTTTTATTTTTGCTGGAATATAGGCCAATTTACTATATAAACCTTTATGACGATGTAGAAGCTGTTGCATTCCTTGTAAATTGGAGCTGAAAGTATCTTTATAATCGATAAATACTCTCTCTCTCACTCACTCACGAATGCCGGCTATAAACTCGGGATAGTCCAATTTTCTTATGTAATTTAGGAAGTCTATAGCATAAAGTGTGTTGAAATATTTCACAGATATTGCCTTTCATGCTCGAGTCATTTAAATTATCGTTTACTTATGTGCACCTATCCAATTTTCCAATTCTTTGGTAAAAAAATAAATGTTGTGGAATAGTGAATTTGTAACATTTTAAACAATTGAAATATTAAATCCATGTATCGCTAAATGTCAATGTAGATTGCTTGTAAAGTTATTCATGACCAAGAGCTCTTTTTTTTTATTTATTCATAGATTATTGACTTTTCAAAAACAGGAATGACAAACATTTTTTTACATTGCATCATAAACCCGATAAAACCTAGCTTTCAAATCACGTATCGGCCGCATGTACCTACAGAGTGCAATTATCAAGCTTATCATTTGCAAGATTTCAAAGATTAATGTTTACTAGAAATAGTAGTGAGTGAAAAATACGCAACGGGGAAAAACGGGACTCTTCTCTTAGAGCGCAACATAAAATTCCGACAAAAACGCGAAACCACCACAATTTTCACACCTATAACAATCGTCGCCACACTAAAATAATATAACGAGGTTCTCCAATATATAACGCAGCGTCCAGTATACAACCAGTTGCGATTTTGTCCCCGGACTTTTCGCGGAGCGCAAACGGGGATTTATATTTACGACGGCGATAATGGCGAGAGCAGCGAGCTTTTGAGCGATTCTCTTAACGACTCTGCGCGCGCTGAATTTCCTCAGTTTCCGCGGACGTAATGCGCCTATGTAGCTGCGCGCGCCTATTGCTAACGATTTACGAAGAGCGTCGATAATGAAGCGAACGGCAACGACGCGCAGAACAGATTTCATTCCGTTTCTGCAAACTGCTCGTCGAGAAGTTGATTGTAAATTGACGTCAGCGTGGATTACAGTTGTTTCGGTGTCCGATTCAATATCAATTGTCACTTTTTACGTACCGGAATTATTATTGTGCAATCTTTTGAGAGGACGGAGAACTAGCAGTTTTCGTGAAAAGTCTCTTATTTCGCGGGAAGAAAAAGGCGGTTTCTCTGAAGTTAAAATCGATTATGGCCGGGCAGGTATTTTCTCGACTGATCGGAAAATCGCTTCCAATTTGAGCATTTAACAAAAACGTAATGCTACGATGTAGTTAGTTTTAAACAAGGAATGATAAATTATTCAGGATAAAAACGTACGTTGCGGCACGTAGCGGACGGCTTAGAACGACTGAGCTCTGATAAACTCCGCGAGCCGCTAGAAGTGCTGTCAATTAAGTATACAAAAGATTACGACATTTCACCGGCAAGTGTTACTCGCCAATTAGATGCTATACATATATATCCGGCTAAAAAAAAAATACGTATATGCGTAGAAAGTGGCAAATCCTAGAAACTTTGCGGAGGAACAGTTAGCTGCACTCAGCGATATTATTAATTGCCAGTCTAACGTTCCTCCTCCCACAAAGCCCAGATAAGTAGCTTCAATTTGCATCCTCTTAAAAAGCATCCCTCCATATTTATAAGCCGACGTGAAAAAGTAGTGTAATCGATAGCAGGTGTTAGACGGGATCACTCGGATCAAGTTGCACCGGCGCATCGGAAGTGGGGCGCTTATATGCGCGCGCTGCTATCGCAACGACGGAACGCGGACTAGGCGTAAAGACGGCGCGATATAATTGGCCGCGCGGCCACAGTCCTAGCTAATGCAATTAACGACCCCGGGAGACGAAATATCGCAAAAACATATACGAGATACGCGGTACGCTACTGTGCGCCTCGACGTCGCGCCGCGCTGCCGCTGGGCGATCGGCTCTTCCCTCTTTTTGGGATTCGCCCTGCCAGGGAAACCGTTCCGCCGTTTCTCATCAGTTTCATTAATGCAGCTTGTTCTTGCACTTATCGAAATTGATACTTGTGAATGTTAATTGACACGAGCCCATTCGAGGTGCGCAGTAAATTGCTCCCCTCGTCGTATATCTTGCTTCGTGACAAAACCGTTTAACGTGTAGTTTCTATTTCAAGCGATCTTGTCATAAACGTTATGCGCGTGAACTAAATAATTTTACGCGGTTTCTACTTTCTACCAACGTTCATTTTATAAATGTAAATAAAATTAATGCGGCGCGCTCGTGCCAGCTGCAAAATTCAAGCCTAAGCATTGAATAGCATAGGTCGTCAAGTTCCAGATTTTTCTAACAAATCAGACATTACGTAATCGAACGATTTCCAAGCGCGATCAATGTCATTTTTTTGCTATATTCAGAGCTACATTAAATATCTTTTATTTTCATGGAAATATCTGTGATTCAAATGTAGTATTTCAACAGTTCTATCGCACCCGTAATACACGTATAGTCAATTTTACAACTAATCAGATATAGTATATTTCTAGTTTTTTCATCATTGCCAAAAGCACTATTTTTGCGCTCGAATAAAGTTTATTCGCAGGGAGATATATCTAAATACATAGTATACCAACCTTCCAAGCTATAATCGTGATCCTTGACCCAATTATTTTCAAAATCCTTGATCCCTGCAATCTACGACATCGTAACTTTAAATTCGACACCATTAAACCTCCATTGTCTAATCCTCGAGCCCTGTAAACAGCAAGACTATAACCCTTGTACAGAACCTTGTTGAATAGCCCTAGTTTTAGTAGTCATTTTTTTTTTCATTTGAAAATTTATGTATAAGCCATATGATCCAATGAATTTTATTGAAAAATCACTTCTTTAATAGACTTGTAAATTAAACAACACTATTACTAGTATATTTGAATTAGTCACTCCAAGCATATTAGTCATATGTTATTCTAACTACCTCTTTAAAAAATTTTGTCGTGTACTATACCACATTTTCAATAATAATATATGTTTATTTCTTCTATGCAAATGAGTCTATTAATTCATTATACATATGTACATATATCTCTACCTACGTTGTATATAAATCTATCCACAAACACATTTCATATGAAATTCGCTATAAAATGAGTCTCTCTCTCTCAGTCTGTGTTCAATGCAAGTTTTCTTTGTATGTATACTTGTTTATGAGAATTAATTTAAAAATCCTTTGATAAAACACAAATTTTTCTAGTTAATGACTATTCGAAAATATGCAAGTATCCTAAAGAAAACCTTGAAACCCTTTGCATATAATTTCGCAGTCAATCAAATAACAAATACACACGCACACATTAGTTTTCTGGAATCAGGTTGATTCAGTTTAACTCGTTTGATCAAATCAATTAGTTAAGAATACAGTTTAGAAAATGCAATAGGGCAAGATTTTTTTTCTATGACGACGAGTACCTTGTGACAAAAAGCTTCTTTTCACAGTATTTATTGGTTGCTTTACATAACGTACCATAAGATTTTGTCCATCGTCCGTGATACTGGCTTTTCTATAGGCTTATGAAATGTTTTGCATATTCATCACCAATTTTTCTTAATTATAATTGTATGATATGTAAAAGACAAAAAGTTATGAGTGACTGTCTGTACGACATTTCTGAGGAGGTTGGTAGATCTGACTTCTTTTTTATTTCATTTACTTACACTGACAACATGACTTACACTGACAACATCACAGTTTCGAGTGATACACATTACCCGTACATCTTTTAAAAACACGTTTTCAGATTTTTTTGTAGTCAAAATTTCTATAATAAAAAATGTTTTTAAAAAATAAATCACAGGATTTTGTAGCTAACCGACTAATAAACAATTCCAATTTACAAGTTTGGTTAAAGTCTAGGTGGCCATATCACCTTACTCCTCTTTACATATAAAAAAGTTGATCTGCACTAATAAATAATGCAAACATTATTTCCTATATGACAATGCAATGACGAAAATGAAAACAATTTCTAGGAATGTAGGCATTAAGTATGAATGTATAACACATTGATATATCATTGAACATTTTTTCATAGATAAAACATTATCACACTGATACAATCAACTTTTCTTATCTTGTTTAAAATTGCAGGAAATATCTATCAGAAAATTATTTTCATATTAATATTTGAGAGCTAAGTTTCAATCAGCTTCAGTCATTACGTTCGTGATTTTCGCGCAATTTTGCCTTTTACTGAACATTGCATAAAAAAATAATATTAGAGTAGTAGTTTTCCATGAAATGTTGATCTAGACTTTTGTTATCTCTATTTTATTTGCACCGATTATTTGAATTTCTGTTTTCTACTTTCAATGTTCTACGATTGATAACGTGATATGACATTGTAATGGAGCTTAGAATCCTGTGGCTGCTACCTCTTGCATTACTTTTCAGTTATTTGTCTTCTGGATACACTATGAGTCGCGATACAATGAAATTAGAAGTTGTTCAAGCTGTGAGTATATTGTGTACTTTTATTGTAATAAATTAAACATGTGCATTTATCTGCAAAACCAGTATTACCTTTAATAATATATTTCGGAATAATTCATACTTTAGCTTTTCAGACATGGAGAACGAGCTCCGCAAAGATATGAATACAACATTCTGAACTACCTGAACGTCTCTGCTTATGAACCTTTTGGATTAGAACATCTGACTAATGTAATTCTTGATGACTGCATGTAATTTCATTTCCAATAATTCTGATTAATTTCAGACTGGAAAAATGCAGGCTTTTAAGGTTGGGCAAATGTTGAGAGAGCGGTACAAAAATTTCCTTAATGATAAGTACAGTTCAGAAGACGTTTATGCACGCTCGAGTGAAAATCCACGTACCAGAATGACACTACAACTCGTATTGGCAGGTCTGTTCCCGCCAACCAAAGAATTACGATGGAATCCAAAATTAGATTGGATGCCGATAGCGTACAGTTATTCTCCAACAGAACTAGATGCCCTTTTGAAAAGTCAACTCACCAAAAAGTATAACATTTATGAAGTAACAAATAAATAACATTTATAATTGTACCTTACTGATACATCTATTTTATTTAAGATTTTATAAACTTTATGATGATCTATTCGAAACATCTTATGGTATAGAAACACTAGCTTCAAACAAGGACATTTTTGATCTACTGGATAAACATAACTACAAAGTTTCAACAACTACAGTAACTGATTTGGCCGCGGTTCACAATATTCTACTTATCCATGTAAGTTTCTTTAACATTCTAAGTTATTTATATTTATATTGAGTTTCTCTACACGTACGATTTTCTACATATTTATTGCTTTTCACGTAGGAAAGGCTGCATCTTCCATTACCAGACTGGTACACAGATAACATTAAGCAAAGATTTGCAGAAATTTTTGAACTCTACCACGACACCCAGTCCTATACGAAAGAAATGAAACGACTTAATGGTGGTCCGATAATCAAGACATTCATTAATAATATGAATCTCAACAAAACAACTAAAGATCCGAAAAAATTGTATTTGTACAGTGGACATGACCTAAATGTGGGAGCGGTCATCAGAGCTTTGAATGCCCGCGACTTTCACAACTCAGATTTTTGCAGTACACTAATTCTAGAAAAGTTGAGAGATTCGAGAAATCAAGTTTACGTGAAAGTAAGTAGAGTTTTTCGAATAGCTAAATTTGTATATGCCAATGATGATTATCTTCCCATGAATTATCTCATTTGTATAGTTACTTCATTGGGATGCAATCAAAGAGGAAATGGAAACAGTCAGAATTGGTGACTGTGACGAAATATGTCCGATTGATAAATTTTTGGAACACACTCGCGATGTGATACCAACTGAAGAAGAATTATTTTCTATGTACGATGAATACGATATTAATTATGTTAAAAAATTTTTTGTTTAAGTGCCCAATCTATCGATAGAGGTGCCTAAAGGCAACATCAATAGTTAATAAATAGTTTCGTTTTCAATGCAACTTCACCGCAGCGTTCTATTGAAAAAGAAAGAACTGTATATATAGTGTCCGAAAATGACGATGCTGCTATTAGCAGCAATAGATTTTGAAGCGTGAAAATACGGATATTTTGAAGTCGATCGGCGATAACAATGACGTATGAAATATTTTTCTTCCAATTGCTTTTACTTTTAACAAAAAATGACAGTTACAGCATATGTACATTTCAGTATCCATATTCTATACTTTAGTCGTCTACTGAAACGATAGTTCTTAACAGAATTCTGTGTAGAAAAGGATTTGTCAATATAACGATCGCATGATAATTCGTGTCGTAAATATATTTTTCACTAGTATTAACAGTTCCTACAATAGATGTGTTTGGCAATTCGTCATTCATATATACTTATTTAATTTAACTGTTATCGTTCTTGAAACTAAATTGCTTTCGCATCATAGAGATCTCGTTCTTCCATTGGAAGAGCGATAATACACTCGAACGGTCGAAGAAGGAAAGAAAAAAGCGCAACTCGCTACGCGCGCTCATGTAACGGAAGCCAACGGGACAATTGCGAGCGGTTCAAAGACGCGTTATAATTAATTGTAATTGAGCTGTGACGATGCATTGTGTTCGACTTGCGCCAGTCCAGTACTAATTGCTCAAGAGAGGCCTAATTCGCGTTGCTTTCACGCACTGTCGTATGGATCATCGATGAATACGGAAAGAGCACTTTCCATCATGTAATTGGAGAGATTATGTGTGTCCGAAGAGATAAGCATCACGAAGGTTACAAGGTAAGCAGTTGGCAGATAGACGTAGTGTCGACCTTGAGGGAGATTGTACCTTGATTTACTTACTTTACCAGAGCTTTCCGTTGTTTTAACGAGGAGGATGGTTCACTTTTCCTCTAATCAAAGAATCATTCTCTATGCTCATGAATAGTTTACAGTGGACAGGAGCCTTACACATTATTATGCGCGAGTTTCGATGTACACGAGTAAAACTTTCGATCATTTTCTTTTGTGCGCTCCGATTCCTCGCGATTGACTTTGCTTTAAGATTCAAGATCATAAATATTTGACGGCTATTTTTGTGCATAAACATTGTACGGTTTTTATTATAACTGAATATGCATCGAAGATGTGTTTGATGAATATGTGAGAGCGGATCTGTAACTCTACTTTTTCTCCGAGCGCTTGTTTACATATCGTTACAAGTTTTCAGCGAAATAATACCGAGCGAAGGAAAATCGAAATAAAAAAGCGTCGATGATACGTAAGCGCAAGCAAATGCAAACAGTCGAACGGTGTGCGCCTTCGATCGCGTCTACTTCGGCTCATAATAAAATCATGAATAATCTCTTAAACTCGCTCAGCAGCTATTATGACTTGGAGCACACTGTTGACCATCCTAACAAACGTTTCCCGTTTTCTCCCCCGTCGTAAAATCACAAAACATCATCGTCCGGAACTGCCTGGCAAAACAACAGCGACGAGAAGGCCTCGAGTAGCTTGGCAAAAGAAAGAAAGAAGGAGAAAAAAAGAGAAAAGTCTCGGCCATTCAGCGGAAAACGGAAGCCGCGAGGTACTCGTTCGGAGGCAACGTTTACAGCGGCGTACACGAAACGAAACACCAATAGGGGCTGGCTCGCGCCATAAATCTCCGATGCAGGAAATTGCTTTTGGCCTGTCATGCGCAACACAGTTGTTCGAATTAGATGTGTACGGTAGCGAGGAAAACGTTTATGCATGCGAAATTGTAACCGTCTCTCTCTCTCTCTCTCTCTCTTTCGGGTACAGACAATTTTACGGTGATGCGCTACTTGGTTATCGGGAGAGCAGCGCGCTCGCGCGCGCTTTGGCTTTATCGGGTGGAAAAGATTTTATAGCTCAATTTATTGCCTTAAAGATTATTCCAATCAAGTTTTACTCGTTTTGCGAAATATGAAGAGATTAGGATGTAGAAAGTATGATGGGTAATATGTGAATTTTAAGCTTTTGTTTTCACCACAAAAGAGACGGAGAAAATTCAGTTATGCAAAGTGAAAAACTTTAGCGAAATATGTTTTGAATCAGTCAATTACGCTCACGCTAACAACATTTTTTTTTTCGGTCCACTACCTATAAAAGGAGAATTCCGTCTTATCGTGAATATTTTCTGAAATAATTTCTGAACGAATTAAGTCCCAACAGAATGTCATTATAAAAACTTATCTATTATGATTCGTCTTTGAAATAACGTATGAAAAATATTCTAGTTTGCACGTACTTAAGTTAACTTTCCAAGCAATAGATAAAGTATAATTACAAACACTTGATTGAAATGTAGCATTAGGTAGCTAATGAGTTTTGTTCAACATTGATCACATGTAATATAGACCCATCCTACCTATAAACCGGAATACTAGGAGATGCCGACCCAATCCGCGGGTCGGACGATTAACTGGCGGAATGTCGCGTGACTAATTACTCCCCAAGCAGCAGCGAGGAGACGGGCGACTCTATCTTCGCTCTGAAAAATCGCGCGCAGCGAGGCCTCGTTTCCGTCGGCACGAGCACTCCACCTTCTCTTCTGCGCGGCCAATTGACGGATAGCGATGTTTTTAGTTCTGTCCCGCGAAGTATGTGCGATCTTATTTTCGCTTGCTCTTACGGCGAATTCCTCGGAGAAAAACTCGGTATTTGTGTCAATTAAGATGCATTCTATAAATCCCAACTCTGACAATTAATGCTGAGGACGATTACGAGTGAAAAATCATTCCAATGAGCCGTTTGAGAAATAATTTTAGGCTGGCGAGAAAACAATTAAGAAAAAATGCATTTACTTTGATGCTCTGTCGTGAACTATTATTCGGTTGTCCAACCGAATGCGTAGCTTGCCGAGCAGGTTTTCAATAGAGCGAAACGGCAACGTATGAGATTTGGATCGAACGATCCGCTCGTAATAGGGAAACAAGAGGCCGCGAGAACGCGCTCACCTGCTTGGTCGTCGGAGAGAACGAATCCGGCCTGGCTCGGCGCGTCTCTCGGTATTTCGCGGGTCGGCGGAGTATTTCGGTCCGGGGCGCGCGGAATGCGAGGCAAAAGCTCGGATAAAAGGCCGCGCGCGACGAGGCGAGGAGCAGCCGCGTGACAAGAAGCGCCTCCGCTCGCTCCCGCCGTCGCCAAGAATTCGGACACGAGCGCTAATGAGTTTAGGCGCTGTGCGCTCGGCTCTTTTCATTGCAAGTTAAATCCCTCTCACGCCACTTAATTTAACGCTTCTTTATTAAATCGCCGCACCACCGTTTGGCTGTCGTCTCTAATCGCGCCGCTGATCGCTCCAGTCAGCTTCTCTGTCGACGTGTCGGCATTTTAACGGACGCGTGCGCTTGCGTTGCGCGTCAACGGGCTTCTAACCATTGAATCCTAATATACTATTCATAATGATTTGTCGTAAATAACACATTTATATTTATGTGTCAAAATGATTAACCAATCTTAAATATATTAAAAAGAAAAGTAGGCTTTGCAGGTGTTGAGAAAATACTGTATGCATCTGTATAATAGTACTTCTTGGTTACTGTAAATGCAATTAGTGCGTTTATAGTTTCGGACGATAGGAGGATACTAGTAGTGAGTGTGCGCGCTGGAAATAGTTTCTGCACGAATATATTTGTTAGATATATACATTGAAGATGTTTTCGTTTATTTATTTATTTATCATATTCAATTGACTTGCTAGCCCATAACTTCATAATATAAGTGCTGCAAGTTGCTTTTGGCGAAAATGAAATCTACAATTAGATTATTCAGTTATGCAACGAGCGATACGGATACTAAAGTTCAACTACGAAAATAACACGTACTACTTCACACATATTACTTCACGAAATTGACGATAACAAATTTTACAACGAATACCTCTAATATATACCTTTTCAATATTGACGCATTCACTCCTAATAATTCTTCAACGGAAGTCATCTAAAATTATAATTGACATCCTTTTACTGGAATACGCGACGGAAAAGTGAACTTTCATTCCTCTGGTATAAATCAACAGAACTGAAACTATTACGTGGACGCTATTTTGGAAATGAAGAATAAATCTTGCATGCTAATAAATCAAGGAAAGGCCACTTTCCAAGTGTTTTATTGCTACGATCCGGCCGGGAAAAGCGTCAGTTTCGATGGCTTCCACAATTGCGAATAACAATGCAACAATTTGTATCCGCGCGAACGACTTAGCAATATGATTAAACCAAATCGTAAGTAAGCTAACGAGATCGTCGGCGCTCCGGCTTCATTGTTCGCGCGAGCATCGCAGTCTTGACCTGATTTTGCGAAAAATTGCAGGAAAGTTGCGCGCACAATGCTGCGTACGCGTGCACGAAAGTTAATCAGGCGCGCGCGCGCGCGCACTTTCGACTGTACGAACTCTCTAACGCGCGCGTTCTTTTTTTATGGTAATACGAGCATTTAGCGGCTTTAAGTGGGCAGCAGCCACGTACAAATCCTTTTTCTCGTGCCTCAATCACAAAAACTAACTCGATTCGTCGATTGCCATTAGCAGCTGTAACGATCATTGCTTCATGGCCTACGTCAATCAATCTGCATATGCATTTTATACAGTTGGCTGAGATGTTCAAAAGGTGCACTCGTGCAGTGTTTACATTAAATTTTCTGTTATCCCAATCTCGTTATCGTAGATTTTTTTTAAATTAGTATTCTTATACTTCTTTTTCTATTATTCTCTATGGTCTTTCGGCGCAATAATTAAGCAACATAAAAACTAAACTAAAATACATTTTTTTTTTGTACAATCTGAAATATTGCACATTCTTCTTATTTTTCTTAATAAAAAGTTAATAATAATATTAGATCGCATACAACATATATGCTTTACAGCTTCTTCTCTCATTTGGCTCTAAAGTGAGATATCGTATGACTTCATCCGTCCAATAGTTACTTTTTACTAAAGCGGTACAATAAAACGTGATGTACATTTTCCTCTCTTTTTTTCCTATGCTAATAGTATTTAAGAATATCTTGCGATTACGGAAAGCTATTGCACCAATTGATATATGAGACGTTTCACTTAAAATATAATTAAAAATACTATCAAAGTATACATGTTTAAAGCAAATAATATTTTTAACTTTTTATTTGAAAAAAAAAACAATTTAATTTTGTAATATTTCATAACAAATTGTGTATTTTTGTTGTTTCTTTTATTGTTTAATTGTCCTTCTGCAAGATGCCATTTAAAAATCTACTAATCCACGGCAAAATCTCCAAATTCCATGTGTTTAAATTTAAATGTTTTAAGTGTGCAAATGTGACGCCACCCATAAAAAATATATTGCCCATGAATTTAAATGTTTAGAAGTGTTTAAAATTGGTGACAATGTATTTATTATGAATGACGTCACATTGAACGTTTAAATTTAAACACATGGGTTTAGCGTGATTTATCTAGACTAAATAGTAACATGAAGTTATTCTGATAAAGCAACAGCGTGATAAAATTATTTTATTCAATGGTGTCAATATTGAGATTCTTGTTCTGTTACTCAAATAACATTTATATTTTCCTTTTTGGTAATAAATTAAAAAAAATACATTATTCATTCCGATTTCATTTAAATATTTAATTGAGCTGACGCATATGCAGAGCACACATTCTCATCGAATATCGTGAAATTTATGTTTCATTTGATGTTTTTTTTAATATAATCAACACTTTTTTATATCATTAAGTGACATTAATATTTTACTTAAAAATATCTCTTAAACGAGTTTTATCTTAAAAAAAAAATAATTTGGAAAAGTCGTCCATCGCGTACGCTCAACAGCGCATCAGAACATTGACTTTCGCGCGAAAAAGATATGACGCCGCAGACGGGTGAAACATTGGAGGAATTGGAGTGCGGATCGTCGATTTTTTAGACGCAAATGCAGATGAGCGACGCATCTTTTTAGCAAATGGTCGCAATTGCAATCAAGCGCAAATTTGACGTTACCACAAAACTGCGCGTCGCTACCGTCCTCGCGCGAGTTTGACGATTTATTTTGCTCGTGTCCGCGAAGTTTTATTATTACCAGAGCGTTTCACTCTCGCGCGAATTACGATTTCACATTTGCTTTGTAAATGCGCGTCAAGGTTCAGGTCACGATCTCGCAAAATCCTCTGTTTCTTGTGGCCTTTTAATACGCCAATTTCATCGAACGATCTGCAATTCATTGAGGGATTCGAGTGTATCGAGGTATGTACTTTCACTTGAGTCAACGCAACAGTAAATTAGTGCTTCTAATTGATACTCTTATTTGATTTGAAATCCATTTATTACGATACTTCCCGACAGTTTCACTTCTGCGTCCGCGAGGACGTTTATTCTTTAACATGAGAATCGGACGCTCCGAGCTGAATCTCGTTTTTTCAACAATTTCGCCTTCGCGTATGTTTTAATTTGACATTATACTTTCGGGAAAATTTCTGAAAGGGAAGCAATGAATTGCGCGTAGCAACATCATTGGATTTGAAATAAATGCCAATATTTTGACAACTAAAACGAGTTATTTGGCATTTTGACAACAAAAGGCAGTTGCTTTCGCAATCCTGCCATTACTCATTTCTCCATTGTCAAACATTTGACCGACAGTATGAAAGCGAAAGCTCCAAACGTATCACTTTAGCCGTAAACAAAATGCTCGCGCGACAAAGGAGCTCTGATTTGATTAGAGAGACAGCTGACGCCGAGGCGAACAATTGAATCGCGCGCTCCGTAACGCGCGACAAGCAAAACAATGAACGGCAAACGCACTCGCGCACACACACGCGCGCACACATATATCCTGCCGATCGTTAAAGATGCAAGTCGCGACGATCGAACATCGCACCAACATTAAACGCCTCGAAACGACAATTTATGGTTCCGCTCTGTCGCGCCGATTCTATTTATATCTCCTAGAGTAACAATCCCGCCTTTGCGACCTTCAATTTACGGCTCTTTCATTTCAACGTATCCTCGCAAAATAAAATTAAATCAACAGTGAACTACGGAATCTCGATTAGGTTTCCAGACACGGATTATCATTCTATCGCATGTCGATCTTCACGAAATAAAATTTTTTTAATGATATTTCGTGAACGTCGGAATGAGTTTCATTCTCAAATCAGCGAAACAAAGATGCTCTCCGCGGCTCGCGATTACTGTGAAAGTTGTCTAGCGAATCGCGAATATCTCCCAAGAACCTACGGCACCGGACAAATAGGAATGCCAGTATGCGGCAGCTTCTAATAGATGTTACAAAGGCTATTTGGCTCGTCGACGACTCGGAACGCGCGTCTCTCGTTGGCGGCATAACGAACACTTTTGCCATCGCACTATAGAGTGTTTCTCAAATAGAAGATGCAAGCCCTTTTCGAGAACGAGAGACTAAGTGAGCGAGAGAAACTCCCGATTTGTCACGAGTGACAGCGCAACTATAGCGTGCGTGTTCTCTCTTTTCTCGTGCTCGTGTCTATTGCAATCTCTCTCTCTCTCTCTCTCTCTCTCTCTCTCTCTCTCTCTCTCTCTCTCTCTCTCTCTCTCTCTCTCTCTCTCTCTCTCTCTCTCTCTCTCTCTCTCTCTCTCTCGAATGTGCTTGTTTGACTCGGCGCGATTTACTTTATTTTGGTTCGCTCGGACGTGTGAGAGTACACGTTTGGTCAGTTGAGCAGCAACTTTGAAATTCATTCGGTGTTTACTTTAACTAACAATTCTGGTCGACCGCGGATATTCACATATGCAAGCTTCCGATCAAATTTTAGAATCATGTCGGTAGTGAAAATCTATTTCAAGTAGACAATATGAAAAATCGTAGTCTATGTGCAAACAATGATACAATAAAATGTACAATTGAAATTATTCGTTAAACCTTCTTCCTGCCCTCCAAAAAGAAATTAAAAAAGATTACATGACACTTTTCAACAAAAAATGAAGAATTCTATTAACAGTGCAAAGAAATTCCTGTGATTCTTTCCCGTTGTGAGAAGTGACTTCTACTACGTATCTAATCCACAATATGGACTAAAAAGCCACGGAATAGCGTGCAAACGCACGTTTCTCGACTTATTTTTGTTTTGTTGTGCGCGTATATAAGAGAAATGCGCATTGGCGTAAGGGCCCCCGGCACGAAAGTGTCTCGATTGAGCAACAAAGAAACGAGTCAGTGGGTGGCTTTACACGAGGTAAAAAGGGAAACAGATAAAAGGCTCGAGTAAGAGAGTCGTGACGTTGACGTCCGAGAAAAGAGCGAGCCTCTTGCGGGATAATCAGTGGGCCGTATTACGTGCAGCAGAACTTGAGAGAGGTCAGAGGGAAGCTATGCAAATTGCCAAGTAAAGGGGATAGAAAGAGATGCTTGTTCGGTCATCGCGAGTGCATACTTCTTTTCCCTCCTTCTGCCATTCTTCTTCTCTCCTCCTCCCGAGAATTCTCTCTCTCCGCGTGTGTTTCCTTGTTTGCTGCTTTTTCTCGTAGTCAGGATGTCATTAGGTTGGCTGGCTGCTTTTTTCTGGACTAAAGTTTACCTTTTAAATGGCAATCGACATTGTCGGAGAATTGGATTCCGTGAGCGAGACATGCGCGAAAAACAGCCTCGCGTTATCTTTATCCCAGCGTAGAACCCGTCGGTGATCCAAATAATGCTTCAATGATTACGCGAGCGACGAATGTAGATTTTAATACCCGGCAGCGAGGTTTCATATTATAATAGATTGCGCAAAATATTCCGCATATATTTCTTCTCGGTAAATAACAAATAATTTGAGAAATTAAACGGACATCTAATAAATTTGTAGCCACCTGTAATTATTATTTTCTCCAGATAATTCGAAAATGGACGCTCGACTTAACCTACTTCTACGAACGCACGCAAAAAAAAAAAAGTATAGTTCGATCGCACTACCCGAGGCAATTCGTGCTCTCCACCGCTGACACAAAACTGCCTGCAAATTTTTACGAAGCTTCTGGCCTCTCGATCGCAATGTCCGTTACTTTACATCGCCAGTACCTTTTATCTGCGATTAAAACACGGGCGGGTATATATACGTGTGGGTGGGCGGGTGGGCGCATCGAACATAAGTAAGTTTAACAGCCTCGCGTGATCAACTTGCGCGATCCTCATTGTTTCGAAGCCACGTGAAGCCAAGTTCAACCCCTCGAGCTTGGAATCGATTCCACGTCGTTTCACTTGTCTCGAGGATTTTTTTTTTTCTTTTCGCTTCATGGTCAATTCCAGAGCAGTGCATTAGAGCGCAATGCAATTTGCCCAGAGGGTGAATCGAGAGATTTCGCGAGATTTGTAGCTTGTGAAAAGAGGATTGTTGCTTGAGTTATGGCCTTTCGATATCTGACCTGGATTCTGCGATGACGATTCATTTATAATCAATGACGGTTCGTCAAACATGTTTTTTGCGTCGCGCAATTTCCGACTGACGGTATTTGCTTGAATCTTTTGTTAAAAATGCAATATAAGAAATTGAAAGGCTAACTGTTGTTTCGCGGATATTTTAAACGTGATTGAAAAATCCGATGAGACGTTGAGATTAAAGAAAAAAAAAATGTGTAATTTATGAGCAGAGGCGCGAGCAGGAAATAAGCAGCAGAAAATGAACTGTCTTGACCACGGATGTGCACGGCGCAAGGCGGGTACAATTACGAAAAATATTGGTGCCAAACGTGTAGCTAAAGCTTGAAAATTGAGCGATCGTATTCCTATTGTTGAAGTGTTAAATTGTCGATGTACGTAAGCTAGAACACGAAAAGTAGCAGCTGTAGAATCGACTTGAAACATGCTATCCGTAGAATCGACGAGAAGAGGATCGATAACGAAGGCCACAAGGGTTATACTTCAAGTGGATGCCAGCTATGAGACTGCTCAATCCTGCGATGTGTAACGTAGGTCAGAGACAGCCGCAGTAGCCGATCACACATGGTCGGCGCGAGGAGCGAGTCCGTTACAGCATGGCGAGTCGTTGGTCGCTCTAACGGTGCGGGCGAGTTTCTTAGAAGCGAAGGCGGCGTGCTTTTAACGATCTCTTTTCCCCGTTGCGCACTCGCCTGCCCTCGCTCTCCATCTTTCTTTCGTCCTCTCTCTCTCTCTCTCTCTCTCTCTCTCTCTCTCTCTGCTGTGGACGAGAGGCCTGATTCTCTCTCGCGCCGCGCCCCCGTTTCAAGGTCATCTCAAGGCACGACGTGCCTCTCCGCTCTCGACGAGGCGACCGACTCGTCGCCGTCCTGCGGCCGCGCGGTTTTGCTTCGTCCTCCACCTCGGTCGCAGCCATACCATGCGACACGCTTACTCCAGCCTTCATTGCGGCTTCTTCACGTCACGGCACCGGGACATTTCGATGTCTTTGTTGACAACTCAATCCTCTGGATTCATTTTGCGAATCCGCTGCCTCCACCAAAACTAAGATCAATCTTCCGATCAAGTTTGAAACCACCGGACATGTGTATCCTTGATTGAAACTACGTAGAAAGTGTTTCGCTTGGCCTATTAAATTTATAGTATTGTTATTTCAGAACAATCGAGACTTTCCTCCGGTCGTATCGTCGATTTATTCGATGAGAAATCTCTGATTCATACTTGAGTAAAAGTACTACAGTCGACGCAGACTGTTGGAACAATTAGATGGAAATCTACTGTCTAGGTAGTGTCTACTTGTTGTCAGCTTTTCACCACGGTACACAAATTTATAATAAAGCACAAAAATGTTCTCACAACTAGCAACAATTACAAAAAAGGTAAGTATCAAACGATCATTCTCTACTCTTATACGGCAGTTAATAATTTTTGGACTCAATGAAGTCATGCACTCAGTTTATTCCTCTTATGAACACAGTTGATTGTGGACGCTTGCTCTCAAGCGAGACCGAAGAGGCCACACGAGGCTCGCACGTGTATCTACAGCTTTATTTTCCGATACGACGATACGCATTTACTTGCTAACGTTTTCGACTGTTATTCCAGTCCCTCTTCAAGAGCTGCATACGTCGTCTATTACGATTACAATTATTAACGAGTGCGTATTTTTGCAACATGTACGTTTTACAACAACGTTAAAGTCAATATCGCAATAACAGAGAAAGTTCTGTGAAGAACAGCGAGTCAACAGTTTCTTAGCGTTGTTGTTCAATGTATTCTTTATGTTTAATCTGATTAATAGCGGAACTAAATTTTCCATTAATGCTGTCTTTTCCACAGAGCATAGGTAGTATTTACAAATAAAAATAGACGTCAGAGGCTTTTTCTTTTAAATATTGTACGAAACAACGGTACAACGTGACAAGTAGCGTGTAGTTTTTCAAAGGAACGAGCTGTATTGTCGGGTTTTAGCTTCTACACGCGAAAAACAAATCATTGTAAAAGTCGCGAATTCCATTCTACATCCTAGTTGTAAAAATGATAACATTTTTCATTATATCATTTTTATCACCGTTGTACATATTTATAATTGCGCATTTGATAGAGATGGCACATATTATGGCATTTGTACGGATGTTCCACATAAACTTGACTCCAATATATTACGATACTTACTCCAAACCATACGGACGTCTGCTAATAGCTCATCATACTACAACGTCGCTGGTCAACTTGAAATACGCGTGACTTCCATACTTCCAATATAGTTGTAGATGAGTGTAATCTAACACCGTAACTCATATACCGTAGTCACACATGATTTTCTCTTGTCGCGTAAACATCGAACCATACGACTCTCTGATAGAATTATTAATAACCAGTCGTTTCTCAGCAGCCAATCCAATAAGTTCGTCACGTTGTCGCGCGCGTCACAATTAAAACCTCATCAAAATTCAAAATCATAAATCAAGCCATCCCTCGTTGAGCTTGCTCGGCTTGCAGCGAGCGAAGGTATGCAGAAGTGTCGTGCCTCGGCGAAAATAGGCGAGCGCATAAATCGAGAGCGCGCGCGGATGATAGAATTCGACGCGGATTCCACGCCGGCGGACGGAAATAGAGAGGGCGGCGGCGCGCGTTCGCGCGAGAGAGTACCGCATCGCCGGCGTGCCCGAGCTCTCTAACACCTCGTTCGGCTAATCCCGTAGCGCGGCTGATTATCTCGCTGTCCAGTCGATTATTAAACAGTAGAGAGCAAAGTTGCTCGATTACGAAGGCCTGCTTGCCGAGCCAATATGCCACTTTCCACCTTTAACTATACTCGTAATAACAATTTCTTTTTTCGACTCCCGAACAGACTGGACGAACAGCTTCTGGAAGCAAGTCAATCGATTGTACCACGGATTACTTTTTTCAACTTTATACTTTTATTTTGACATGTTAACAGCTGATCAGATTCTATTCTCAGATACTTCAAATTGAGCGAGTTTAGAGCTTCGTAAATATTTTTTTTAAATCAGCTTCACTCTAATTAGAGTGAGTATTGATGGAAACTTATCTTTACGTTGTATAATTAATTTTCATAACAAACTGACTAATTTTGAAAGAATAAAAATCGAATATACGATACTTGAATAGCAATGGTAATCATAAAAAAAAACACTTAATCTGCACTTACTTAGGAACGAATTATAAAGTACTATGGTAAAATGGATTCATTTGTTGACCAACAGAATGTGATAGCCACGTGGAAAATAAACGAATATAACGCGCAATGTTTCAGCACACTTGCCATGATATCATCAGTGCCTAAATGTTAATAAGGGTAGAGCGATGTGTCCGCGACGCAGTGTCATCCGGCTCCTATTTCGAGGCCAATTTGCAGATTCCGCGATAGACCGAGCATATATAGCAGCTCGCGCTTATATCTTAGCACTCCCAACGCATTACCGCCACCGCGGCGACGACGCTCGTAAATCCATCGCCGAACAGTGCACATATACCTATGGACACCAAATGAGCATATTGTGCACGCCCATATTACGCGTGTATGTGTGTGTGTGAGAGAGAGAGAGAGAGAGAGAGCAAAGTAACGTGAGAAAGCGCGAAATTGCCGTTTTCGGCCTTCTCGACGTTCTTAGACAGTGAAAGGTGCCTCACTTTTTTTTACGAGCGATGCTCCTTGTGACCCGTACTGACACAATGTTTTCGCCCGATATGATTCGCGTTTCACTCTTGTTTCTCTCGAGTAATGTGTAACGTTGATTGTTTGGGAATCACGCTTGTATACGTACAGCAATCAACTGACGCTACAGGGAGTCGTACTAACAACTTTAAAGTGAAATTTTTGGAAAATTTTCTGTACTTCGAGTAGTTCGCGAACCGATCGCATAATGATTTTTAAGTTATTGAAATTCGTGCAAGTCTTCCGTCGATCTTTACAATTTATAAATTTAAGATTTGACGTTACGGTATTGACTAAATTTCACAATAAAACAAGTGTCCGAAGAGTATCTATTGATTGTTTTTCTAAAAATCAATTTAAAAATAAAACACTGAATTTATAAGAGCAGCTTTGGAATATTTAAAATCTTTATGTAAATATTCAATCTAGAACCTAATAAATCACTTCCATGAGTTATTAAGTGGTTAAAATAACAGACATGCGTGGCGTGCAGTCGATCATGAAAAAGAATGAAAAATACCGTGAATATACGTGTAGGCAGGCGAGCTATAATTAATTTGTTAATTCAAGCCGAGTGCAAGCGCGCGAAATTGACATGGGAAGAAAGAGCAAATTCACGCGTTGAGAAAGCTGCGGTAAAAGAGTTGCCGAGGCTACAAACTTTCGCGGTGAATTAGCAATATCCCCGCATCGTCATGTTGCCGCTGCGACTTGCATAATCACACGACACTGCTCAAGTGCGCTCATTAAGCCCATGGAATTTCATTTGCGGACTAAAATTTCTTTTTTTCTTTTGTAAAAATTTGGTAAAAGCTCTTATGCTCTTATCAGTTTTCTCTTTCGTTGTGTTATCGTAGGAATTGCAGACTCGTAGAAATTTGAAAAATTGTTGAATTTAGCCGATTCACGCTTATTTTACGTAAATATTAATTCACACTTTTACGTACAATGAAAAACACACAATTGTCTGTGATATCCGTAAGTACTAAATTTATCCAAAATCGTTGATCGATGCAGCCTCATCGCCAACATCGCCATTAATTTAACCGTCTTAAAATGTTTCGTTCCATTCTTGGCTGAAGTAGTCGAATGGAAAATGCTCGGTAAATGCGTGCCGAAATAAGCTCGTACTCAAGTTTGCTTTGGTCGAGAACTCGACGATTACAAAAGCACGATGGGCATTTTAAGGATGTGCGGTGCCGAGGACTATCAGACGGGGCGCCGGACGGCGTGGAGCCGTCGAGACTCGCGGAAGCTGCGGATGAAGCCGATCGAGTCGAGTCTTCATTCTTGTCGGCTTCGTTTAAGATGATTGACAAGTTTATCCGACTGCACAACTGCAAGATGTTTTAATGACGAGCCGTAAATGCGAGAGTAAATTTGTCGTTTATTCTCTCGTCATTATTTCCACGAACGAAGGACAATCAGTGCTCATAAAGAAATATCATTTATAAATTGTCACATCTAGAATCTAGTTTGATATCGGTAAGAACAAAAAGTCGTAAAAAGTCGCGCGCCACGCTGTCCCGTGTGTTTCTGCGTAATGGCATAAGTATCGGCCAGCAGCACTGACCAAATGGCAGAGCGGTGATCTCTGTGAGCGGAATATTGGGCGTCGGAATCAGAAGAAATTTGCAGGTAGCAAGCGGTCACGCGGCAAGAAGAACGGCTGAGCGATGTAAAAGTAAGCGCGCCGCTGCGGCCACTTGGCCGCTGATGTATATTTCGCGCGACTGGCACAGTTAGCGTTCGCGCGTGGCGTGTGCCATCGTGACTTGGTCACTCTATTTAACCTATAATATTTTAATCGGGAGCCGGTGCGAACTGTTCGCCGCTCTCTCCGATCGTCTATTTGCATTCCCTCGCACGGATTCCGCCGACTGCTGGCGCTAATTAAAGAAGTAGCTTCATCAGTGCCTCGCTGCCTGCGTTTTCCCTCATAATTTTCGGGAAATCGAGCTATAGTGCCGCTCTACTTCTCTTTTTCACTCAAATTGTTCGAGTTACTTGCTTTTCGATGCGGATTATTATTATTATGGTTACGTATTAAAAAGCTGATCAGTGCTTCTTGTACTCCTATGATGGATGGGGCTACGAGTATGAGTTACGTTATACAAAGTAAATGAAATAACATCTGAATAAAATCGTGCATGCATGACACAATTGAGATATTATTGCGGACGCGCGAGTTTCCAATTAAACTAAGTTAAATGCCCGTTGTCGATGGTTATTTCTGTGCCCCCTTCGTTCAATTTGCTAGTGCTAATTTGATCTCAGTAACATGTACATTTCGTATAACCAATTATAAAATCATTCCAAGTTTGTTATTATTCATTTTTGCACTTATTTGCATTTATGCAAATTCATAAAATAATACAACACCGCCATTTTGTCACGATTTGATTAAAACCTAGGTAACATTATCGGCGTTCAATACTTCAGTGCAATCCGTTAAAATAGTATTTGCAAGAAAACAAGTAAACAAATACCCAGTACAAAATACGTTCATACGAAAATGGAGGAGAAAGTAAGGGAGTGCCACGCGCAGTCCAAACAGAAGCCGAGCGAAGGGCCGAACACCGTCGTGGCCGGGGAACAAAGGAGACGCGGAACGAATACATAAAAATGGAAAGGAATTTGCCAATGACTACTACGTGAAATGTCTGTCTTGTATCGAATTCTCCCAAATTATATTCAGCTTTTCACGAATGTCGCACTGGTCTCTTGTTCCTACCTCTCCATCCTCACTTTACGACGGGATATTCGTCGTCATATCCGTCGACCCAAAATTATGCAACCTTTTCCTTTTCGACATTTCGTACCGCGTTAACTATTTGTCTAATACCCACGAATACTTCCAGTAATCTTTTTATGTTTAATGACCGAAGGCCCGCTTTTATTGCTAAAATAACCTTTCTCCGGTATTAATGTTCTTGTTTAAATTTTTCAACTGAGATAAGGGTAAGTCACACGATTTTTTAGACGACATAACTGACTGACCATGTTGTTGGCCGTGGATCGGCAACAATACAATAAATTCAATTGAACAGTTTCTTACGTTGTTGATCAGAAGATTTACAAATAAGTTTCGCATGCGTCCTCGCGAATCGCAAAGAGTTCCTCCGCGAGTACTCGCAGCTACGCGCGAGCAAGCGCGATGGGTAAAATTTACTCGGGTTTGAGCTGACGGCTGCGTATACTGTTATAGCCGTCAGCTCGAGCTCCCAGAGATATCAACGACGACGCGAGGGTATATTTTGACGCTATGATTCGCGGTGAACGTATTTCGCCCGCGCGCAAGCTAAAATCGGCCATCTCTCCAGATATGTGGTCAGTGTCGGCCGAGAGAGCTACGTATATACGCCTCTTTCTTACGCGTGGCGTGTGGCGCGCGTAACCCACGAATGAAGCCTTCGACGAGCTCGCAAGTGCAACTCTGCTATTGAAATTGATTCGCGGATCGCCGTGTCGATCGATGAGGTAATCGACAGTTTTTATGAAGTCCTCGTTAGAAACCGACATTGTTCTCGGACTTATCGACATAGAAATAGATGGAGCGCTGTCCGCAAGGCTGCGTCGCCGCACTCGGATCTCGCGAGGGACCGAACTAGCCATTGTCCCGAGTTCCCGAGCGCATACCTCATTTTCAAGCGGGATTTCTGCCTTGGAAGCGGCGAGAGCGACAGCGAGAATAGCGGCGAGAATAGCGGCGAGAAAAGCGGTGGCGGGTCTCGACCCGTCGGTTTTAGCCTGCGCCGCGGCGCGTGTACAGCGAGTCCGCCCTGTAATTTCTCGAATTCCACGGGCCCTCGGGCCGAGGCTGGCGCGCGAGCGGCCGTTTGCGTGCCAAGTGCGCGCGGTTCCGCGAATCGGCCGATGCAATTGCGATCTTGTCAGCGCGCCCCTCCGAGCCTCCGCGTCAGTGGCAGTAACCTTGCGCGAGCACTCGCCGCTGCGATCGCGCGTAGCTGGCCGCTCGTTCGCCCGCGGACGTCGTATTTCAGGCCTCGTGAATGAGCTTCCTCGACGCCCACGTCGGGCGCTCTTGTGCTCTCGGATGTGTGCCGCGCCAGCGAGCGATCCGCGGAGAACTAGCCGAACGACCGTTTGTCTCGTCCTCGAGTGGCGATATTGGCGTAGCTCGGCACTATGAAGCACTACATGGGGGGGGGGGGGGGGGGATCAGTGACGCGACGCTCGATGGACTTGCACCTTCGTCCACAATCGCGCGTTATTCAGGCGAAGCGCAAGCTCTCCTTCTTTTCCGTCGTTTCGAAAGGCGATTGCGTGGATTGGCATTGCACGTGGAACGAATTACGCGAGGATCGATTGCCGCTCGAACAAATTTTCAGGGCAACCCTTCGCGTGAAAGCGGAAAATGTACGTCATGTAAGAACTGCAATCAAGTACTATCGGTAGGAAGCTTAATCTTGAATGATGTGCGATCATTCGGTTCGAACTGAGCGATCGGTACTTGCGATCAAGAGACACTGCTCCAACGAGTAAAAAGTTTTTATGCTGCTGACGCTACTATTGTTTTTCTCAGTCATATTTATTTGGCAGCTGCTCGGCATACTACTTTGCTTCCACTAATAATAGTGGAGAAAGCGTAAGAAGTTGTTGCGTAGTGTCCGCGAACGATGCATTCCGGAAAAGTTGTTTCTGTCGCGTCGTGCTATTTGGCAAATATATAAGCAATTTTGTTAAAATATGATTACTGCGTCACTCGTCGTACTCGTCTTAACTGTTTTACATGCAACTCAGCGGTTTTATTGTAAATTCAGAATATATCATAAAATAGAGTATTGGAAATGGCGAATCTAGTTTTTGTTTGTTCGATCGAAAGTAAATGAATTTTTCATAAAATCGCTTGAAAACGAACCGAAGAGCTCGTGAAACGCGCTTGGGTGCTCGCGACTCGACGAAGAAGAAAGCGGCACGTAGCAATATCGAGCGACTTCTATATTGAATCCGTAGCCATTAATTTGGCGAATGGCACTCGGTACAGATAACTATAATGATTAGAAAGCAATGGTGGGAGGAAGGGGGGGGGGAGCGTGCGCGTGAAACGCGTCGCGACGGAACCGGTGCGAGCCTCCGACAGGACGAGAAACGCGCGGACACTGGGAGCGAAAGGTCGGGCCGAAATAATAGCGACGCGTTTAATATTCGCGCGAGGTAGGCGTAATTGCAAAGCCGCGCGCTTCCGGGCCCCGCGCTGATTAATGACGGGGACGGCGCGCGACCGTTATGCGCGCGAAGATCCATTTGTCACTGGCCGCGGATGTAAAACGCCGGGCCCTTGTATTTATCGCTTTCAACGCTGCCGCCGCTGCCGCTGCCACTTTTCTATGCGACGCTCGCCTTGGCTTTCGTCACTTGCAATCGTCGTTCCGGTCGATCGGAGCCGCTCGACGGCTTTGAAATATCGCTTTCGCGCGCTCTCCAGCGCTAATGTGGCCTCGGCTGCGGAGCCTCACCGTCGAGTCTTTCTCGCGTACGCGGAGCTGCGAATCAAGCGACAAGCGCGCGTCGACGATAACATCGGTCGAAAAAAAGTGCAGGCTGCTCCACTAACTGAACGCACTTTGCTATCTTTGCTCGGCATCTAAAGTAAGCGTGTACGTTTCAATCTGCATTTTCGTCAATTCGGAAAATGGTTGCTTTTCGTTGCAACGAGATGTGCGCAGATTCTCGCGAGTCAGCGACCTGTTAAAGAAATCATCGGATCGGTTTTCACCACAACAACAAAGTGGCGCTTTAAACGTATCAAGTTCGACAGTTGGCGGCAGGGAGAAGAAAAAACGAGAAATATCGTCGCGCAGCCTTGAGCCAAGGCGAAGGCCACACAGCGCTCGGCGCGCACAAGGTGCTACGCGTGTGGGAGCTGACGGGGAATCACGCCGACAAAAAGAGGAGGCGACGCGAAGGGGAGAGCCGCGACGCAGCCCAGAAACAAAGGCGAAATTCCGGCACTCACGATAATCGAGTTACGCGCTGCACGCAATTTCATGATACCGTACGGCGCGTCGCTCGGCAGAGAGCCAGAGTGGCCGGGCAATCGGATATATTGCCGGGGAAGCCTCGCTACGCGCCGAATCGTTCCGCGCAAGCGATTTCGACGGTACGTCGACGCGTGGTAATGAACTTGCCGCGACATCGATTAACCGAAGCCATGCGTCGCGGCTCGTTATAAATATTTACCCGTCGGTCGTTTTGTCGGTGCGCGCGCGCGCGCGAAACGAGCGCTCTCGCGGCGAGGAAAAACGCACCCGACGTCCGAGCTAATTACCGGGACAATGCCGCGGCGAGCGCGACGTCGTACCGAGAAAATCCACCTGGGGCCGTTAATGCGACTCGATCGCGCGCCCTCGAGCGTGCCTCGCGTCGATTTGGATTACGCGCGCACGCTCGAGCGGCTCGCCCGGCCTCTTTTTCTTATATCGGCGTGAAACGAGATGCGCGCCCCGCGAGGTGTTGCGCTCTCGCTTTGCCATACGATTGCGCTGCGCGCGCGCGCGCTCGCGAGGCCTTTAAACGACGTCGCGTCGCGTTGCTTTTGTCGAGTCGCGACTGCTGCGCGCGAAACTCGATGCCGCATTTTTCCGCCTCCTCGGCGCGCGCCTGAAAACTCGTCCGGACGACGCGCTCCTCCGCTGGGTTTCTCTGAATTCTCCCGCAGACGACAAATTGAAACCAGACGGAGAACTAGGTGGGCCCCCCCACATCGCCTGCCCGTCAAGTAAATTTACGACTGCAGCGCTTAATGACTCACTCGTTCTAATCGAGTCGACGGAAATCGGATAAGCCCGATGCAAATGGCCGAAATAATCGACGAAAAGGAAGCGAGCTACATAGGTTTACAAGCGATTTAACGATCTCGACGTTCGATTAACGTCAACTGCAATCGATCAGCGATCGGAATATCAAAAGTCGCGATCGGAATGCATCGGCTATCGTCGGCCGAAGTGCGCGCGCTCTCGCAGCTCGGGATCCGTCGCGCGGCGGAGACCGAGCGCTTCGAGGTCCCGAGGTACTCTCTATACGCGAAAATTTCTAGCGGCCGCCGCGAGGAAACTCGACTCTCGACGGTGCGCCACGCACGAGGCTGCATTAAAGGCTCGGTTTCGAGTTCAGGGCCGTTTTGTTTTTCACTGCGCCGGAGCCCATAGAAACCTTAGACGCGCTGTTCCTTTTTTTCTCTCCCGCCCCAGCTTCTTTCCATGCGGAGACACACGCTGCATTCGCCGATAACCACGGGCGACCGTTTCGCTGCACTTTCCTTGCAGTAAAGAAGTCGAACTGTCTCGTCCGCAGTTTGCGTTTGAATCGAGGTGCGCTTAGCTCCCGCGGAGATACAATGAGCCCAGGAGCGAATGACTTTAGCCGAGATCGATGAACGCAGGGAGCAGAGGTGCAGCTTCGTTCGATTAAGCGAATCCGGACCACTGCGCACAGAGAGCCAACGCCATCGCTCGAAATTACGGAACAGCCGGACGAATCTTCAAAGCAGCTCGCGAGGCGACGGAAAGCTCGAGGAAATCGGTCGATTGGTTTTCCTTCCGTTGCATTCGCTTGGCTGCGGAATATGTCTCGGCGGACGGCTGCGCACGCGGAGCACATTCCTCGGCCGCGCTCTCTCGGAAAAAGAGGATGACGTTATACGAGTCGATGCCTCGCGTCCTCGCCATAAAGCGGCCGAAGGACCGTGGGCGACGCTCGGCGCTCTCTCGCTCGCCGAATCTGGCGGGTCACCTGCAGTGGCTTGAACATCAAAGCTTAGAATGACTTTGAATGCCATTAACTTTTTTATTCGTAAGTAGCGCTCTCGTTGCAATGCAAAAGACGAGCGTCCAATTGATGTGCTTGATTCTCCCTGAGAACGTGAATTTTATTTCTTAATTAGGAATAAAGTGCAAGCGATAAAGCAATGAAAGATGTGTAATGCAGCTGCGCGCGCATTGAATTTGATCACTCATAAGCTCGTAAAACACTGTTAAAGTAAGGCAAGCGCGTCAGAGAAGGCGTGCTCGCAACGATCGTCGTTAAAGCATTTTTGACTTTGCTCTCGTCGCCCGGAGCTGAGCAGCGAAAGTGTTCGCTCGCGCGCGCACATACACGTAGGTTTACATAGTTTATAGCAGAGCCGCAGGATCATCGCGCGTGTTAATCGTGGGCGGATGGAATGTTGTCCGGCCGTATAGCAAGATATCGAGCCGAGGATGTGTCAACTGGCTTGTGCCCAACGAGGCGCGTTTTTCACCACGCGGAGATCTTGTTGTTGGCTCTATACGCTACGGTGTCCTGCTTCGTCTACCTGATCTCGTGAATAGCACTTGATTGGACTTTGCTCTTGCTGCAATTATACTAGCACACAAATTATTTTAATTGCAGCTCAACTGCAATTGATTGGCTACCCAAAGCTCTGGGTTTTACGGTATAAATGGATTTTAGCATACACGGAACTTCCGTCACGGAGTGAGTCACAATTTTAAAAACGAACAGCTTCGTTATGGGTCCTGGCAATGAATGACCCGGAGATCGTTCCTTATAAAGTTTCTCAAGGTATTTCTGTTAAAATCAATTTACAAGTAAACAAAATCTTCCAAGAATTCGTCTATCTCGAGGCCGCATCAATGTTAACCTGTTAATAACATCCAGACCAATTAAGTAAAAGGACCGTAAAAAGTAATTTATTCTAACGACATTTCGAATCTTGTCGAGCAATAAATGTACGAACATAGCAAGTGCAGTGGCTGTGTGCGTTATTCTTGGCAGAGCTTCTCGACGAAACTCACCAAACGTCTTCTTTCGCCGAAAAGAAAATGCTTGCCACGTGTACCCATTTGTAAATGTATTATTTACGAACGAGTTCGCCAAATCAACACGGACGTGTACAGATCGGTACGTCCTCGTGATCCTCGGCTTTTTACCTTCTAATCGTCATAACTTATTCACCGTAAGGGACAAGCTGCGAGAAAATACAACAAAAAGAAAAACGCAAGTACGACAAAAGGACGCGCGTTCAGAGCAAATGTAGACGTAAAACAAAAGGTCCGAGGGACGTAGAAAGATGAGGAAGAATAAAAGAGAATAAGCGTATAAACAGACGTAAAAAAAGACTCGTAAAGCCAAAGGAAGAAGTAAAAGAAAAGAAAGCGAAACGCCAATGGGACAAGTATCCTTTTTGGTCGGGGCTGTAAAATGCCAGCGTCGTGCGCGCGCGTGCGCTTGGTAAGGCCGAATTTACAGTCGTAGAAGCTTTAGTGGCTATTTCGACATATATCGAAGATAAGGCAAGAGAGCCCTCTCCTGCTCGTTTTCGTCGTCGTTACAGGCTTACTCTCGCAGAGAAGGAAGATTGAACGTCACCAGTCTTTTAATGCTGCTCGTTACTTCTTTCTTTTTCTCCTTCTTAATCTTCGACTCGGCCCGAGGACCTTTTTTATTTCCTTTTTCTTATTCGCCGATCAAGCACCTTGCGACCGAACGACGAGAATTAACAGTTGCCGATAAGTTCTTTATTGAGCACCGACGCAATCAAGGAAACGCTTTATTTTATACCCCCCCCCCCCCCCCCTTCCCCCTTCCCCCTTACTCCCTTAATTCGTGTGTACAGTCTAAATTAATAATTTTTCTCGTGTCGATCATGATTCACTAATTTCACTAATCTATTATTATTTTATAGCATCGTACTAGGTTATTGGATTCAATGTGTATAATTGTGGATTTCCCCGTAAAAGTTCGGCTATCATAACGAAAGTAGAGCCTTGAAGAAAAATAGGAAATCCGCTTGAAACTAACTTTGACAACAAAGATTCGTTACAGAGCGCGCAATTACAGAAGTGGCCGTGAAAAATTGAATGTGCGCAATGGGCGCGACGCGACCTCGGGCACCGGTACACGCAAACGCGACAGTAAAGAACAAAAAGACGGCGGCACACATAGCATCTTCCAGCTGTCGCGCGTTACTTTATACATCGGAAACAACTGCACTCTTACGTTACGCTATTTCTTGGCGATTCGACAATCGCTTCTTGCTTATCCTGAGCGTTTCGGATTTCGTGGATATTCGGTTATTTAATGCGTATTATTTTAGAGACGGAGAAGGTGAACGTTAACTTACTCTGCGCTTCTTGTTTGTCTAGCCTCTCTGTGGTGACTCCACTCGAGCCTCCGAGTAACTATTTCGTTCAAACGAGCATACGCATGAAACATTTGTAATTAGGCTTGTCAAACAGCTCAATGAGCTTACGAAGTGAGATTGAAATTCAGCGAGGGCTCAAAAATTGCCAAGGTGCAACGTCTCGGAACGCTAGGTTCAAAATTGGACAGGAATATCATTTGTAAAAGGAGATCAGCTTGTACTTACGATTGAGATATTCTGGAAAAAATAACTTTCTTTTCTGTTTTGATCGCAATCTATACCAGTTGTTTCTCTTGGAATAGTATTTGAATTACTGGGCATTATCGATAAGAAAAATGACAGATAATAATGAAAAGCGTAACTGACGAGGGCAGGTCCGGATTCGCGATCCCGCGCGACCGCTAGCAGCTCACAAAGTGCATCGACAAAGAAAATCAGCTGCTAATACCCGCTGACCTAATCCATCACTGGATTGGCCGACCGATCGAGTGCGCGCGCGCGCACTACGATCCATCGGATCGGATGAAGTACCGTAAAATCCCTGAGCAAACGGGCTCGTAAGGCGCTTGTACGTGGCCTAGGCGATTCGCGATTCACGGAACTGCGCACGCGAGTTGTCAGGACGCGCTGATTGGCGCGAATCAACATAAAGGCTGGCCACCGCGGCGCTGCCGCGTTAATTATTTATTTATTTTCCTTTTTTTTTTCTCTTTCTCTGGCCTCCTCTCCCCCTCCTCCTGACGCGCCGACTCGAGATTTATAACGGCACACGCGACTTACTCGGGTTTCGCGCCTCCGAGAGGAAACCTCGTCGCGGATAGCCAAGATGAATTCGCGCGCTGGCCGCTGCTGCTTCTCTCCTGTATACGCGTCGATGGACGCCGCAAGAACCGACTGCTGACCTGGTTGGTCGGGCCTTTTGATCCATTCAATTGTTGCTTTTTTTGGTTTTATCCGTCGCCAAATTCACTGTCCTACCGTAGAAATGTTCAGACAGCTGGGGAACTGCAAGTTTGTCTTTTGCGAATTTTGCATTCCTCCGCGGAAACTTAAACCTCAAAGCTGAATACACGGACGAATGCGATGTATCGAGCTACGAGTGCGAATTCACTTTCAGATTGAATCAAACGTATCAACAAACGACACCACTACTCGGCAGCGACAAGTATCGGTAAATCCCATCCAATTTCACCTTTCATCGGCTGCACGTACGTACTTACGGCACATATAATAGCTGAATATATTTTCAGTGGCACCCACAATCTCTCCACATCTCGCCGTTCCCGATCAGATTTTCCGATTCTTTTGGCGCTCCGCGGAGCGAAAGTGACTCGATCTCTATCGGCTCGCGAGTGCACTGGACAAATCAACATGCTCCCTTTGGAAAAACGATCTGTAACGCGCGAGGATCGAAAGAAAAACACTTTAGAAACACGAAACGCTTTCGCTTCGTGTAATGGCTCTTGGCTCTCGGGTGAATACCGCGTCGGCCGATCTTTCACTCTTTTCACTTTCGTACCTTCGAAATATTGTTCTCATTGCAGCGCCGTCGCACGTACGAGGGCTTAATTGGCCTCGGCTAAGCGTCGAGCGCATCGTTGATCGACCGAACAAACGGCTAATTAGCAGAGCTACTATTCGGCGAATTCACTGAGGTCTCATAGTCGTGCGCGATACTTTAGATTAGACACACAATGACCAATTAAAACATCTGACGCAGTATTTATGCTAAAACTTTACACCAAAAGATTTATACCAATCAGTTTTCATAATCGTGATTTATGTATTTTTAAATAAATTTTTATTCGATTTATCGAAAGCCATAATGTTTCGTATTATTCAAATTTTAGGTGCAATAAAATTTAACTCTCTAAATTGACTAACAACAGGAACGACCTTTCCAATTGATCATTAATGTTCATATTTGTACTAAACTTAGACTATGTGTTTTTACCGGACGCTGACATTTGTGCATCGAGCGACTAAACGGAATAAAAATACGCGTCACTGTGAAAATCGATCTCTGTGAATTTCAGCCGCAGCCACTCGCGGATAACGAACGCGCACGAAAATCCTTTCGGACTGTCTTTCGCTCGCAAAGATACCCTCTCGACGCTCGCTCGAGAGGGAGGTTGCGAAATGGAGCTACAGGGAAAACGGCAAAGCGCCGATGCACTGACACACTCGCGCGCGCGCAATAATATGATAAAAGGGGGCTTTTGCGCGAGCGAGAAGCCGAAGTCTTGTCTCTCCGCTCGAAGGGGGTCACGCCCACGGCCGCTCGTTGACTGTTCTCCACCACTGAAATATTACGCCAGCCGAGCGCGCACGACCGAGCTTTTACATTTCACGGACGGACGGACAGCCTCTTATGCGCGTAAATATTCTTGCGCGTGTGCATTGATTAAGTCGTGCCCCTTTCCCCTTTGTTTTCCTCACCTCTCTATACGTACGCGTGCTTCCGACGTTTTTGCTCAATATTTTATTCTCTAATTTCATACGTTGCTGAGATACTCTTTTTTTTTTCTGTTCCACTGAAACTCAAGTTACGTTTGAAAATATGACAAAGGTATTAGTGAGAAATTGAAAAATGCGTTGTATAATTTGGAAAGTTGAAATTAGAAATCCAAGTATTTGCATATTTCACATTTGCTCGGTCTGCCTCGACGACGCGCGTAGCACAGTTCTTTATTGCGCTATGGATATTTAGAATTTAAAAGGACCTAAATAAGACAGACCGATTTGACGGACTGACGGGCTATAAGTTATTTCCAAATAAATTATCGCATCCGCATAGAGGCGAGAGAGGCAAAGGAAGCGTGTGCCACTGGCTAAGGACGAGGCTCGCGCGCGGGCGAGCTTGGGAAATTAGCAGGCGCGGAGTCTAACCGTGTAAAGCGAGGAGAAAAAGAGCGCGCAGGAGAGAGGCGGCAGACAAGCGACAGCGTTATTGTGAAAAGCAGCGGCCATTAGCACGTCGTCGGCGAATTCCGCGGTCTCGAGTGCAGGATCGCGCGCGGCGCATGCATCTTATTGAAAAGCCAGTCGCGTGGGTTCAGTGACATTGACCACGCGCGCGCGCCGCGAGTAGTCGCGTGCTCTCTCTCTCTCTCTCTCTCTCTCGCCGCGTCGCCTTCGCCGGTTCTCCGCGCTTTTCTATTCCTACGGCCTGTATGTATGTACGTTGGCTCGTGATATTACACGATTCCAGCTCGCTTCTGTCGATTTTACTGGCAGCTTCCGGGTGCTCCGGCGACATTAAATTATTCAATCCCCGATATGCGCTCGGTTCTTCCTCGCGTACCTCGCTTTATCCCCTGTTATTCAAGTCGACAGCGGAAAAAACCTCGATTATTATATTTTCTCCATTTATACGGTCTTATTAATTAATTTCGTTGTTGTTGCATCGTCGAATGAAAACGTGATGGCGGCGCGCTCCAACTTCAAAATTTAATCAACGAGCGAAAATTATCTGCACAAGCGCTCGCGGCGCGGTAGCAGTTTATACAGTGGTCGATTTCTCGATAGGCGATGCATGTACGGCAATTCTCGTTTTTGAACGATGGAACTGCGGAGAAAGTCGCACTGGAACAATTTTCAAGCCACTATCTTGGAATATTAGAAAAGCGCGAATAGATTAAGCGAATCCATTCTAGAGTCGCAATGAATGGAATTGTACGAGCGCTGCGGGAAATAACACTTGAATTACGCGAACTCGAGGACCTGCTTTACATGCTTCGGCATGAAATTACAGCTCTTCTATGCAGTGTCTATCGGCGACCAATTATTGCGTTCAGCGCCAATTGAAGACCGTGAATTTCTCGCGTGATCGGAATCGACGATTCCTCTTATATCCCCTACCACTTTTAATCGTGGGAAGGATCTCACGGATCAGAGAATCCTTCAGGCTGTTTTTACTTTTGCACGCATTATTATCTAAGGCGGCTAGCCTTCGGTTTCGTAAGTCGTACTTGGCTCGGCTAATTACTCGACCGTGACTTTCAGCATTCCGCACAGTTCGATGCGTCCTGCGAAGAAAGTTTAATCAAATGAGATTACAGTCCCCTTTTTGCGCCTGCCAGCTGCATTTATGCTTCATCAAATGCAAATGCAGTCCCGTAAGAAAAATCACATTGCAAACTCCACGCGCAATCGCGCAAAGTCAGGTACGCAAGATTGATAATCACGCGTCGAGAGGCAAGAAAAGCAAAAGAGAAAGAAAAATCGGCGCACAATGCGAAATTCGGACGACGGGGGAAAAAAAATGGCACGCGCGCAAAAGAGGCAGCTGAAACAATTAATCGACGTCAGAAGTAACGAGGCTCAAGTTGAAAAGCGCATAAATCCGTGTGGCGCGGCGCACGTGCGAAAGCGAAAAAAAACGACAAACGGCCGCCTGGCAATTCCGTGTCTCTGACCTATACGCGTACGTATCTGATTGGCGGTTTCGCGTTTCTCGAGGGCGAATCGATGTTCAAGGTCGTTCTTTATCCTCGCGCTTACGCGTGTGTGTGTGCGTGCGTGCGTGCGTGCGTGCGTGCGTGCGTGCGTGCGTGCGTGCGTGCGTGCGTGCGCGCGCGCGCGTAAGCGTCAAAACGTGCGTATCGGCTTACGCGCGACTACGACTTCATTTGTACGCGCGCGACGCGAGATTGAGGCGGCCTGCCGGGTCTCGCGTGCCCCCGCCAAGTCCGTCGCTCTTAGCGCCGATAATATCGTAGCTCGCGGCTCGTTGAAAACTTCGAAACGAGGCGTTGATAATGCACGGAAATTGCTCTTTTTTCATCGCCTACGCCATCCCCCACCAAGCTTTTATCACTTTCTGCTTGTCACGGCAGTTCGTTAGAGCTGATTGCTTCAATGATAGCCTTATTAATTGATTGATTGTGCTCAGTGTCATTAAGCTTGAAGAATGTGCAAACAAATAGGTTTAGACAGTTTGTCCTCGTTGACAAATTTAGGATAATCATACTAAAATTCAAGGAACGAATAACTCGCGGAAATTTATCTCTTCAAAATTCATCTTAATAAGATGGTTCAAGTAACAGACTAAGTTTTTAATCATAATTTAGCTACGGGATTCAATCGGATAACAACTATTTTCAGAATCTCGAGTTCTCTAATTTTTTTTTTATAATATTATAAAAGTGCCATGAAAAATTATCAAATATGTCACTCTTATACATATTTTCATAATTACATCGCCCTTCTTTGAAAGTTTTCAGATTATAATTGATAAATTATTAGCATCGGTATAAAGAATATTTATTCTCTTCAATTCGCTACGTTTCCAAAATCTGAGTGCCTAAAATTTTCCATTGATGCAGAAATATTACGCCTTAAATATTTAGTTTAGCATTTAGAGGCGGCAATGTCATGCCATACTGATGAGTTCTGGCGATTAATATCAGACGAAACGCACGATTACCTTGTATTCTTCTTATCGGCCTTCTTTTATGTAATATTTGAGCGTGAATCACTCAATACGATCTTAATTGTTATTTTTTGGGATTTAATTACACTCCCTAATGACTGTACAGGAATTAACATTTTGCTGCTCGAAAGGATCGTTGTCTCACTTTATAGACAAAGTATTATCAAATATTCAAATGCTCTTTTCTACTTCATCTTGTGTGTATGGTTGTAAAGGCCATCTAGCATTACCAGTCGTACCCATATATCTACTTCTCAAACACTCATGAAAATTTCAAGTTCAAATTTTTACGTTATAAACTCGCCAATACTAATAATTCAAGAGCGACAAATTTTGAATTATAAAAAATACAAAGAAATATTTTAATAACTGATCGATGAAAATTAAATAAAAATGTAAGAATATGAAGAAACATTAAGAAAATAAGACAGTGGAATGACATTACTGCGTTAATTGCGTGGAAAATTGTTATTAATTCTAGAATTCATCGTGTAACTCAACTCGGTGACTTTCAAGTAACAGTTATAAAAAAGGAACAAAAAAAAAAAACAAATAAGTACGACAGTCGAGTAATGAGAGTCAAATGAGACAAAAACAGGTAAAACTGATAGTAGCCAAGGCACAGAAGCGTCAGCAGCCTCGGAATCGAGGGCGCAGCGAAAACAGTGACGTTAAAAAGAAAAAAAAAACAGACAAAGGGAGAACTATCGGCAGTTCTCTCGCGCTCACGCGGCGGCCCATTAAGATATACATCAGCAAGCGTATCCGCGAGAATGCAGTTGACCTGTCGCCAGGAGATTCGGATCTCGCGAGTGTACATACTTTTTTCTTTTCGTTTTTTTCTTTCCTCCCTTTTCGCGGTGACAATCTGTCGCGCCCGGGTGCAAGTTTTAACACCTCGTCGATCGGCCGCGAGGATAACGCTCTCGTTTCTCGGCCGGCCGTACGACGTGCGATACCGGCCGATTTACCGTGCCGTTGTATGATAATTTGGGCTTGGCCTACGCGGAAAGCTAGGCCAGATGCAGATCGCAGGCTCGCTCGGCTTTTGATTATTGCGCACGCGGCCGACCGCCGACGATTAGATATTGATTAATTGCCAGTTTTCGCGGCGTTGAGCCCGAAGCAGCATGTGCCTTATACTTTTAATTGGTCACGTGGGCTGGCTGAAATCGGCGCGAGTTTTACTCGAAGTTATTGCCGCGCTGGAACAGAGATAGATGGCAGCACCTATCGATCGTCAATGGAACAAAATTGTACTTTTAGCCACTAAATTGTCGAAAGAATTGTAAATGTAAACGCATTTTAGTATCAATTAGCGTAGTGGCTTTTAAATTCTGGAATTTTCTTTATGATAATGAACCTGTTATTTCTTAAAATTATTAAGCATTTTATAAACATTTTATAATTATTATCGACAATCAAATGCTTTGAAATGAAACAGATTGACCAATGGTTACAATACACATACGTTTCAGCAATCTAAATGTAAATTAATAAATAACTGAAATATTAATAACTCAATAAATATATAGTTGCGTTTGCTAATTTATTCGATAATTATCACTTACCTTATTTTTTGTAATGGTTTTTAATATTTTTAAACTTTACCACAAATAAGACTTACCGCATAATTTTTTCAAGCACATTCATTGTTTTAACATAATCCCTATTATTTGAAAGTAGAAATTTTTCATTAAAAAAGCAGTAATACTACGAATAAATTATTTATAGACAATTTAATGAAAATAGCAGGGGCATAATTATTACCAATATGCATATTACAACTGCTTAGAAAAATATTATTAAATTTGGAAAAAACATACGCGTCTAAAAAATATGAACTTTAATTCAGATTTTAATTCAAAAATTTAATTAAAATAAATTGAATAATACAAATGAATAATTTTTACAGTTTTGTAATTATCAATAATCAGAATTAAGATACAACTAAAAATTCATATCAGTGACACCTTTATTTTACTTTTAAAAATATATAATTACACATATATATAATACTAGTTACATAAGCGATTAAGATTGATAATACTGATTTGTTATGTGGTTTATTTAACATCAAACCTTATGATCAGCCTGCTTCGAAAAGAAAAATTTAATCGATCATTACATTCATAATTCATTTTCAAAACAACTGAAAACTTCTTAACTTTTCAAATTTTAAAAAATAAGTAAAGCCTAGATTCAAAATATTAATCTACCAAATATAACTCATCAGTAGATTTGTTTTTCTTCGATTCTTTCTCCAAAGATTTTCTAGGAGAAGACATACACAGCATTATATTCTTATTTTTCATTTCATTCGAGGAAGTATCTTCCTTTTCTTTTTCAATCGATGATTTTTTTGGTGACGGCATGCACAATATCATATTTCTCATGTTATTTGATGATACTTGCTTCTCTTCTATGGACGAATCTCTAGGAATACCTGTACCCGATGTTGTATTTTTACTGTTGTACACGTTAGATACTTGCGATTCTGAAAATAGTACATTAATTAATAATTTGTATTTTTCAGTAATTAGTGAAGAGATTCTTACCACTTCTTGATTGCTTTCGAGATACAATGTCACACACCCTTCCAAACAATCCTTTAGCCAGTCTTTCTCTAAACTTCGGGGTGGTAAACGTGTACAGTAACGGATTGACGGCGCTGTTCACCGGAAGAATAAAAATCACCACCCAAGAATTCAAATCAGCTGAAAAATTTAAATAATAGCCAAATCAATAGAAATCGTATGTTTGTATTTAATATTTGAAAAATTCTTACGATTAATTGGATATTCGGTCAAAGCTAAAATTTTAAGGATAATTATGGGTGCCCAGCAAACAGCATCTGTCAGCACAATCAAGAAGAATCGTAGAATGAATTCCGAATCACCAACTGAAAGTGGAGTAGCATGACGAGTTCTCCATATGCTTATAAACATCCCAGCATAAACGTATCCAATGATGACAAGACTACAATTGGGAAGAGTTACATTACTGTTAATTTAACCGTTATATCACAAGTTGATTTATATCAATGGAATAAACATATCAATTAGAAATTTTAATCGACACGAATGTGCACTTAGTTTTATTTTTACAAGAAAAAAATAGAAATAAAATTGTAATATTTTATAACAGCTGATTCAATTCAAACTTACCCAAGTAAATTGAGACCAAGAAAAATGAACGCTGAGTATTCCCATCCAACAAGAAAGGGATTATCTATGTGTAACGGGAAGCACATGCCGTTCAAACCATAAAAACGTGTACTGCTGCGCCAATGAATCGCTGAAAAGTTCGTTTCGAAATATCGATGCATACACGACGTTGCTAATTCAATTCGATTATCATAACATTAATTTTTTATTTTCGGCAAAAATCATATGCAGCAAAAATTGTGGCCACGTCGCGAGAATTTTCGTTGAAAGAGCGTGAAGCAAAGGGAGATGAAAGAGTGAAAGCCGATCGACGGATGATAAGAGAATTGATTGAACGTGCAGCATAAATAAATGAAGGAAGTGAAGTTACAAATATAAAAATGGTAACTTTCACCATGAGCGACTTACCGGGAATAAGAGCGAGAGTGATCCCGACGGCCCAGACGGCGATCATGGAGGAAGCCGCGGTTTGCGGGGTCATGGCACGGTGACCTCTCAACGGTGCTACGATCAGCATAAATCGCTCCACCGACATGAACGACAAGATCAGCACCGATACCTGCGGACGAGCCCCATAGTGAAATCATGACGAGGCGTGGGAGAAGCTGTTCGCCTTTGACGTTATTTATTGCGTGAGAACGTACTACTTGTTATTTACGACTTTTCTCAATATGCTTCGTCTGCTATGTATTTTTAATTTGTGCATTGTCGAAAAATATCGATAGCGCGGTAAATTCATCCGACAAACGAATTTCACTCAACGTGCCATCGATTTATACGATCAGTTTTAACAACTTTCTAAGATGAGAATGATAATGCAACAAAGATTTTCATTTCACGTGCGCATTGGTATTAGATTCAGCACTGCATTTCATTTTAGTATTATTTATAGTTGCTGCTAATGAAAATATCGAAGTATTTTGAAAGTATGAAGCCAAATTCGTCTAGAGATAGTTTTGTACTAGTCTGATTGTTAAACTAATTCAAACGAACATTATATCTATGATTTGCTACTTTTAAAAGATACACGACTGATTCTCACCTCGGACGATACCATAGCAATCATACCAATAATTGTACAAGACCATGATGATATCCACGCACTTGCTTCTTGCTTGTAATTGTCGCGGAAGCGAATATCTTCGATTCCGATGATGAATAAGTAAAGTCCCATTAGCATATCGGATACTGTAATGTAAGATGAACTGATAAGAAAAGGTGACTATTTACGTTATATTTAATTAATGGAATACATACCTGCTAGATTTCTAATGACTATACTCAAAACTCGATTCTCATCCTTGGCCGTGAACCTCCCCCACAACACAAGAGCGTTACCCAGACACGTAACGCAAGAGATGCCCCAAACAGCAATTCTAAGTAATCGTTTACGCAGCAAATGCGATAATGAAGAAACTCCTGTGGGAAAATAACAAAAATATCAATTTTAACAATAATTCGATAATAATACAGAATGCGATAAATAGAGGGACGTTACTTTAAGTTGAACATCATCTACAAAGAAGTAAGGTCTTCCTTGTACTCGTATAACATGCGCAAAAGACTTATTTCCATGCATTAGATGAAGAAATTTATTCTGCTTCTTTATAAGTCAATCATATGTTTTTTTATGAATAACATCAACGTCAAATATTCAGTTTTTAAATATCAATTGACAAGTTGAGATCAAGAATGTGAAATCTCGTATTGATTAATTTAACAGATTTCTTTGTCAAAAGACTACTTGTATACAAAATGTTAATACTCAACGTTTTGATACTGCTTATTTTTCAAAATCATTTTTCATTTGCAATATATTTAGAATGTTACAAACGTTGTTTAATTAATGATGTATTAAGTGCACTTATATCGATGTTAAAGAAATTCTATTCTTTTTATGCAAAATACTCACAAGCCAGACTTTTCAAACTAAGAAGAAATATCTATGGATATCATAACGAAACATAAAACAATACAATATTTCTAAGGAAATATTTATTTGTTGAGCATAATTGATCGACAAACAAATATAAGAAATAAAAAAATATTCCATAATTATATGCATGTACGTATGAGTAACAAAATTGTTGAATCTTCATGCAAATTATAATAAAAATGAGCTATATTGTTCAGGTACATACTGTAGTAGAAATATAAAAAAATGAAGAGGTGATTATGAAATCAAGATTTCTTGGCTATACCGATGAACGTATGACAAGTAACACATTGACAAGGTAATCCGACATACGTGGATATTTTGAACAGTATATATGGATAGAATAAAATAAATAGAATAAGAAAGTAAAAGTAGAAAAAATTTAAAGGAGTGAACAGTAAAATTTGCAGCTGAATTTCGTTCATGTTACCGTCGCTCGGCGGCTTGCATTTTTGAACATTTGGAGCATAAGCCGTACAGTAATGAAAGCGTTTGAAATATCTGTAATCAAAGTCTTTTATGATAAAGTGCGCACACTTATTTCTGATCTCACAATACTATTAATAACTTACAAAAATTCAAGTCCAGTAAATACGTTGAAAAAATCTTTTTCAACATCGTCCATAATTATCTCTTCGACATTTCTAAAAATGGAAAAAATATTAAATTGACGTAAAAAGTTTACAACAAATACTTATGTAACACCATAATATTTACAGTGAGTTTATACTGTTTTTCAAAGGTAATAAAGACGGTAACAAATTTTCTGGCAATAAATCTTCATTATGCCCAATTTGCCTAAAAAAGTAATGAAATTTTTTTGTTTGAATCTAGACACGATAAAATAAATTATTCGTTGTAAATTCATTAATGATTCAATATGTTATCATCAGCTTAATAACTATTGCTTGTCTAGATGATCATTTACACATTTATTTACGCACGTGGTTATCTTATAAACGTGATAATTTACTATATCAAAGAATCTTAGACCCTAAGACTGGCATTTTCATCATTTAAATAGATATACAGAATGGGCGAGAATGCAAACAGAGAGACTTGCATGGGCGTTTCACTTAACGCTTGCACAGTACGTTTGATCACGTAGTCCGGCTCAAGGACTATATCGCGCTTATATCGATTTATGCGAGTTGGAATAGCCTCGCAATAATCGCTGTTAATTATGGCTAGTTATGCAAATGGAAATGTCTAACACGGAGACATAACTGTGATTGAATAGTGTTTCTCCACTTATCACTTATTAAAATCTCAACTCATTCGAATTTGCAAATATTGCTGAAATACTATAATGTTATCCGCGGATTTTAAGAAAATCTATTTTTCAATTCATTACGTACTTAATAAATTAGAAGATACTTACAGTTTCGAAAGATTTCGAGTACTCATAAAAAGGCTGGGAGGTACAGTAACAATTTGATTATGCATCAAGTTTCTGCAAATTTAAAACACGTTCACACAAAGACGAATTAAACTTGCTACAATTAAAATCATTACTATACTTACAAATCTAATAAATTAACTAAATTTGCAAAAGCATCTGGAGAAATAGTTTGAATTAAATTATTTTCCAGCGTTCTAGGACAAAAGATTATTACAAAATTCAATATTATAAATTGATAAGGTAGACAAAATCGAAACTTAAACTCAGTAGCCAGAAGAGAGAACTGTCGTGCGTTTACTTAGAAGATTGTAATTGACTAATACTGTTAACTTACAAAGACGATAACATTGGTAGTCGGGAAAACATGTCGCTCGTAATGCATTCCAGTCGATTCTCGTCTAAATTTCTGTGATATGAATTAAAATAAAAACATAAATATCTATATCGATTAAATAAATAATTACTGATGAGCTTACAGTTCATTCAACGCAGGAAGATATGGTAAATAAAAGTTTGAAGACGTTAATAGATTTCTAGTTAGATCTCTGAAATTCAATCATTAAATTATTCGACACTCTACCACATTACCTTCACTGTACTCACAATAAAGTTAGATTTTCGCTATTTTCCAAATCACTCAGATCCAAACTATGAATTTCGTTGAAATCTAATATTAATGTGTTCAAAGATATCAAACCATTTAGATTGCCCTGTCTGATTTCTCGTATATTGTTATGAGATAGTTTGCTGAAAATGAAAGATAGAATGAGAGGGAAGCAGACCACTATTTGGCTGACCATGCATTGAGTTACACCACTTACAGCAAAGTTAAAGCTTTCTGATTTGCAAACACGTTGGGCTCGAGGAATCGTATTGTGTTATTGTCGAGATGCCTAGTATATAAACAAATTAAAAGCATCGTAATACTTTCGGTTATATTTTTATGTTGTTCAGCTGTAGTTTCGTGTATTACGTTCTAATGAGGAGCGAACTTTATCAATTAAAATTATTAAATAGATGGCATAAGAATTTAATGATAATGGTATTTTCTTAAGTCATATATGATTTAAAACAAATGTAACATGTTTTTTCATTTGTAAATATTGTGGAAATTGTAAAAATTGCTAACGACTTATCACTATACATTAGATAGAAAAATTAATTCATCTACATTTGTTATCGAGTCTACTTGGTCTATTACTGGTTATTCTGTGAATTTGTAATATTACATTTTATAAAACACTGAAGTAAGTTTCAATTATGTTTTTCTTTTTTTAATATGTCAGAGATAAAGGTTTTTTAAAAATCTGAATTATTATAATACGTAATAATAGTTCTCTAAAATATCAGCCTTTATCTAGTGTTATTTGTGTATGTATATGTTTGATGTAACAGTCATTACCCGATGTCAAGATACATGTAAACTTACAGTTCCATTAAATGAGAATATCGCTCGAACGAATTATATTTTAAAACTGGTATAGAGCTGTTCTCAAAACGTCTGAAAGCAATTTTTTGTTATTATTTTAAAGTAATATTAAATTAATATAATAGACAACTCACATCAAAGCAACGCCTTCAAGAAAAGTCGGTGGAAACTCATGTTCAGCATATTCCTGACATTCAATAACGCAATTATCATAGATGCAACTAGTGAAGTAGCCTGGACTATCTGTACGTATAAAATGTATATATTTTTTATTATAGCAGACATAAATAAGTGAGATTTACTTTTTAGCCAAGAAATATTATAAATATCCACTCACCATCAGTTACGTTTGGACAACGTGGTTTGGGTCTTGTTTCATTGTTTAAAAATATGTCTTCGTACCATTTCCAATTTCCAAATAAGTCAACTGTCATAAAAAAAAGTACCGAAAAATTCGTTCATCGCAATACAATCAACTGCTCTATCAAATGGTAATTTTTTCATAAACTGCACTTACTGCACGTGATTGACTCGTCGTCTTTCTCGGGACAATCTATCTCACCGTTGCACCACTTTTGCTGTGGTAAACACATGGTGCTGTTTGCACAAGGGAACGTACCTTTTGAACAGCTGTCTGTAATATAAGGAATTGTTAAGTTGAATTTCAGTTGATCTCACAATTCGTCTGTATGGCGAGTTCTTTTAATTGCAAGTTTGCAATGTGCACGCGAAACTGCTACTTGATAAGTTAAACACAAAAACAGAGTTTCTCAAAACGCTCAGTCATCGCGTCGCCTCTGGAGATGGCAATCTTTGTATATGTATTTTTATAATATTTACAACCCGCTTCTAGAAAGTTTTCTTGAAGCTCCTGCCCGTAGCATTCGATTGCGTACAAAAAATGACTAATTATGAGAATGTAACTTGAAAAATATAATCTTTATTTGATGTATGGTATTGCAAAGTGAATATGGCTATTATTGCGTATACTTATAAAATTGCAGTACAGCATTTTCTGGTCTCATAACCACCGAGCGCAGGCATATTAGCGAGTGTAGACTGAGTGTCGGACAGTGCATTATCTACTTTGTGGCCGATTATTCATTATAATAATATTTGTGGTTGCTAATTTACCAAGTGTTGGCTAGCAAGGCTTGGTATCCCTAATCTCAATAAACTGCAATCCACATAGATTGCAGTACCGCGTATGACATTTGCCTTTACGCTGCTTTTACGCTGTGTGCACAATCAATCGCTTCTAATCATACAATCAATGAAGAATAAATTCCACGCATTATGAAACTAAAGTCAAGACCAAGTTTTTCGTCTCTCTCAATTTCATGCTTTCATAATACAGAGCCAATTAATTCCCAATTAATCAACACATTTGTTCGAATGATCAGACGTTTAAGTAATTTCAATTCATTCGCAAACGAGTTTCGTGCACGTAATCAAAAGAGCCGTACCATAGCGAATCATGCGAAGCAAAACTAATTGCTAGGCGCTGGCAATTATCACGCTACGAAACTTCAACTTACATTAGCTCAGAGGATGTAAATTAAAAGATTGGAAGCTCGTTAATGTCAACGTCAAGTCTCGCGAAGAATCAAAGTCAATTATCGCGTCGTGATTTGACAAAGTAGCAATCGAACTTGATCTTCCGGAGAAAAGGACACGGTGACCTTGGCATCGGGCATCTTCGTGAGTTTTCGCATTTGAACTTCGACGCAGCGACCAAGTCTCAATAACAACTGTCTTCGATCCATCCAAAGGGGATATCACTTCAAGAAGTTAAGTGCTTTTGATTATCATTGACTCTACTGGCGCTTCGTGTCTTTCTCTGTTCGATCACCCAGTGCTACATGTTTATCGGCGTTCAATCTTGAATGATATATTTTTCGCATTCTTAAATTTAAACCCGTACTCTAACTCGAATAGCGTCCTTCCTAAGTAAAAATTATTGAATTTTATTTGCCGTGAAGTGATCAGACGAAAGCTGACTTTGACTTCTCGTCTGAATCATGCATCTTCGGTGCACACGCGAGAGCGAACGTAAATATTAAACGTCACAGACAACAGTAAATTTGCTGCATTGTCGTAGTATGCAAGATAAACGTCAATCTTAAGTCAAACTTTGAGCACGAAGTAAAAGAATTGATGACAATGACTTATAAATTTCTGTAGAGTATTCTCACTTCAGATAAGATTCGTTTTTATGTGAGTATTACGAATGCAAATGAACTTTTCTTACAAAGCTACGTTGCGTTGAATGGAATCATCGATAAAATATGCGAGAAAAAAAAACAATGTTTTCGCTCCACGTGCGCTTCGCTTCAAGTTAAAATATGACTTCGTAAATATTCTTTTTTTTCGCGCATTAAGCTACGCTCACTTCCTTCATCTAATATTTCGATACAAAAAAATACTGAATATTCTTTTATTTGCAAGTACTGACTTTTTATGGTTGTCAAATCAACGAATCTTGATGATATTTTCTTAATTCCTATGTGTATCGGGTAAATTGAAGAAGCTTTAGCAGGGAAACTTTAACGTTCTAAAGTGTATTAGCACGAGAATTCGCTGCGTAAAATACTCGGTGTAAAAGTCTCTTACCTTGATTAAAGTAATACATGAGAGCTGCCAACAGGACGAAGATAGTGATTAGGACAGTGCCTATCGTTACGATGTGCTTGTACCTCATCTTCTTAAAATCGTAGTTATCAACACGCGAACAAGTGAACGTCAACTTGTTTTTATTTTTTCTTGAATAAATTATTCAAATGAAATATAAGAATCATGTTTCCAATTACTTGAAATAATTCAACGATAATCAAACTTTGCACTGCCGTTGTAAGATTTATAGATGCGAAAAAAAAAATGTTTTTTCTTTATACTACTATTTAAATATGCAAGCTCGGAATTGCAAGAGATGAAAAAAAAAAGACGGTTGCCTTCGCGCACGTGTAGCTCGCCGGCGGGCATCTGCCACTTTTCTGCCACTGGTTGCGTATCCGTCGCGCGAAACAGCCGACGAACTTACGAGGCGCGACAATTACGCAGGCGCGCGAGCGCACAACTCCACGGTACGTTCAAATGCACCTTTGTGCTGAATAAAGTTGCGTGTGCGCATTTTTCGTGTGTTTGCTTGGTAAATATTAAATTAGTCGCTGATTGCTCTGCGTGGGTGTGCCATGGAATCAGAAGACCTCAAAGCGCTCTCTATCTTCAGCTAAATATACGAATCTGCGTAAATAAATTTATCCTAACTACTGAATTCATCACTGATGAAAACTACTCGTAGTTACATTCATATTGGATTAAAAGATTTATGAATATTTTTTTTATTTGAGATTTTTATTTACTTCAAAATGATATGCGTACAATTTATTACGGTTTTATCAAGTATTGTAGTTACCAAGTCGATACGTTTGTACATTTTCGTTAATCGTAGGATATTATATATATATATATATATATATATATATATGCACGGAAATCGTCGTTCCAAGCATTCCTCATTACTCTGAAGCATATTTTCTGAAATAGTTTGAGCCACCCTACTTATAATAATCATTATTTGTTTTATACGAACATTTTTCACGATGTTATTAATAATGTTAGAGCAAATATATCAGTTAAATCCCAAGATTATTGTTTTCAATTATTCAATCATAGAAGAAATTTGCAAAAATCATTAATTGCTCAAATTATATGCTATCATATGAAAAATCGTAGAACGTGCTAACGAGGTTCTCGTTATTGCTCTGATGTTTTTACTTTGGCTATAAATTTGTGATTTTATTCTTATTGATTGATAAGTGTTTTTAAAAATTTTTATTGGAGATATATGTCGGACCAGTAATTACTATTCATGCGAAAAAACTGTATGTATAAAAAAAATCGTTGAATAAAATTTTACACACTGCTTATTGCAAAATAAAATAAATTACGCATCGATTATTAGTACTTCATAAGTTTAGTGTGTGGAGCACACAGGACTAACATTTACATATAACCGCAGGACTACGTGCTCAAAATACAAATGCCATATCAGTAAATAAGATCTCTACAACGATACCAACATACCGCGTATCGATAACTGTATAATCAAACTGACCCGCGAATATTTTGCAAATGCTAATTGATAGTAACCCGCTTATTAATTGTTTCACAGTCATTAACATAAACTATACAGAACGATGCAAATAAAACCTAAACCACCAAAGTCCTTCACAGTCGTGGACGCCCAAGGCTACGTACAAGACGCCAACAGCGTACCTATAATTTACCATCGGGCAGGTACAAGGCTAGTAAAACGATACGTCCGACTTCAAAACAAGCACCATCTTTAAAAAATTCAACAACAATATCAAATCACGATGTCAATATGTTTAGTTTCCTGTACACTGAAAGATGCTAGTGACTATCCACGGATAGCAAATTCCTGACCTGTACAAAATTGAACTACTAAAAAATACAAAATTAATACTCGATAAAGCAAAGAGTAACAAACAACTACCAAATACATTATTATCAATACTACCAATCCCGATAACGTATCATACATAATTTGTGAGATTTCTCATTTGTAAATAGCCAGGATAAGAATGTTAGCTTGTAAGTATTTAGTTTATAAGCAATCGCCGTATTAAAATATTATTCGGACTGCTGATGCGGCACCTATTGAAAGAGGACATACGAATCTCAATGTTGTATTACGTTTTTCTGGTTCATTTTTCTATATAGAACAATAATCAAAATGTTAAACATATTTAATAAATGAATATTACACAAAAAATAGAGCCCATGCAGGAGGTCTGGGTCCAGTAATTGAGGTTGGCGTGAATCCACATTATAGTAGTTAATGTGAGATATCCTAAAAGCTTGACAAAAGTATAGGGAGGCAAAATAATATATGAAAAGATTAAATTAATATTAAATAAATAAGATATAAAACATCAATATATGCTGTAGATCCATTTTTATTTGAGTAAGATGTAATTAAAATAATAATTTATACACGTATGCTCATTTATCAGAACGTAAAATTCTGTTGGTACACTTGATACGATTTCGCTTTTGTACATGAGCGACAAAATTTTCAATGATAAATTTAAAAAAAAAAGAAGAAGAAAGTAAATTATCGCACATACAATATAACTGATACTCGCAAACTCCATGCAATGGAACATGATAATATTTTGTATTTTTGTTTATTTTATTCTTTTTTTTATCATTATTACCAAGGCTTAAAAAAATATTCTACTCAAAGAAACCATCATACGAAAATATAAGCAAAAGGAAGGATAAACTACAAAATCAATCATTGTGATTACGCAAATGGTGTTCCAGTTACAGATATATTTCTTTATTTCTCGCTCATTCACTCACTCATCTGCACTTACAAATATAGTATAATATTTATATGTATGTGTAGTAATTACGAACTATATATATATATTTATATATATATATAATTTTATAAACGGAACACGCGTCTTCGAATTTGCCAGGATCGATGGACATAATTCGTTTCACAGTCGTTGCGTAATTTATTTGAATATACATTGACCTAAGTTAATCCATTTTTTTAGGTTTTTTTTTTAAATTGCTTTTTTTATTTTAGTTTGTACATACCGTGCAACACACCGGTTCTTATAACTACAATAATCTATACCATCTAGAATCACCTTCCCGCGCCGTAACGTTGTCGAACGTTCGGTTTTATAAGGACAGTAACGAAACTAAAACTAACGCAAAACAAGTGATGAAAAATTTAATACTTTTTTATACATACATAGCTTATTATCACAGAATTGTTTCTTTCTCTGCTATCCGCGACGAAAAATTCAACGGTTCATGTTAACTGTCTGCAAAAGTTTTCGGAACTTCCCACGCCAAGTCAATTAAGTAAAATTAATATGTAAATCTAGCTACACGTAAGTTCCCGTTATTAAAACTTAAGTTTTTGTCAAACTAAAAGTAACGTATCTCTTACAATACAAATATTAAATAATTGGTCAAAATATCTCAGTGTACAAATGTAAACTTTGTAAAAGCAAAGTCAGAAAATTTAACTACGTTACATTGAATTTTCATCGAATAGCACAGAAGGACCAACCCTCTGATAATATAAAAAAGCATGAAACTTTTCTCCGAAAAAGTAAAAGTAACCCACTCGAAGTTAGCGCGACCATCGACGCTGGCAAAAACAACACGAACTTTTAAGAAAATGCACTCTCGTCGAGCGAGAGTGTGTCGTGTTACTCTCTTATTTATGTTCTTCTGTACATACCGTTTTTTATTTCGAAGAAAAAGTGTACGCTGGTTTGTTATGGTGGTAGTGCCTCCGTCACTAGCTGAGTTCACTGTAATAATGCGCATGGTTGTTTAGGTTGACGGATTTACACAGTGGGCAGTGGTGGTTGATGGCGCGAGAACTCTTTGCGTTTCAAAGGGCTCTGAAGCGCCGTAGAGGTCGTTTGGAGAGCAACTGTCGAAGTGGTCGTCGTGGCTTCATGAGGAGCTGGTCAAGTACAAACGAATCGTTCCTGGGCGACTGCCGAAGTCGCTGCTGGTGGTTTGCTTATTGGGGGCATTGTACCGGGCCTAGTTTTCGATGATGTCACTCCCTAAATATATGTTAATAACATTTCTTAATTGTTTCTAAGTATATATTAATTATCAAATGAATCTAGTTTACTGATATTTAATCATATAATTACATCTTTCGTAGTTTTCTGCTTATACTCTCCCACGATGCTGACTTCCGAATTGCTATCGTCTCCTATGGATATAGCCCCCATAGAGTTGTCTTCTTTCTCTTGCGTAACATTAGTTTGAACCTGTGATTTATTGTGGTTCTCTTGGATTTTTCTTTTTTTGTCTTTGTTCTCAGAAGTTTGGTCAGACTTCCTTTTTCTAGAGTTTATGTCAGGTTGATTTCTAGGAGAACCACCATTTCCACTAACATTTCCATTCCTCTGATTGCTACTCGAGGTCTGAAATAAAGATAACGAAGTAGAACTCCACCTTATACAGCTAACGAATTTGTTAGTAAATTCACAACCCGTATTACTTACTTTGCGTTCGCGTTTGACTAAATAGGAAGAAGCAACGTAATTGGACAAATCCCTTCGTTTCACGTGTTTTACTTCTATAGCCATACCATTCCTGAAAATGTTGATTTGTTCCGCATGCCTTTCAACTGATAAAAATAAAAAAGTAATGAGATTGATAAATCAATGAGAGTAAAAACAATAAAAGATTATTCACAAGGATACTTACTGGTATCTACGAAGTTCCTGATATCGTACGTAAGGTCGATATTAAGATTCTCGCCTTTTTTGAAAGTCAAACCTATGAACCACATGGAAATGTGCTTGCCTGCTTCCGGAGATAGTGGTGGGAAACATTCAGGGTTAATGTGTGCCAACGTGATTAAAGGGTTTCTCTCTAGACATCCAACCAAAGTTCTAATCTTGGACTCCACAAGGCCACACCACTTCAGTTGATCCTCGGATGAACAGCTACTTGCCATCACAATAATATAGTGCCTGTATTTTCCAAAGAAATTTGGTGGCTCGAACAACTTGTCCCACGATGCTTTTCCCATAATGATTTCTTCTGTGACTGCCAATCCAACTTCAAATGCTTCCTGCATGACCGTTCGCGTTGATACAGAAACATTGAATGTCGAATTCTGCTGTGGGTAGGCAGGGGTGATGATTGGCATCAGGTGGTACCTATCTGCCACGTTTATCTAAAATGAAAATTATACATTGAAATACACACATTAATAAATTTCCTTCAAGTTTCTTAAAATAAAACAACTTACCCTTGGGTCCCAAACAGGAAAACCTAAATTGACATTCTCTGGTGATTTCAGTAGAACTGGTTGAGGCCACTTCCACTGGGAGAAAACGAGGAAAAACTTCTCAATCAAAGTTGCGGCTACCGCGTTTGGATACAGCTGGCAAGTTCTCGCGACAAGCATTGCCCAAGATACTCCTCCCAAATAACCTAAAACGTTACTGTAGATGCCATTTTCTGAAACAAACATTAATCAATATAGAAATTAAAGTATAAACTAAATTCGGAAAACAGCATTATTAATATATAAAAATATCGAAACTTACTTTTTGCCCATAATTTGATTGCACGCAAGGCTAACCTGAAATTCTCAATATTAGGTACTAAGCGTAGAATTTCATCTGTTACTCGGCAGCCATTCAAACTCCTGACACATTTCTGATCCAAATTTTTCAGCAACATGTCATCTCGTAAGTCCATAGAATCTGGAACTTCCTTGAGGGCCAGTTTTGCGAATAGCATATCAATCTCAATGCCATCAAAATTCATTTTTATTACAGGTACAAACGCTTCCTCAACAGCCTAGAAATACAGATAAATAATAATTAAAATTTTACCTGAAACAGCATACTATGGTCTATCACTACTCAAAATGAAAAACAATTGAAGAAAAATAAAGATTTTAATAGTTATAAAATGTAAATTGTATTTTAAAACCAAAATTGAATAATGACTAATGACTAATGACAACTAAAAATCATAATCAAAAATTTACCCTCAATTCTGTGACTTCATGTTGCTCCTTCAACAAATCGAAGAATGATGAGAAGTAATCTTGTCTACTAATGTGCTTGGGTACAACACATAAAGCATCAATGTCTGCTCCTTTGTGGTGAACACCTAATCTGTAGGATCCGAATGTGTAGATTTTGCCTCCTACTTGATCAGCAACATTTGGTGGCATGTTTCGGGCAATACTTATGTCACGAATCCATTGTTTGACTAAGGAGTTCAATTTACTTAAAATCTCCATCCGATGGTTAAGCTCTTCTTCCGACTCAAAGACATTATACGGTTTGAGAGATTCTTTGAGTTCACTCGTTCTAGTCAGATCACTTGGCTTTGGTTCAGCCATACTTATGGCTGAAGTCATACCAAGTGTTCGTGGTTTTTGGTTCTTGACAGCAGTCGAGGTATTCTTCGTAGTTGCCTGAGACCACATTGTGACTGATTGGTATAACTGAAGGCTTCTGTAAACACAAAGTTTATAGGTAGAACTACAGAATGCATTTACAAAATATTAGTCAATATGTGAAAAAATAAAAGTACATGCTCAATAAACATAATTTTAGATAGCAATAATTAACAAGAATATCACTAAAAACTCAATAAATTCCTAGTAATTGTCTAATATATCAAAAACATAAGCGTTGGAATAGTTGACGCAACAATGGACTCGATTCTAACCTCTCCAGCTCAAGCTAATTTTCCACTAATCGTGCAAAACTGTCTATATTATGTTTGTCTGTACAAAAAAATATATTTTACAGAAAATCCTGTAAAACCAAAAAAAGAAACTTGGCTAAAATATGCCCTTTACGACAACTAAGCAACATTTGAATTTTTAACAACATTTGGGTAAAGTTTACAAGCAAGCGACGAGCATTAAATATAAAAAAGATATTTAGCAAAACATCTGTTTTGCACGTTCACTCGAAATAACGTCGAAGCAAAACAATAATACGTTCGTAAAACGCATCTTTGCACAGTTTTGATAGTAAGGTAATGTGAACGGACCAAACGTTCCAACCACCACCGTATTTCAAAACATCACTCATTCACAAATGCACCAAGCTGTAAACTAAGCAAAACGAATGTCTCAGTCACAGTTTAAACGCGTGACTAAACAAACAATTTCGTAGCGCGCACAACAAACATAGATAAGCAGGTAATATCGAAACGAAGTTTTTTAGCGCGTCATCAAAGAAAAACCCCAAAGCCAGCGCTTTAACTCACAGACTAAAGAAGTAATGCTACGCGAGGTCAGCAGCGAGAGCAATAGTAGCAAGGGCTTGGCGACATCGTCCTCAAGCTAAATGAAGACGACTTGACCGAAGGTTGATTTTCGATGTCCCGGGTAATTTTACAAGCGGACTGCAGTCGGTTTGGACGAAACCACTGGAGGCAGTTGTGCGATATGCCGCCGCCACCACCGCCGTCCACGAGAACGGAGAACGCGCAACGCCGAGAGAGGGACAGAGAGAGGTTACGTTGCGGCATCGAAGCTCGACACGCATACTGATGCACGCACTATATGAACTGCGACGCGCTAGTATCACGGCAACAAATAGAGCGCGCTTTTCAAAGGAAAACGCAAAGCATTAGCTAAAGCTGCAATCAAACATGCGAATATCATATTTCGATACTAGTACGAAATGTGATGAGTCTTGTGTGACCTATTCAGTCTAGCTTCGCTCGGGCGCAAAGGTTTATACAAAGGTCAAATCACTCTCGCGCTAGTATCGAAACGAACTAAAAAAACTTGCAAGAAATCGTGTGTTATTGAACTTGCAACTAGAAAAGACAAATAAAAGTTGCAATAACAAGAAATTTGAAATGCAAAGGTCAGATGGCAACTCGATAATTAATAAGGAGAAAATACTTACGGTAACTTCGCAAGATGTTCGCAGAGCGTGATGTTGAAGAGAAGATGCGACGTACGTCACTATGCTATCAGCACACTGGAGCTAAGTTAACACTGATCGTAGCACACAACTGTAAGCGGATGTTTAGCACAGAAAATGTACGAGAGCACAGTTGATACAAGTTCAAGAGTCCAGGCGAATATTGAGCACAGCAAATGTACGAAAGCACAATTGATACAAGATCAAAAGCACAGACGAATATTGAGCGCAGAAAATGTACGAAAGCACAATTAATACAAAATCAAAAGCACAAAAAATATACGAGAGCACAGATGAATATTAAGCACGGTAAAGGTACGAGAGCACAGATGATACAAGATCAAGAGCACAGTCCAAAGTGAGCCGAAGCTAACGGGGGCTGCGTTTTTATAGCATCCGTTTTGGGGCCTTCTCGGTGGTTACAACCCCCAATTAGCAGGAGAACCAATCAGCGGGCCAATTGACTTTACCTACTTTGGAGCAAGTTTCAGATATAGATTTGGAAAGGTCGAGAGAAAGCTATGGTGATCGCAAAGTAGGGGAGTGGTCGTACGATTCGTTCGACGATTATTGTTTGCAAGGTTTTATGTAACAACAAAATATTAAACGAGCGATATTTTTTACTAAAAAGTTGTGTAATCATTGATGATCACTCAACCTTTCATATCTACTATAGCAATTAACCCCTTAGTTCACTAATAGCTTACTTTTCAATGATTATCCAACTAAAATTATGACATTTTGATACCAGTGCGAAAAATTGATTGAAACCTTTAGTGGTCGTTTGCCCCCGAGCGAAGCGAGGTTGAAATCACTTTCTTGCACACGTATCTATAATGCATTGCACGTCTAGAGAGGTAAAGCATTGGCAAGCTTACAGCTCGTATAAATTGACAAACACGAGTTTTGGGCTTGTCACTTTACTTCCCGTGGCGCGTGTACTTTATTTTTCCATACACCATGCGCGGGGACTCGACCATGCTTAAAATCACACATCGTATCGAAATAGCGTATCACGAGACTTGTGCGTGAATGTATGTTGTCGCTAAAGCGAAAAGATCACACGAGACGGGGCGTGTGAATCGCAATAAGCACGCGTACTTTTCCGAGCCACAGAAGTGCCAAATAGTTCCTATAAAAGCCAGTGCCGCTTGAATTTTATTTAGATTCATTTTTCCTATGTATAGAGATCTTAAATTAAAGCCTTAAACTTTTTCTCATCGTAATTTTTTTTGAATGTTACGAGATCGCTTCCCTGATGTCTCATATAGCACATCCTTTCTGGAACGACAACCTTTTGAACGATTTCTCACGTAATCTTTTATAGCTACAATTTGAATCAGAGTTAAAATAGCATTGGATTATGTAATTTATATTAGTTTGACACACTGGAGCGCAAAAATACAGGTGAGTAGCGTACTGGTGATTCGCGTTACAAATAGAAAAAAATACTCAAATTATTTTTACTACCGATTAAAAATAACTTTTTCATAAAGATATAACTGGAAAACGTTAAAAATTAGCTCGGCTGTTTAATTTTTCTTACCTGCATAACGAAAATAAATATAAAATACCATAAATAATAAAATTAATTATTTCCAAATTGTCCTTCACTTTATTGTACACCACTATGATTTAATACGTCGATTTTATTCCATAATTCCAACTTATGAAATGACATTGAAAATTACTTCGACGCCCACCAGAGTCGGCCAGTAAAGGGTCTTTTGGATATTCCATAAATAGGGTCGTAAATGCGCTACTGTGCACAATGCAGCTTTCCACTTCAGACTCTTCTAATTATGTATCCTCGTCGACCTGACAATTGACCGTCCAACCGTAGGCTATTGTTTAACGTGCTGTCTACCTTCAGTATTAAGCTTGACTAACACGCCTAGGCAACAAAGTATACAATAAATTTTTCTCAGTTTAGCCTATAAGATTTATTTTCGTAAATTATTATAGTAGTATCATTTATTTCCCATTAGTCTGAAAGATTGAATAAAAGATACTTTAATTTAAGAGCTTAAATGACAATTTGTAAAAAGTGAAAGCGTCTACGTAGAGAAATAACCGCCAGCATAGAAATTTTGTTTGCTGATACTGCGCGTCTTCAGTAGGTCAAGTTCGTATAACACAGCAGACTACTACAATACCATATCGCTTATTTTATAATGCGCTGACAAAAAGAGAACCATTCTGAACGTTCAGTTGTTGTTTAATCTCTCTATTGACTGACTTGCATTTATCCTCGCGTCAATGTAATGACGCTATTCCGCAATGAGTAATAAAGATTTCAGTAGTGAAAATTTGCAGTGCAGTCTCTAAAAGATGAAAGCATTTCGGATGATTAGTAAAAAACCTCGGTTACCTACTCCCTCTATCAACGCAAATTTGCATTTGCGCCTGTTCCGATGGTTCTAGTAGTATGCAATACGCAATCAATCTATGGTTGAGCCAAGGCGATCGCAAGTGACGCGCTTTTTGTAATTACATTCGCGTATTCATCTGTAGAAAAGGAGATTGTACGAAAACTACAAGAAGAAAAAAAGAGGATGTTTTCGTTAGAAGTGAAAAAGTTAACCAACAACTGAATTTTGTACATCTATAAACGAAAAAATGCAATTTTTTCAAGTTTCAGAATCGCGAATTTTTGTTATTAAAGTTTCTAGAACAGTTTTTTATTGTTGTTTAGGCCATGGCCAATAAGAAAATGTACTTGAACATTCAAATTTTTCTTGTGTCGATATTTGCCATTTCAATAAAAAATTATATACTGAAAAATTGACGTGAAACAACACGATTTTCAAATGCTTATTACTCAGCATCTAAGAAGTCTATATAAAGTTGAAAATCGGGAAAATAACGATACTTATAAAAATTTTAAGCGCACAAAAGTTTTATCAAAACATAAAATTATGACTACTGAAAATTTCACTTTTTCGGTTAAATTCTCCAAATATATTATTCTCGTTTAGTTAGGTGAAATTCGGGCTATAAAAACCTAACTTATACGCTTTTTCATGAAAATTTAAGATTAAACATGTTGCGACAAACATTTATAGTTTTGAAAAAGAAGTAAAGCCTTTAGCTTAGTTAACTTTTAAAACATGTGGTTTTCTCTCTAGCTATTTTAATGTAGGTCCTATCGTGTGTCATATGTCTATCAATAATATCCCTTGATATACTCAGCAAATAAAATAACATCCTACGTCGATCGATTCAAAAGGCTATCGTAAATAGTAGAAATAGAGGTTTCGCCTCGGTAGTTAATTTTCACGTGCTACAAATTTGCCAATACTTTTCCGACCTGGTACTATTTTTTTCCAGGGCAAATTAACATTACTTTAAAGACTTGTAATACGTGTTCTCCAGGTATTACTTTTTCGCGTAAAATATAATTGATTTTATCCATTGGTTGTACGATATGGCTTACATGAAGAGTGTTTACTTTATACAAGTAACAAACGTTTACCGCCATATATTTAATCATAAAGTTCTGTTAGAAAAGTACACGATTTTTAATAATAGATTGCGTACCTAGGTTGGGGACGCATTGATAAGTCTGTAGCACAGGAGAATTGACAACCGAGGCGAAGCCGAGGCTATCATACACGTGCTACGGTCTTGCCAATTTCCCGGTCGTGATGCGTATGCTATTTTTTTGCTCAGCGAGGCCAAAATTAGCATGTTACCGACCGAGCTGCGGCCTCGGCTTCGCCTGATATTTATTAATTTTCACGTATGTATTATTGACTGACCAATACTTTTCCGATCTAGGTACATAATCTATTTTATAATCAAAAGAATAACTTTGAAAAAAAATCAATACAATCATTTTTTTATACGAATACTTTGAAAGTACAGTTTTCCAATGGTTATTAAGTAGTTTTGGTTTCAATAACTTGAACCGTTACTAAAATATAATAGGAAAAACAATAAAATTTTCATTACTTTATGCTCCCCTTGTCCTACACTAACGGTATCTTTATAACAAAGATTTTTTACAATAACAAAAAACTAATATTAAGACGCGTGGCGTTCATATTTTATTCAACCGAATTTGTTTGTAAAATAAATATAATATTCGATCATTGCAGATTAATACGTTGTATTATATTTTGACGTTTCGGTGACCAGATATGCCACCCTCATCAGAAATGCTTTATTAAAGCACACAAAAAATTAGAATAAACAACAAAATAATAAACGAAGTACATTAATAACATATTTAAATTTTTAACTTACACAAATCAACAGTATGAAAACCGTCTTGTCATTTCAAAATGAGTTTGTCAACTAGCTGAAATTTCGTAGTACAATCGGCATATTACCTACTCTTTGCATCCCCTTCTTATGAATAGGATTAGTGGATTATACATATTATTATAATTAACTCTAATGTCATCTTTCTTATTAATACTAGTAGGGTAACATTTGATGTTTATTATTTAGGAAATCAATTGTCTTTTCTAGTAGCACTCAGAGTCGGTAGCTCGCAAATTATTTCAATTTAACTTATCATTAAATATTTTCATGTAATATATGTGCATGTTTAGCACAACGGCAATCTATCACATTTTTTTTGCGTTCGTCGACTCGGATTTTTTAAGCGCGTTTCGTTTAACCTATATCATCATCATTATTATCATCACCATCGCAATCCTCGCAGCATAATTTATCTACAAAGTTGATTCTGTCCATTTTTTGTGACATTTTTTCTCAATTTCACAACGGATGACATTGTTTTATTAATTAACGAGGCAGCACGAATGTCATATGATTTCAGATGTGCAGCAATAGCATGATAATGTGAATGATATGGAATATCGACGTTCATCATTGGTGGGAAGCTATTTTGACTTATTTAATTGATTTGTTTTATCGATATAGCCTAATTTTGTAATCCATATATTTATGTTTTTCAATAAATCCAGATAATTGTTATAATATATAAAATATTAATAATTGCGTTGATATTTTCATCTTGAAGAAAGTTCTCTGATAATAAAAAGGCTTGGTCAACCAAATTGTAAAATATGTTTTTCTTATACGCAGGTAATGATTTGATAAGAAATTTATCAAGCGTACGAAAGCTGTTGGTTTTTGATACCAATTGGATATTATTTTTTAACCTTCTTTTATGATTGTCATATCTAAAAAGTTAAATATTTTATTGTTTCCATCTTTCTAGTGAGTTTCCAATTTTTATCATAATCATTAAAAACCTGCAAGACTGCCTCTGCTTGATGTTTTTGAAAGATTAAGAATTCATCGTCAACATATCTAATATACAATTTGGAATAAGGCAATTATGATCTTCCTTCAAACGAGTTAAGCATTTTTTCCCAAGATTAGCCGCCGTCTCAATTCCGTCTCAAGAACATATATTACAATGTATGCGAACAGTGGGGAGAGCGGTGAACCCCATAGACGTGCCTTTCAGTTAATTTATAATATTGTCCGTCAAATATGAAATAGATATTGCTCTAAAGAAACTTTACACGCATAATTAGGTCATTAAACGGAATTTTCCAAACCTTAAGTCTAATCTGATCAAATCTGCAATTGACACTTGTCATGATTAGACTGCATGACACATTTGTAAACAATGATATAATATCTAACGACAAAAATACATCATCAGATTTTTAGTATTACTTTGGCAAGCTTGTGAACAAATTCACGACTATTTTTCACTTGAGATAGTTTAGGTTCTATTCTTTTATTTTAATTCACGACATATGATTTTAGATAGCATGTAAAGCGAACAGTTACTAAGGAAATTATACTATGTACTAAGATAATTGGGCATAAAGGAAAACCAATCTTGTGTATTTTTACTAATCCGTAAGCTTTGGTCATGACCGTATACGAAATTGTTAGAAACTTGCCAATATTTTTAATGAAGTTACTCATTCCATTCAATATGCCTAATATAGTCCCGATGTTTGCGTTTGAAACCTTTTCAGTGGGTTGCTACTATGCACGTGAAGAGGTTGTTAAAACTTGTTTTACTTTTTACTTGTAGTCAAATTTGTATATATAAACAGGTTCGTTTCCATCATGAGCTATGGTGACCGTGATGTCTGAATTTTGTTTCATAACGTATGAGTTAATTTTAATTTAACGATTGTCACGAACGCATTCTATTGCTTTGTCAATATTTGTTTTGAAACAAAGGACGTGAGTATTTGTGTCGTTGATCTCCCAATTTAAAATATGGAACATTAAATAGTTCAAATTTTCACTTTTTTCCCGTAGGTTCTGCTAAAATATTCACTTTTCATACATTACGGACACATAAGTTGGTAATTATCTCTAATTGACCGATCAGAATCAGTCAAGACTTCACTTTTTAAAATTCTCTTCTTTTAAGAAAATAAAGAAAGGATTTGTTATAAGACAGACCGACGTGTTCTCTTTTAGATCTTAATAGGAATCTGCGGTGTAGGAATGGCGACAGCAAGGTTCACGTTATTTTTTGTCAATGACTTGAATAAAGCCAAAATGTATGGGCCTGATCGATGCTATATCCTTCTGAAAAATTCCATCAATCTTGTTGATAGTAGAGAGTCATTTTCCGATCCATGACTCTTAGAATTATCAAACGTCTTTCACAGTTCTGTGCCAAATAGCTAAATTATTGTTAACTTTTTAACTTTGCAAAATAATCTAAGTGTTGTAATATATCGGACGTAAAATAATTTGATATATTTTTGGCTTTTTATTGTTTAAACATCATTCTAAATGATGACTTCGTCTAATTTCACTGAGAATTTTACTTGGTTCTTTTCATGACAAAAATTCTACTCCACCGACTATTATAACAAATATTTACGGACAGAATTTGAATTTCGACTTCGAGTTTGCTTTGAATAATAAAAATATGAAACAGAATGTTTTCTTTACGACATTAATTTTATAATAATGTTTTTTTATACAAAATCTAGTTAGTTTGATGCTCTGAAAGCTACGAAATTGTTCATTACGTTCAATCAAACACTAATATAGGTGCCAATTGCGTATAATGGAAATTAATTTTTATTTTATATTATGCTATCTTAATATGTAATCAGCTATTCTAATTATTAATTTTTGACTGCCTCTTTGCACTCTAAATAAATAATAACCATCATTCTTTTGATTACCCTTCTGGTATTTTCGTTAGTTGCTAGAACGATGAAAATTAATGACAATAATAATTGATACAAATCAAAATACGAGGTTTAAACATTGTAAAATTTGATAACTATAGCACTTTAGTGAATCATGAAAAATAAATAAATGCATAGTTAGTTTTTAAATTAGAAACTATAATAACATTACAATTTTCTATTTAAAATATTTTAAAGCAAATAAATTAGTTTTGAGGATTTCGAAGAATTATATTATTAAAAACTATAACTTTATTTAATTCAATAAAGATGTGCTATTGAAAATTGAATACTTGTTTAAAGAAAATTCAATTAGCATAACAATTTTGAAAATATTTAAAAATTTGGATGTACTGATAATGCATACTATAGTCAAGTTGAGTGAAGAAATTTGTATAATTGAAATTGGAATACTATTTCGTTTTATAATCTTGGTACAGATATTTTTCTGACCTGGCAGTAAATCATGCAATAAAGCATACAATAGAAGATTACAACCTAAGGCCATAAAAGTATTGAAGTACCCACAGCGTAGCTACGGGTGGTATACTATTGTTTGAGTCACGTCCGGGAAAGGCACTATACTTAATTAGTACATCCAGATCATTAGACAAAAATAGTACATTACAATACAAGTGCGGGAAAGTAGATTCTTGTCTCGTGTGGCGTTTACGCCGGAGTGAAGTGACGAGAAATTCTTTCCCGAACATGTGCCGTACCGTATTTTTGGATACGACGTATGGAAAGTGAGACTTTCAACGCACGTTTTTTGCCGAGCGTGCGGGAAAAACGTATTTTCCGCGCGGAGTGTCGAAAAATAGTATAAAGCATGGTTAGAAAATTAACAAGTGCATAGCACACATTTAACAATTCTTATATTTTATGGACCTATCAATACTTTTCTGGCCTAGGTACGTAATCTACTCATACACACCACGGCCGGGAAATTTATCAAGCCCGTAACACGTGAAAATTGAGTAATTGACAACCGAGTCAATTCTCAATTCTCACGCGCCAGGACGTCCTGTGGATTTTGTTTGTGCTTATAATTGTCACACGTTTTCTTCTTGTTTCTATGGTCGTTACTCTCTCGCTCTTTCGCCCGACTCCGAGCAGGTATTTGTAAAACTGAGCCGCCGGCGCCTGAGTTTTCCCAGAAATTATCTTTCGCGCACAATACCGCGCTCTCTTTCGGGGTTTTTCCAAACACACTCCCCAATTACAAATTTATTATTTAATTAGTTCGACCATTCAAATAAATCTCAATAGTAAACAGATTTACTAATAATACTTCCTCGGCCTGGACCTGAATACATCTACACGTAAAATACTAAATTCTCGAAAGACCTTACACCACTCGCCGCTAGGAGCGTCATTGTATCGGCCACTTGATCTTTACCAAGGAATTTAAGAATCGATAGATGCTTAGCGTCTATCTAAGTTTATTTTTATTCAAAGTTAGCCCATGCTCTTTAGACTTACCCTCGTCCTCTATCTCTACTAAAACCATAAAACATTGTTGCTTGTTGCGGTATACTGTGTGTAATATATGTATTATATTGTTATTACATATATATTAGGTTATACCATTTCGCGAAGCGGAATTTTAATCATAAAACCAGACCTACGTAAAATAAATACGGAAAAATATATCATGAGTTTGATAAGTGTATGAACAAACTTTTCCAATGAAATGCTAATTAATTTTCGTCGACTGTTCAAATTCAGATTTAAAAAGAATAAAGACTAATAATGGCTGGTAATTTCTGGCAAAGTTCACATCAGTACGTAATTTTTTGTTTTTATATGTCTACAGTAGATCAGTGCAATTATTATTAGTATGTTTTATTCTATAATTTTATTCTTATTTCTATTTTAGTCAACAATGGCTGTTAGATAAGCAAGATTTAACTAGAGAACGACAACATGATTTGTCTATTTTATCTGAAGACGAGTATCAAAAATTGTTTATATTCTTTGCTAACTGTAAGTAAAATTATCATTTTAATTATGATATTAAAATTACAAGTAGTGTATGTTATGCTTTTAAATATTGAGTAGTAAAATTATGGAATATTTCAGTGATTCAAGTTCTTGGTGAACACCTGAAGTTGCGACAACAAGTAATTGCAACAGCTACAGTTTACTTCAAAAGATTTTATGCTCGTAACAGCTTGAAATGCATTGATCCATTGCTATTGGCTCCAACCTCTGTTTTCTTAGCCTCAAAAGTTGAAGAATTTGGTGTCATTTCTAATTCTAGATTACTGACAATATGTCAAACAGTTAGTAAGTATCATAAAAGCAGAAATATAATATTTATTTACTTATTATTCTCTAAAAAAACATGTTGATTCTAGTTAAAAGCAAGTTTGGCTATGCTTATGCCCAAGAATTTCCATATAGAACAAACCATATTTTGGAGTGTGAATTTTATTTATTAGAACATCTTGATTGTTGTCTTATCGTTTATCAACCATATCGCCCACTACTTACATTAATCCAAGATGTTGGTCCTGACGATCAGTTACTTACTTTGGCATGGCGTATAATTAATGATAGTCTAAGAACTGATGTTTGTTTACTTTATCCTCCATATCAAATAGCAATTGGTAAGTTCTATTTAAAATAACTTTTTAAAGATGTAATAATTTTTACACAATTTTATGTATTATTATATATTTATACATATTTCTATAGGCTGTCTTCAAATAGCTTGTGTGATATTACAAAAAGATCTCAAATCATGGTTTGCTGAACTAAATGCTGATATGGACAAAATTCAAGAAATCGCTAGGTATATAATCAATTTGTATGAACTTTGGAAAATTTATGATGAAAAGAAAGAGATTCAAGCTCTGTTAAACAAAATGCCAAAACCTAAAGCTGCCCCTCAACGCTAAGACCATTTCAGATATATTTAGAAATTTTAAGGCATTCAGTGAATGTTTTAAGTATTGAAATATAAGCTTTCAATTAGCCAATTGCATATGACGTGATTAAAGTACAATTTTATATGAAAATAAATTATTATTTTATAAGAAAATATGGGTATTTCCATTAAAATAATCACACTTACAAAAAAGATTTTTTCGGATTGTACAAAAATTATTTTTAAATTTGAAAATCTTAACTAAAAGATTTTTTAAATTATAATTCCATTAGATTAAAATTATTTCTTAAAATTAAATTATAGGTAATATCATAATTAAATAGAAAACAAATGTATTCACATATAAACAAATGATAATTTTCTAATTAGCTCCCTTTGAATAGCGCTTCCAAAACCTTTTAATTTCATCGTATCCAGCTTTTGTAACAACAATAGTCCTTTTTCTGAAAAAAAAAAGATTATTATTTTTATCTTTACTTTAAGAATTACGTTCATGTAAAATGCTGCAGAGGTACACTAGATACCTGTATACTTTAGTCTTGATTCCCTATAATCATTAGCATGTAAACTTACTTTCCCTACTACTTTTAGAATGGCAAGAGAGGTTTTTTACATGCATCATGACTGGGCTTACAGTTTAAGATGGAATCCAATCCACCTAGTATTATTAGCTAAATATTGTAAATATTATATAAAAATAATATACCTGTCATTTTGCCAGATCAGGACACCCATGGAAAGAGCATGGTCCCTAAGTACTTGAAAATCTGTTTGAGAATGAAACTGACTGTACAAAACTCCTTCATTAAATATAAATCGGTTTCTCTCATTTTCCCACAACTTGATTTGATCAACAATAGTTGGTGGCAAAACTGGAGGCCCATTCTCAATCATTTTATTATGTGCATGTTGATTTAGATATCCAACTATTTGAGCAGCAGTAATGCCACTCTTCAAAGCTTGGCGAACTGAATCTCTGGTTAGGATTGCTACTACCAGATTTGGAAACCTATAAAAAAATTGTATTTAGAAAAACAGATTATAGTTTCAAATTATTGCATTTAGCCAAATGTTTTTGTACCTATATAACAGTTCACAAAATAATCCTATCAGAGCCACTTGTAAGTTAGAATTTGTGTAAGCATATACCCTGTAGTTTGTTTCAACAACAATGTAACGTTCTTTTTCTAAGTCTCTTGATATTGGTTTATTCTGCCCTGTAGCAATATTTAGAGCAAGTCTTGTTGGATAAAATCTGTTATAAATATCAAAACAATTATCAACTTCATTTGAAGATCAGAGGACTTTTTCAAAAATAATAATTCATTTTTATGCATACCTTCCAGCTTTCCTTTTTCTTTGGTAAACCAGACCAAATTCTCTAAGATGTTGCAAAAATGTTAATAGCCCTTCTGACATACCTTGTGTACTATAATCCTTTCCAAGTGTAGAGAAATTTAATTGGAAAAGAAATGTTAAACATTCTACTAAATGTAGCCCTCTTGCTTCAACAGTATCCAAATACTGAAGAATAAAATACCAAACCTATTTTAGAAACAATAGTTATTTTAGTTTTTTTAGTAATAACGAAATTTACAAGAATAAAATTATTTCTGACCTGAGCTGCAGTATCTAATAATAAAAATTGAAAGCCTGCTTGTGTTATAACAGGACTACCATCTGCTTCATCCCGTTTCATCAACCCAGCATGTAACAAAATTCTGACAGCATCAGCTGATATACCTAATATAATTTTTTGAAATAAAGTATTTGAATAAATGAAATTTTCATTTTTCAAGTAAACTAAAAACATATTAGTAAAAAATAAATACCTTCTTGTTGTTGTGATCCAACCATATAATGTAAAACGCATTCCCACCTTTCCAAAGCATAAGAATCAAGAAATGCTACATCTCTAGGTTTACTGTCAGATTCAAGATTGTTAGACATTGTCCATGGAATACCTCCTCCTAACAATACAATTTTCAAATTTTTCCTAAAAGTGGAATTGAGTACCCATCCAGGCATACCTCCCGGAATAGGGGCTTCTTTCCAAATATGCAGTTCATTCATAACTTGTACTACATTTTCATGATCACTGTTATTGAGTTTAGAACACCAAGAAGCAATCATAGCTTGGGGAATTGTTTGTTCAATAAACAGTAATCTCATAATGTAGTGCCTTGCAATTTCCGGCAGCTCTCTGTAAACTGCGAGGCAAATTGGAGGATTGTTGTACAGTCTATTTAGCATTTCAGAAGATCTAGATTTGAGATATTCATGCAAGTTTTTGCATTGTAGCCCAGTTGGAGCAAGTAAATTTTTTCCACTGATTGAGGCAGTCATTTTGGGTTCTTATAATATAAATTTGCTTCTTATATTTATGTACATACAGCTAATCATAAATAACTAGCTAGAAAAAAATTTATTTTATAATATCTTAGAGGTTATTTACATTCAGCTCAATTTATAACTAATAAGCTTGTTTCAATAATTACTTGAAACAAACATTCTGCAATATAAATACTTGTGTAATTATTTAGAAAATTATTTTAACAATATTCAACTTTCAAACATGACTATAGTACACCGACATAATCTCTGATTTACGTTTACCACGTTAACAAAAGCACTATTACTATAGCCATACTATAGTCCAAACACCGTGTAATGAAACGCATGGAACCACGCGTGTATTCGGTTGATAAAAAGGCAGCAATTTCATTTGTACTTTGACCGGAAGATGTCACTGTAGTGATAAAACAGTTATTTAAAAATTTTCAATTTAGCAAGTTCATCATCTCGACGAGTATATGAAATAAATAACTTTCTATTTTTTTTACCTCTCTCAATTTACTTTCTTGATAAATAAATAATAAATTAGCATATTTGATAAAATGTCAAATTTAAAAAATTAATTTTATTTACTATAGTTACATTTATCAAATTAATTCTAAAATATCTATTTGTTATAATAATGACCAATAAAGCAGTTCTGATAACGGCCGGGAATAGAAAAAAAAATACATTTAACTTTCCTTGAAACAGAAACGAAGATTCTATAAGTGTTATCTCGGAATAATAAAACTCAACCCATATACACGTTGCACTTGCTATATTTTTCACCTGGCGGATGTGAAGATCAAACATAACCGTGTGTGGTTTGTTTTTAACTACGTTTCCGTCGTTACGTAAACATGACACAAATGCATTATTGTTTCCAATGATGACCTATTTCTATCATTTCTAGATGAATTAATAATCTCTTGTGTGTATTAGACAAATAAATTATAAACTCAAATCTAAAGGCTTCTCGCGATTCTTATATAGTCTACCGCATCTGTTTATCTAACAAAATATATAAATTTCAGCAAGTGCAAATTTACGTATGTGTGGATTGTACGTGGATTAACGAGCGTGAGAAATATAAGAAAGAGAGTAAATAAGCACGCACGCAATAAAAACTCCACTACTACTCTTTCCGCTTGATAAGCCGCGCAAACGTTGGCTAATTGCATCAAGTTTATTTTTCCCCTCAAGCCCTTTCCCTTGGCATCGTTTTACTACTTTCACTCGTTCTCATGAATATCGTTATAAGGCTCGTCTCTCAAGTACTCTTAGCTGTGCAAATGCTCATTTCTAACATTAATTTAATTTATTTAGATAATCAACGGTAAATGTTTGATTCAACTGTTTGAAAATCAATTTTGATAATTTGTATCCTTGATAGAAAATGAATTTCGAAAGCAATTACATATTGATTAGTATCTCTATGTATACGTCCTTCGCACGGATTCCTCTAATCAAAAAGAACAAAAAGACCCAATCGTCGATTCAATATATTAACGACTCCGTGTAAACTCGTATATTCGCGTGACACTCACAATAAACTACGTGGGCGAGTGAGAGACTACAAAAAAGAGCACGATGTTGCATTGGAACTCTGCCGATATAATATAAGTAATGTAACCAGTGTGGGCTTCTACAGGGAGTAGGAGGTATATGGCTTTTTCTTTTGTCGTGTAAAAGCACACGTACTAAAATGCGTACGTGGAAGCGGTGTTCTGTAAACTGATAATGCAACGCGTAAGGAATAATCAAAAGTTTTAGTTACTGAAAGGTATATGTATACCGATGGATCTTTGGCGTTTTGTGCGAACATTTATGCGCGGGATATGCTTGTTGACTTTGCTGGTCACCGTGATTTTTTAATAGTTTTTCTATTGTTAAGTTGGATCGATTGATTTTATAAATCGAGCCTTAGCTAATTAAATTGACAGCTGTGCTTTTTTTCTCCACCGAAAAAAGAATTGGCAGACTGCTGTCAACAAAGATAGACACTTCAACTAACTTCGTCGATGATATCACGGCAATTTTAACCCGAACTTTAAGCCTCGTTATTGCTACTTGTACTGTAATATTATTAATGGTAAATCAAAATGTAATACTGTATGCATAAAAAGATATAGGGTCGTTATATATAACGAAAAAATAAAATGTAAACAGGTGTTCTATTCTAGTCACACAGGGCCCCTTATTTATACGTATTTCCGCAAAAAACACGCAAAGATTTCAGCGAACAGCCATCAGACCGACACCATCCTAAAAAAGAAAGATAAAGAATCAAATCCACATCTATACATACGCACTCCAACATACTCAGGCTCGCGGGTTTTACGGGTTTGCACACGATCACGAGTCTAGCCGGCAGCTCAACGCGACTATTTCTCTCCCCCTCTATATATATGTAATATCGTTTGGATATGTGTGCGGTAGTGGCCGGTTACTCATCGTGTTGCTCGCCGCCCTACTCCTCCCTTCTTCTTTTTAAGCTCGGCGGCGGCAGCGGCAGCGCTCGCGGCGGCGGCAGTTCGCTCGCGCTCTCAGTTTGAACATCGCGGCTCGACGTTGCGCAGCCTTATTTCTATCACACCGCTATTCCCTAAAAAAGCAAAAGGAAAAATTCCGTAAGCCGGGCAGCGAATCGCGTGTTGTGTTTCGCGTTAGAACTCTCATTCGTGTGCCAGTGCCACATCTTTTTACAAAGTGCTCTAGCTATTTTTCTGCTCTCCGGTGCCGGGATGAATTCACACTGGATCGTCGTAGGCCTTGCGCTCCTCTGCTTTGCTCAAGGTAAAAAAAAGCTCTATCACGTTTTTCGTCTATGCCGCGTATAAGTGGAGTGAATTCTTCGAGCGGTTGATTGAACTCGAGGCGTTGGGTAAATACTCGGCAATTGCCATTCCAGTGGGCAATCTTTAATAAAATCTAGCCAGGCGAGCTTGAAATGTGCCGGTCATCCGCGCGGCTCCAAGGAAAATCTCAATTACACTCTTGCGCGTATCTCGCAACGCGTGTACAGGTTCACTCGCTTACAGCGTTTCACCAAACTACCGGTGGAAAGTCACGAATCATGCTTGATAATTAGATTTTTCGTAGGCGATCGATCGTTGAATTATCTTTTTCACAACAGTAAAACTCGAAAGAAAAAATTCTTTTCTTTTACTTCAGTGTTATGTTCTCTACGGCGTTTTAAATTTGCTTTTTGACTTATATTTCAGTTATGAGAATTCCAGATATTTCAAAACACTTCTATTTTTGGCTTCGAAAAGCAGGCCAGGTTATCACGATTGTTTCTATTCGCTTACAGAAGAAGAAAACGCACGTGAATTCCGAACATTGTGTTCTTTATGGTGACTAGAATTTGAGTCTTCCTCGATTATATTGTTTTGACTTCAAGAAGAATTTGCCCTATTTAGATTCACTTATATTTTTGATTTTCGAAAGTGAATCAAATATGATTACGATCGTTTGATTTAGTTTATTGAAAACCGTAATTTGTCAATTACAACCGGTGAACAATCAGTAGTATCTTCTAAAGAACAATTCATCCCTGAATAAGCAGTTATGGCTTATCGATTTTGGCGATGAAACGATATCAAATCGCAGTCGTAAAAATACGATACGGTAAATCACGACGGGGGAATCGAATAACAATTTCAGGAAGTAAAGTCTTTCACCCATTGAAAAATACGTACGGCAATATTTGAATGAAAAAACTGCAAAGCATCGGTTACTGAAGTCGATAAAAAAGGCGCACATATATTTATTCGAAAACGCGACTAACAGTGCTGCTCGCGAAGTAACTTTGATTATCAAGACAAATGGAGATAACGACAAATTTACTTTGACTGATATGCTCGTGCCGACTTACACTATTTGCGTTACATGTCGCAAGTTTTCTACTCTTCTTTTCCTCATTTGACAAAAACTGTTTAAATACACACGAGAATAGAATTGGTATTATCCATGCAAAATAACAACGGTAACAATAATTTTACGTAAACGAGCGCTCTTTACGTAAAGAACAAAAAGAAAAAAAAAAAGCGCGCGTGAGCTCTTTCATTAGCTGAATGAGATCGTAAAAAACTGGAGGAAAGCATCAGCGTGCGTTTTCATCGCGCACATAATGAATCTCCCGTCGAGTACAGAATAAAAAATGGTAGCGTCCTAAAAAGTATTTGGCACGCAGTATGAGAGAAACGTCGCAACATTCTATTGTGTTCTTGTAAACAACGCTATGTGCCGTATAAGAAGCTTCCGGAATAAAAAATACTCAACAAACAAAAACTTTTCGAATGACATTAGAAGTCATGGAGGAGATCAATCGAAATCGAAGGCGACGTCGAGTCGAGGCGATTGAGCCGTATCACATCGCAGCTGACAATATTAGGCTTTTTTTCCCTCCTGCGCCTCATTAGCTCTCTCGCAGGAGCCGCGCACGTCGAGTAATTGTGTGTGCGCGCGCGCATACACACATATATACTGCAAGAGAGAGAGAGAGAGTGGTCGAGAGGTGTAATGACCCCAACACGCCGAGAGCGCGTTTATTAAGAAGCAGCGTTCGCGAATTCCTCGTTCGGTGTCGAAATCGTGTCATAAGAAACTACACTCGCTGGTTTCTTTTTTCCAACGAACAAGTGATGAGATGAGCGGAAGTTTTTGGGAATCAAGTTACGAAAGAATGTTGACGTTCGATTTTTCAAAATGTTTTTGGAATACACTTTAGCTTGATCTAGATTTTCGAGTGATTACCTATGTTTCTTTGACAAAAGTAGATATTTTTCATCTTCTATAATTTGATTAAAATATCCTTTGTTTCGACACTATTTTTCAATCTTTCACTTCGAATGATACGATTTCAATTATGCGATTGTGAATAATAACATAAACACTTGTCCACAGTAACGGCGATATTCTCGCAGCGATAAAACATACTCAAGATTTTTTTCTCTCTAGCGTACGTAAGCAGCGATATTTATCAGTATAGACTTGGTTATCAACGCAGGTTGAGTCACCATATTTAGCATTGACAATAATTCTTTACTCGTGTAGTAACCCATTCGATACTTTCGCAATAAAAAGTGTAAGAACATATACATGAAAACATTAATTTTACAAAGGTCTACCGTATAATCTAAGTAAATGACGATAAAAATCGGTAGCCTTCTAATAATCTAGCACTCGAATTAGTGAGGCTCAAAACACTGTACGACGCGCTGCGAAAAATCGTGCACTGTTCCAGCATCCATAAATAACAACGGCTGAGGAGGTTAGGGTGACAATATATGGATTTTCGTGGAAAAGTAGCGTGCGCGCGCGACAATGATCGTCTGCGGCCCAAAGGAAACTCAAAACCCACCGGGCTTTAAAGAAAAAAACGAGATGCGCGCGAGCACGAGATTGAATGGGGAGAGTATCGAAGAAAGGCCACGGCCACATCGTCGCGACGCCGCTGCAGAAACCGGCCGGAAGAGTCCGCGTGTGTGCGTGAGTGTGTCCAGGTGAACGAGAGAAGGAGGGAGGGAGAGAGAGAGAGAGATAGGTCCTGGTAGCGCCATATGAGTTTTTGCCTGGCAGAGAATGAAGTTCGTGGGCGTGTGCCTCCTAACGCTGCCGCATGCGCGCAGATTCGTTATGCTCCTGTTGATTGTTCTCTTTTCTTTCGCTCGTCGACGGTGTAGGTATTTTCGCGGGTTTCTGGCTAATTGTGAGTTCCCTGTACTTTTGATTTATTTTTGCTTTTAGAAAATTGATTCTACCCTTTCATTACTGTTTATAAATATTTCCGGCAATAATAATTAAAACTGTTCGATTTTAATTGAACGTTTTCGAAAGTTGGGTAAATATTGTTGATAAAATGTGCGATATCATTCCTCTATACGAACCGGAAACAAAAGCAGAAGCCATTCGACAAGTGCATATTCAAGAAGCGAATGAATTCCTCTTTCGCCAGCATACGCAAACACCTTCGTTTCGTATTATTTTCCGCAATGAACCCGACAAAATAGCCATTGCGAATCTCTCGCAACAACGAAAACGCAAGCAGGTATAGTGTGTAACGAGCGAGAGGAGTGTAAAATCCACAGGCCGAAAAATAAATGAGCAGAAGAGCGAGAACCAGACAGCGGCGGGTCTCGAGCGTATAGGGCAAGGGGGGAAAAAAGAGCATTGTATCTCGGTCTTTATCTGCTTCTCATTCGGCAGTGGACCGTAGAACGAGAGTCCAGGTGAACGTTGCAGACACTGCTTGGATTCGCTCGCTTCGCGACCCACGCTGTGCCGCGCGGCAACAGATGGCACGATGAGCAACGTCCTCTCGGCGATTTCCAAAGAGCCGGAAAATCGGATGCAATTAAGCTTAGAAATATTAGCCGTTTCGCCTTACATCCACGGAGCAAAAGCCTCGGCAGGGCGGATAAAGTTAATAAAGGAGAGGACGCATGCGAGACGCAGTTTCCGCAGGCAAGGATAATAAAGTTGAATCGTTGACCGTGACCGAAGATACGCGTTGACTCGCCTTGGTGACGCTGCTCGGTCGGTACGCGTAAACGCGACGTGTTTCGACGGTGTGAGGTTTTGCGGAGAAAAAGAAAAAAGGGAAAAGGCGATATCGGCGAACCGCATCGCGGCAAGAAAAACGCGTCAGCCATGTGTTCCGCGTCTATTTTTACGTGTCTATTAAGGAGCGGCGACGTAACCGGCATGCGCGTGCCCAAGATAAAAAGATCGTGAACGGCCGAGGTGATGTGTACCTGCAGCTCGTTGCCCGTGGCAGCTGCTTGGCCGGTAGCCCATGCGACGCGATGCAGACGAGACAGAGAATAGCCGCTCTCTCGGCCGACTTCCTCGTGCCCTTGCCTTTTGGACCACCTTGGTGCCTCCTCTCTTCTTTCTCTCTCATGTCAAACGAGAAAAAAAGAAAAGAAACGAAAGACGGCAAGCGTCTGTTAACCGCCTCCGGGAGGAGCAAAAAAAAAAAAGAAAATTGCCTCTCTAAGCGTCGTACAAATGATTACATGGAATTAGCGGCAATTGCCGAATCGATGTGTCCATATCGAGTTACATCGGAATTTGATGATAGTACGTGATTCATGCATGCGTGTTTACAAAGAAATATAATTTTTTCTGTGCGATCAGCGGTTCGCTAATTGATTGCTCGGGCGTCCGTGTAATTTAAATGAAATGCCAATTGTAAGATTGTAACTAATCACACTTTGATACCACTTATTCATCAAATAAAATAACGCTGTTCTCTCAAATGCCTCATTTATATTTGTATCAATAGTTTAAAAATTTTTTTTTAAGCACGGATACTACTGAGGGTTTCGACCTTGACAATGTTCAATATCACTTCAACTTCCGACGTGATTTTTTTAGCGCCAATTATTACTACTATTAAACACCTCTGGCCGATCAACATAGCTAATTGTTCTTATTTACTGGTCGACCGGAAATAGACATCGATAGCCGGTTCGCTTGGCTACTAGCTGAAAGATAAAAGAATTAAGATAAGCGCAGAGACAAAGATATCTCTCTCGCTAAGCGGAAAGACAAGCACGCCAAGTGTAGGTCTCATTCACTCCTTTGAAACAATCACCGGAGTTCGATCGACCACTCATTCATCGTCACAATCGCAATGTTTTTCAGTTGCATTAAAAATAAAAAAAAGGAACTACGTTTCGCACCGTTACACTAACAACCTTGACTGCGGCAACTCCCTTCGAGAGAGGAAGCTTTTGATAAATTAGAACGCACTATCGAGGGATCAATTGCATTCGAAACGGCAAAATTTGCCATTATTCATCGGACTGTCGGAGACATTTATCATGGACTCGGTCCTCATCTTGGCCAGACTCGCAGTAATTATCTGCCGTTGTTTTGTCAAATCGCCCTGCGCCGTAACAACTGAACAACAGCAGCGCGCTGCGTGCATTCTCAAATGGATTCACCTGTATTAATCTCGGAGAGGAGAGTTTATTATCTCTCTCTCTCTCTCTCTCTCTCTCTCGCTCTGACTCATCTGCGTGTACACACACAATCAAGCGGCAATTTCGTCTGTCGCCGAGGACGCGTAGGAGTTGGGAAGACGTATTGGCACATGCAAATGCGAAACGATGACGAATCACTTGAGGCGCAGCAGCGGCGTCACTTAACAATTGAGGGAGACGGAGTTAAAGAAAAAAGAAATCATAAAGCACCGTTCGAGAGACAACTGACTTCGGCTTTTGTCTCTACTACCGAAAGGCTGTTTAACTATCAAGGCCTTATTTATTTGCACTTTAATGATGCCTGGGTTTTTCTGTGTGTACAACTGTTCAGAAAAGTGTGAGTAAGCGTCAAATGACATCAGGTCAAGTATATAGTTTGAGTGTTTGATTTGATCAGAGATAATACATTTTCCAGGAAAAAAATTATTCTGACGATTGTTATTTACTATAATATACGATTATTCACTCGGCGATTGAAAAATATTTTTAGAAATTCCAGTAAACGAGTATCGTGAATAACAGATCGGAAGAAATCGCAGCGATCGAGAAGAAAAGAAACGCTATATTTTCTAATTACATCGTATCAGGCGATCGAGGAGAGGGAAAAACAGCTATATTTCCTTGTCGATTAACGAGAAAAAAGTCGTAACGTCACGTGCTTTCCCTCGACAGGCAATTCACTGCTAGCCACTGTTACAACAATCCGACGAGCGTTGCGTAAAACAGATCGATTTGTTGATTGAAGGGTCGAGAAGATCCGCGCCGGCGAAAAGTCGTTTGATCGTTTTGTGCAATGTAATCGTTACGAAGCATCGGATAGTAATAGCGCGCTCTAGGTAGACTGCTATCGGCAATTGGGGAAAAAGAAATGCATAAACAGTCTCTTCGGAATTTCGCATGGCATTAAATCTAATCGTGGTCCATCGATCGACCTACCGCGTCACTGGTTTCGTATTGTCCACGTTCAGGCTTATCAATTAAGCAATTGAAAGAGGCGAACGTCATGGGAAAAAAGAGTATAATCTACAACAGAACCCGCATGAGAATATTTTTTTAAAGTTATTTTTTCTCTGCGGACGGCGCTGGTGTTTGCTTTTATATTTTTCATCCCTTTTTTTATGTTTCGCGTACACACAACTTGTGGTTTCTTGATTTTTCTTTTACCTATCGTAAATGTGTTCCGACGCTGCAACTTCGTATTTACGATTATACTATGAAAATTGGTCCTCAAAAAAAAAAGGACGACAGCGCCGTCCCGCCTATAATTCCCATTCAAAAGAAACAAAAACGCAGCAAATTTCTTTCTCTACGAAAAGAAAAACTCTCGTTCCGGCTCGCTAATCAGGGTAAGTGTCTTTGGATCCTTTGTTTGCCTGCCACGGTCGGCGTGCGGCGTCAATTCCAATTTTCCGAAGAGCTACCTGGCGCCGAGGTAAGGCGATGCCCGCTCGCGTCCATTCAAAACAAATTTTGCGCGTGGGGTGGCGCCGGCGCATAAAGCCCCATTGTCGCTGGATCTGCTACTTTGCTCGCTGCGCGAGTTCAGGTGTGTACTCGTTTGTTTGTACGATCCGTTGGTACGCGGCTGCATTGTACGGAAAAACTGTCTGTTGCTTGGCAGAATGTAACACTGGAGTCACGTAGTTTCACTGCGAGCGAGTACCTTGAGGCAAGATTTTGAATTTTTCGGTTAGCGCCGAAACAAATTGTGAGAATTCATCATCGCGTATCATTGCGTGCGAAATTCATAAACGACGAACGTACTTTTTTTCTTTATGTATTTCTTCCACTAAGAAGAAAAGTAGCGTATGAATAATATTCAGACGCATATGCACACCGTGCGAGTGAGAGTCAAGACGAAGCGTGGGCTAAGGCGTGACGTTAGATATACTAAACTATGATTATATTGTTTGTCCAAGGCGTCATTGTACGTAATATAGTATTCCCGGAACAAGAGAAAGTTGCTGTTATTGCATCTTTTTCACGTGAAAAAAAATTATGAAATTTTCATTCAACACTGAACAACAAGCATAAAATTGGTTCTAATTCAATTGTAAGATAGATCGCGGTACTCTTACGCACAATTGAACAACCCAATAAACTCAAGAGCCCGCTTTCACTTGATTTTCAATTCCACCCACTCGAATAAAGCAGCACCGCGCGTTGAGAAATAAAAAATCACCATAAATCCAATGCCGAAATTCTCGTGCATGCAGCATCGCTTCGGTGTGTGAGTCTCTTTCTCTCACACACACACACACACACTCTCTCTTTCTCTCTCTCTCTGCCCCGAATTCGGAATCGGGGTCAAGACGTCGACTCAGAATAAACGCACGCGCCTCGGAATTTCGGCGTGCGTGAGATCGACGGTATCTTAGGCCTCTGACTCTTGACTAAACTTTATGGATTTTTAATTGGAGATTTTTTTCTTTAACTACATCGTTTAATTTGACGAGATACATCGAAAGGATTTTCAGTTTTTGGAAAACCCACTTAAATTTTATTGCGCCTCTCTCGTCCAAGTTGATAGCTGTTGTTTAGCTCCGCGGTAGCTACGTCGACTTGCGCATTAAAGAAAAAAAGTGTTGATATTTGCGCGAAGGAGTATCGACAAGCCAAACGTCTTGCCAAAAAATCGACGATGACACCGATGGCAAGAATTATAAACGATCGGCCGTCAATAATCGAAGTATGGTGCGCAATCGCATAAAACTCTCGCCGCAAACTGCACCGTTACTCAATCAGTTGCCCCCAGCGTGGCGGCGGCGACTCTTCTCTCTTTTTGCTTGTTCATTAATATGAGCCGCCAGGTGCAGTGCGCGTAGAGAAAGAAGAACGAGTTTGCGCTCGCGGAATTTCGTACGAGTCTTCTTCCTCCGTCCGTGGCTAATTGGCTGCGCGTGTCTCGCTGCGAAAAGGACGATTTTCTGGTTCGCAAGCGATAGCTTGGGCGCGCGAATTGCTTGCTTAGAGCGCGCGCGCCTTCGGATTGTACGATCGGGTCAAATCGACATTTTAACAAACGTCGATTCACAGACATGTGAAAATTAATGAACTTGTTTGGCGTTCAATTTTAAATCGAATCGTGTCTGGACGATGAGCATTTGTTGGCGGCAGCAATGTTTAACATCCATTTGGCAACCGCGATAATGGTAAAATGCACTCAGCCTGAAAATCACGAATGTGATGCTGAAACGCTCGTGCAAATCCGTATCTTGCAGTCGACCAATTTCACAAGCATTCGCATGCAAAATGACAACAAAAGCCATCGGCATACAATTTCTGTGTTATCCGATCCTCGTTCATCATGCCACGCGCAGCTCAATTCGCGTCAATACATTAAAACGACGCACACAGTTCGATTGCGCGGAAAATCCGAGGGGGCGTATTACGCGCCAATTGTTATTTCATCCACATGGTGATCGAGACGGGAGTGAGTACGACTCTCGTGTGCAAATAAACAGCACTGCCACTGCCTTACACCGCCTATTTTTTATTATCGAACGACGACTTTTTTATGATTTCGAGAGGTTTCCCTCCGGTCGGGTTTCATTGCTAGGAATGTAGGTTGCGCTTTAACCAGACATGTTTCATAAAGGACTGGAAAAAGTTGCTGCTAACAACTGAGTTTGTCGTGTTAAAAACGAACGTGGATCAATTGCGAATGTTGAAAACGGTACCATTGAAAGTTTTAGATTTTTGCTTTACTCTATGACGATTGCGATCCTGCAAAAAGTGGATGCTCTTATCTCGAACACCGACGCGCCTAATATTTTTTCTTTGATAACGATACCGATAACATTCCTATCGCGGTATCTCGCACTTTCGATAGATCGCAGATTAATTAAAATATAATTTTAAGTTTTATTGAGAAATCAAATCGCACGTTAAACCACTTTTCGATAGAATTTTTTTAAGCCGCTTTACAGCACAAAATAGCTCGAAATAATCCTCTCTCTCCCTCTCTCGATAAGTCTTTCATCCGATTCAGCCATTAAAATAGGCCTCCGCAGTATATACGTCTCGGATATTTCTTTTCTTTATTCCTCGAGAGGTTTGCACGCGTAATCCGTTCGATTCCATTAATAAAACCGCCCACCCATGTTTCTAACTCACATCTCTCTCTCCGCCGATCGTTTATCGCTCGAAGCTTTCTTATCGCTCGCCCGCTGCTGGTTGCTCTCTTTTCTAATACATATTTCGCCGATACATCTATAACGCTGATCGCGTACTGCCAAGTATTTTTAGCATGACGCCGTTATGTAGAGAAACACGCGCTGAGGACTGAATTGTAATACGTAAGTATAGAATAATTCAGTCGCGCATATAATAATATTCAGATAAGAATGGAGCTTACATTCAAAATGACGAACCCAATCTAATTAATAACTTACAGAGTGTATGGAACAAACACTTTATATTTTTTTACCGAAAGTATCAGAGATTAAACTTTGTCTACCTCTGCAGTGTTCAATTGAACTTGAAGTAACAATAACAATAACAATTGTCTTAGGATTCAAATTCATAGTCAGATGATTGAATACCTTGCACCAAAGTTACGTAATATACAACCGTCCATAAATATAAACCTGTCAGGTTTAGTTTTGAATCTCGCTCACGCGTGCGTTGTATTATTTGAGAAAAGGGGAAGAGAGACAGAGACAGAGTGAGACGCTACAGTTGCGTAAAAAAAGTAGTCGCTGCAACCAAAGCTTTCTATTCGCGTCAACTCTGACGATGTTTCGTTATAAAAAGAACTTACCCAACGGAAAATTTAACGAGTCGCTCGTTTTCAAAGGAGAAAAATAAAATCCTGTTCTCACTCGGTCACGTTCGTTTGAACTTTAACTGTATAAAGAAAAAGGAACCAGACATACGTATAATAAATTGTACAGAGCTTGCAACAGCCTTAGAGCTCGACTTTCACATGAAAATTACATGCGAAGTTGATGCTTGTTTGTGGATTACCCTCACGGCATTATAACAACTCCTACTTACGCGAGATAGCGAACGAGACACCGTGATTAGAGAGAGAAAGAGAGAGAGAGTATCTGGGCGCGGATTGCGGAGATCGCCACGGGCGAGAAATCGCTGCTCGTAATTGTGAATCAAAATCAAGCAAGTCTGTAATTCGCTTATCTAGGCTAGCATTCCACGTAGCTTAAAAAAACTCACGATGTTCATTGTACGTTTTTTTTCTCGTCGTCGTCGGGCAAGGCAAAGAGAGAAAGACGCGGGCTCGCGCGCGCCAAAGTCCTTCACGAAAAGCTCCCCGGGGCACTGCAGAGCATGCGAAATATCATTCTCGTGTTTAATTGAATTAATAACGAAAACGCCTTGCGGGACATGCGCATCCCCCTTCGATATATAATGCACGCAAGCCGCAATTTGAAATTGAAATATAGATCGCCATATGTAAATCAGAATTGTGCACACTCTGTCTCGAATCGCGGTTATAACGGAACACAACTTGCGTCGGTATTTCTTTTTTTCTCTTTGGGGCCTTTCGAGGGGAGGCATGGACTTTGTATTATACGAGAGAGAGAGAGAGAGAGAGAGAGAGAGAGAGAGCAGTATACCGTTTTTCTTCATCATAGAACGCACTGTGGAAGATTGAATTTCAAGGCATATACACCTACATGGCTTCTGTTGTGTTACCGAGTCGAGGGCGTTTTACGTATTAATGCATACATATAAGTCGATGGCTTTGTTACGGTATCTCTCCCTAAATCCTCCCCATCAAACACAACTTTTGCATTAAAATTTTGACGCATGGCTTCCTACGTAACATTGCATTAGCATCGAGTTTCGACCCACTTCGATGAAAATCACGCTGACACTTGGAATGATCTTCATAAATTTTCACTCAACCTGTTTGCGGCGTATTAAAGGCGCACTGGTTATCTAATTGCCCAATAGGCTTCACACCTACTCGAATAAAATGAGGAGAACCGGCTTCCTCGTTAAATTCCAGCAGCAGCGTTGAGCTTTCGATTATCGGAGTGCTCCCCACGCGCCGATCCATCTCGTGGGCGCGGGTGACAATGGCTGCACAAGCGCCAGGAATATACGATATGAGGCATTTGTTCTGTCCAAGCGCCAGTAGCTGAAGAATTTCTAGTGGGAGGTGCTCTGTCGGACCAATCTTAATCGAGTTATTTGTTCGACTGTGCAATGATTTGTCGGCGGTCTATCACAATGACGAAGGTTATATTAATGTCAGAGCGAGAGAGAGAGAGAGAGAGAGAGAGAGAGAGAGAGAGAGAGAGAGAGAGAGAGAGAGAGAGAGAGAGAGAGAGAGAGAGGAGAGAGAGAGAGAGAGAGAGAGAGAGAGAGAGAAAGCCTGAGAGCCTCTAAACGCTTTCTTTTTGATGATGGCTCTTCTCAGACGTGCCTCACCGTCGTCAACACTCTCGAGACTTTCGCGGAATCTCATCGTAGTCTTCCGGATTGCATTTGCCAGACTTTATTGACATCGCTTCTCGTTGACCGCGTCGTAGCACAGCGCCTCTCGCTGGTTCGTAACGTACACATTGGGCGTCGCCTTTATCCGAGTCTAATTGTGTCGCGCAGGAAGAAGCGTCGTTCTCCGGTACGCGACACTATTCCGGGCGGCTCCGACGCGCTGCGCAGGGTCAAGTGATTTATTCGCTCGACTCTGGCTCTTTGCGCGCGTTTATACATATACATACATACCCTTTTGATTTTCAAGTGCAAGCGTCGTTGCTTCCTCCCTTCAACTTTTTCTTCGTCAGTTACTCGGTTGCGTCGGAGGTTGATATCCCGGAACAATGACTCGTGCATCTGCTTACTTTGCGACTCTCCGGTGCCTGGCAAAATATCAATGGAGATGCCTGCTTGGAAGGACCTTCGCCGATTGGACGCGTCAATTGGCAGTTCAAGTCGCCGACCGACCTACCAGTCGAGCGTCATTTCTCTTTCATCAGCGACTCGCAAATTGCGCGCGACGATTATTTTAGCGGGATGCGGACCTAGTCAAGCTAATTTATGCACACGTACTGCTCGAAATCGCGATGACGGCAAGCTCTCGTTCGCTGACAAGGGACGATTTGGTAACCTGCCGATTGACATACTTACCAAAGGGCGATGTAGCATTCAGGGGCGAGCGCACGCACAGAGCGACGTCGTCGCGTCACAAAAATCGTTGCGCGCGTGTCAGTCGCGCCATTAAAGATGCATCGAGCACGCATACGTGTACGATAAGGCGCGCGACCGGGAACCTCAATTGCTTGGACGCCCTTTCATCATCGCCGAGGCACCTTCGCCACCCGATTCCCTTTTTTTTCCTTGTGCTGCCGAAGCTGTTTGAAAGCAAAGCTTTTTTTTTATCGAACCGCTCACTTCATGAATGCACAGTAAATGATGATTGCGTGAGAATAGTTCGGTAGTAGGTTACCCTTTTCTTTTCAACGATTAATCGTTTACGTGACACGTTTTCCGAATGATTCTGAGTTTTGTTTTGTTTCCTTTCAAAATGTTTATACTGTAGTTTTGAGACATCATACGGTGTATCGTTGTGCTCTCGTTTGTGATTTGGTTTTGTGTATTTTATCGCGCTCTCGCTTAAACTTCTGCTGATAGTCGAAACAGGATAAATAAAAAATTAGCACGCAAAAGAAATTGTTTTAATCAACGTAAGTGACATAATAATTCTTGGCAATTGCTCCAGTTGTTTTAACTATGTGTGCGTATGGCTGAGTCGGCTTTCTCATTAGAGTTAAAACAATAGGTTAATGAAGCAGTCAGACTACATTAACTCGAGACGCACAAGTCTTGTGGAAGTGTTCGGAACCGTTTTTCACACGAAATCGACCTCGAACGTAGAATTACTAATCAAGCGCATTATGGTATTCCGGCATTGGAATTTTCCTAACTTTATCGTTCTCTTCCCGGGTAACCCGACCTGAATTATTACTTAACAGTTTCGTTTGTTTCGAACTCTCCTGTGCGCGACAGACGAATTTCTCATGTTACACGCCAGCGCAATTTTTACGAGCTATAAAAAAAATACACTCGTCGCGACACATGCTCTCTGTCTCTCTCTCTCTCTCTCTCTCTCTCTCTTTTCAATTTTGAACGTTCAGTTATTTTCGGGAGAGTTTTATAGCTATACTCGTGAGAGGAAAAACTGTTACTTGATGGCTTGTTAAAAATTTACGAATTTGGCTGGTGAAATATTAATAATGATTTTACAAGTGATTTTGAACCTTTTTTGTGGAACCGTTCAAAATAATCTTTAAGAGATATTTCAAAGCACGCATTTACACAGAAGACTCGTAAACTCATTTGCTGTCAACGAATCGCTTGATTGAGCCAGTTTGCGTGATCCCGTTGCTGCTACTTCCCTTTTGAACTTTCACGATTTTCGGCCAAACAAAAGGCGCTAAAAAAATGTCAATTTACACAGTTTTAATCGAATTACACGTTTTCGTGGAACGCTTTTAATGCACTCCGCACATAAGTCTGAATTATTATTACTATTCAGTTGGCTATTTCACGGAAATTCTAAGCTCCATTCACGCAAATATCTCACAAACACAGACTCAATTTATCGAAGAACTCATAAATCCTCGTGAACGGCCCGAGAAGGAAAAAGAAATGATTCTCATAGCGCGCAAGGCGTCGAAATATATGAAGTTGCGTAGAACCTCGGAATGCAAAAAAAGAAAAAAGAAAAAGAAAAAACGACAGAACGACTGAATGTGAGAAGACCATAAGCTTTCATAGCACAGACGTAGAGCCTTGAATTCCTTTTTGTTTCTTTTGGACCGGAGGCTTGCGAGGTCGGAGGGCAGAATGTGAAAAAAGGCGCGAATGAGCCTATTGATATGGGCAGTGCCCGGAGAGCGAGAAACGCTTAATTTTCAGCAATTGCCACTGTATCCTTCTTTTCGTTCAGATCGAACTTAATTGGCTGTTTCCTTTTTTCTGCCCTCTGACGTTTACATTATTTATGGACTCGATGTGTGTGGTTTTATTTTGTAGGGAGGGAAGGGGAGGCGTATATTAGGTAATGTAGTTAAGCGCGAGTATAATTGTGATCTGTCTAATTTTCAACACGAAAAACTTAATTTAAAAAATGTAAGAAGCTGGAAAGCGCTTAAAGTTATTAGTTCGCTGTACGTGTCAACTATTTAGAATTCTCTCAAAGTGCATCCACGAGCTGATTTTATTCGTTCGATAGTTTATTCTCACTGAAATCAATTAGTTCTTCGTTTAGAAATTGACATCGATTAAAAAATACTATATATCTTTTCAAGGGCATTTTAATCGTCCTGCAAATACTATCCGGCAAACAACCATAATCTAACTAAACGAGTAATTTGTCGCGATCTTTGAGACACGTACCTCCTAAAAATTAGAAGTTAGCTCAAGATCAACGCACCATTACAAGCTGTTTTTTTCAATTAAATACAATTCTTCGATTGTATGGAACACACGTACGCCAGAGTCATCGGTTCAGTAAAGCCTCGAACACGCGTCAAAAGTCGTTCAAACAAGCTCCGAAAAAAAAATGTACATGGAATCAGTGTCGCAGCAGCAGCAACCGTATCCAGTGGCCAAACACAGGATTAAGGAAGAGAAAAAAAGTTGACACTGAAATTTCTCGCTTCGCGCGTGTGTATCAAGAGCAAGTCAAACAGAGCCGCGTTGGTGGCAGATGGTGGTTGCCTGCATGACGTCACGCACTCGTAAAATCAACTGCGGCTTATATATTTTCATTTGCCCTATATGTGTGTTACGCTGCGGACTGGTCGCTATAACTTACATTTACGTGGAGCGGCAACGATCAAATTTACCGTTTCCGCCTTTTTCTTTTTTTTCGGCAAGTGCTTTGCCTAAGTGAACTTACCGCGAACACGCCGTGCACGAAGACTCAACGCTGCGCTGTGGGTTGAGTGTTAATAGATGCATCACGCCTCGGAGATTACGAATTTCGAAGGTTTTTCCAGTCGACAGGACAATGTAGTCCTTTTTAATTTGATCGTTGGATATTTGTAATCGGCAAAAGATGTTTTCTCATTTCTATGTCTGATCGCGGAATTTGCCATGCATTTAATATACGACATGTTAATGAATATACTAGAAACTAATCTAAGAAAGACATTGTTAACATCAAACACTACTTTAGAGGACATTGTGGTTTATGTTACATTGGATTATGAAACGTATATTACATCATACACTGTCAACGATTTAATTAGAATATTAAGCCGTTAGTATTCAGAAAGAGAGCCGTATTCGGTATTCAGAAAATAGATGCGGCTTTATAGATAACAAGAACCAAACGTAAAGCACAATAAATTGTAGAGAAACAAAGGGCCCACCACGAATGTGTGTGCACGCTGCATATTATCGTGTCGAGATCTCTCACCAAATCATCGCGACACCCCCAACTCTACTCCTCGCGGGCCCTTAACAGCCCATAAAAATAAAATTCAACGAGAGTGTATGTTGGAGCTCGAAAAAGTAGATCTCACGCAGATAAAAGTCCGTGGAGAACGGTTGGGAAAAAAAGCCATTTTTGTTGTTGCTTTTTTAGAATCGTTGTCCACCGACTTCTCGATCCTATATTTGGACGATTACTAAGCGCAATCCTTTTGCGCCCGAATGTTTGTCTTTCAAAGTCTGGCGAGTTTAGTCTGAAAACAAAAGTTTTCGAGCCATGTGGGCAGGCGAAACCGAACATCTTTAATCGGCGTTACACTTTGGATCATATTGAGCCTTTAAACTCAATTGACGCTTAGCGTTCGAAAGTCCATGCCCTTATGTCACGGTTATAGGTTACAATAATAGAATCGAAGCTTTTGGCGTGAGATTTCCGGTCGACATATGTCAAGCTGAAAAGCCCTGATAAATCGGATCATCGTCCGACCAGATAAACTCTTACGTCTCTCTCTCTCTATGTACTATAAGCGATTGCGCAATGGAATCTAAGATCGTTCTCATTCATTGAACTTCATTAATTTGCATTCGCTGTGAATGCTTGCGACGGCGGTTTTCAATTAAAATACTTCGAGCGCACGTGCGCGGGCTGTGCGATTTCGAACTGCTAATAATTTACGCCCATAATGAATTCCAGAGAAAAACAATGTTGTTGACGATTATATAGACAAACAGAAATGGAACGCCAACGAGATATGCGGATTTCTTAGATTTTGTAATACGTACGCGAGACAAAAATTCTTGTTTTCCGAGATAACACATTTAATGTATTTAAACACGTAGTACACCTTCAATCTTTTTTTCTTTCCAATAAAAATGATCTTAATGGACCGATCGCCTTTTAAAAAATTGAGTCCACTTTCGTTGGGTGCGAAACTTATCTGGATGATTCACGAGAGGTGTCTCGTTTAAACTTGGGATAAATTCATTATAAGAGGCTTATTCGGTCACAAATAATGTTTTTGCGCAACTACGTTTGAAAAAAAAAAAAAAAAAAAAAAAACGGGAGCTTTTAGAAGAGATAAATGACGCGAGTTTTATAATTCGCCAAGATTTCCGAGTATCCGCAGCTCAAGCCCACTGACCTACATGCACACTATCAGTCGTTTCTGTTTTAGCTCTCTTCTGTCTCTCTCTTTTTAACTATAAGAATCGCTTGCCGATACATAGATGATGTCATCAATTCGTTTTTTACATTCGCGTATTGACGAAAATGGAACGACGATAAAAACATGGCCCGTACGTAAATAATCGATACGCGAACGTACAGTTTTAAACTCCGCAAGTATAAAACGTCGAGGTGTGCGTGAAAATTGCATGTGCCGATAACGGGAATTGCCGGTACGCTTTGAAAAAATATCGCTGTTTATGCGTGTCGTGCTCTAAATATGCGGTCGCGGCACAATGGAAAATTATTGTTTAAAAAACAGTTAAAAATAATTATCTTTAATCTTTGGGTTCAATTAGCTATTCCTAATTATTCCAATTTACGGAGGAAATATGTCGGGTCTGTCATTTATTACCGAAGGCCCGGCTAGTCGCTTAATTTATACGTGTCGTCGTCGCGAGCGCGCACGCGCGTCGGTTGACAATCGACTAACAAATCGCTCAAAAATAAGTGTAAAACGAGAAGAAAAAGACGAAATATTTTGCCTCGGGTGTAGAATTGAAAAACCGCCTGGACTTGACCCGCGGAAACGTGGACACAGCCCAGCCCATATGTCGAAACGTATGCGCGAGCCCTAGAACGAAAGAACAAGCGACACAGACGAGTCGCGCTTATTAATGAGAAGCGGGTCCCCGGCCGGCTACAAAGCTGATGTCATCGCGCTGTCCGCGTGAACTCCACATGTGTGTACGCGGTTGTTTCTTCTTTCCCCGTCTCACGAAAAACAACGGCGATGCTGATTCGAACCGTAGGCGCGTTGTTTCGCTGGCCGCTTATCCGAAATTCGTCAAATGAAAGTGACGTTGTTTTTACGAAGGAAAAAGAAAAAGAGCGAACGAGCGGGAATACGCTTTGCATAATCGACGCGCGCAGCGCGCTTACGCAACTCGCGCGCGCTCGAGCGTTTATTATCGTACGTTCGCGCGCTCGAGATAGGATATAGAAGATTTATTAAACAACGTCTGGCGACGCTGACGCAGAAGAGAATGGAATTGTTCCTTTTTTTCTTCTGTTTTTCGGTGAACGAATCCTTCCTGTTTTCGCGTTTTCGCTGGTCCACCCGGCCGCGCGAGCCAAGCCGATGACGACGCGCAATTTCGCCGTTCGAAGCCTCGCGCGTTCGGTCGTACGAGCGCGCCCGCTTGTTTAATTATAGGCGTCCGCTCGACTTGGTTCTAGCGGGCGCTTTCATTCATGGACACTTCGTCAGACAGCTTCCCAATGGAATCTTTCGCGGGCGTTCCCGCAATTCTTAAAAGTCGCAGTAGATTAGTCGAAGAAACGACCCTCAACCTTCGTTGAGCATCTTTTTTTTGCAACGTTTTCTTGCTAGCCCCAATTGCAATTCATATACACAGCACCGCGCGACGTCGTCGAGTTTTTCCTTCGGCTTTTTAAATGTTCATTAAGGCTAATCACCGAGCGCCAGAGTAATTTAGTAATAACCTAGACATCGTTCGCGTTTTCCACTCTCTCTCGTGCCACTGTTACACGTAAAGTAAACGTTGGTTCATAATTTTCCCTCCTAAACCGATTTTCTGCCCGATGTGCCATTTCGCGCTTGTCGATAAGAAAGGGTAATTGTTACGTAACAACAAAAAATTGAATTTGCAAAGAAAATAAAAGACAATGCGAGCTAATAAATCCATCTCGAGCTGAAAAAGTGCAGTGAAGAAACTCATCCATCACGTCGCGCAGCATCTCTTTTTTTTCCCCGCACGTCGACCGATCACTCATCTGATGCTGCTCTTGGTCCCATTGTACGTGTGCGTGTGTGTGTGCGTGAGCGAAGCAAAGCAATTAATTTCGCCGGAGCCCAGGCTTACTCGCGGATCCGGCCTTTCGCGAGGTATACGTTTTATTCATATTGCCGGCTCGTTTATGCTAATCGACGACCGGTTTTCTCTCTCTCTCTCTCTCTTCGACCGACACACAATGACGCTCTTTTTTTCGTTGTCCACCGTCGCCGCGTCACGGAATAATGCAGAAGCCGTCGTGTGCTCATTGAAATTTCTAAAATGCGCGTTGCATGTGTGGTTTTCATCGCGAGCGCGCGGCTTTCTTTCTACTCGGGAACGCTGTGCGTTTCTCCTCGTACGAGGGCCGATTCTTCTTTTGCTCTTGCCTCGCGTCGGCCTGCCGAGAGCCGCGCGTGAATGGATGTTGCAACGTTGATTACGTCGCGGTGCAGAGGGCAATTTCACGGACTTGTCGCGATGGCGTGATTTGGAAAATTTGTTGTTTGAGCGCGCGCGAGAATGGGAAGTTATGCGCGAGCACGTAAAAACGGATACGTGCGCGCAACAATCGCTTGGTATTGTTCGAAGGCTTGTACGCAGCGGTAAAAAAACGGGAAAGATTCGCTCTTGTTCGGTTGTCGACGAGGCACTTACAGTCAATATGATTTACTTTCTGTTTCAAGTGAGTTTTCACTGCGATATCTGCCAATGTGGAACAGGTCGTTCGAGCGGCCAGTTGTTGCACACGCGTTTACTGAAATTCCCCTGGTAATTTTTATACACGCGTCGATTCGATCGGATGGTTAAAAATAATATTTAATCGAGGCTCATAAACGGCCGGCGAACGATTCGATCGTTAACTGCGAAACCCACGCGCTCATCCGCGAGTCCCCGGTAACAGATATGGATGTTTGCGCAAATGTTTTATCTGAAAAAAACATTGTGAAAGTAAACTCACCTGTTTTTCCCGTAAGTACGACACGACAGGGCGCATAACTTTGTGAAAGAAAAGGAAAAGACAAACGAACCGTAGAGCCATAAAAAGCGGCTCAGGCGCGCATCTGAAAACTTTGATAAAGCTTTGTCAAACAGTCGGTAGTTTAGCGATAAGCAGAGTGTGCCTTGAGAGGGTCAAACAATAGGACCCTGCGCGCGTGCACCTGCGCTTGCCCACATCGAAAATCCAGCCCCCCCCCCCTGCCCCTCTCTCTCTCTCTCTCTCTCTCTCTCTCTCTAATAACCGGTTCGATTCTTTTCTTGTTGAGTTTTTAGGCGCGATCTAAATCAGAATCAGCGTGCAAATTACAGGTTCGTCTTGGAATTCCCTTCTCTGTGCAGCGAGTAGAAAAATCCAAGAGCCGACGTTCCGCACTTGATTACATATTTTTTCGTAATCGCACGCAGGCGCACTTTTCCATTCTCATCCGGTTTTATTAATTCGTAAGTACGCGCTCGGTCCATGATCGCAAATTTGACGCGATAGCGATGTGAATGTACAGCTGCTATGTGCCAGTGGTATCGACGCACAGCTCGGCAGCGTGCTCTCTTTCTGGACTGGACTTGCCCTTGCCGTATACTGTGACGTTGCGCAACGCCTTGGCTGCCTGTCTATGCCCGATAAGATCATCTCGAGGATGTTACTTTCATTCGTATTACGTAGCGCGCGCATTATCAATGTCAACTTCTCTCTCGAGTTGGATTTACCGTTATTCAGGCACGCCTGTGCGTAGTTTTTCTCGGTGACCCGGAACAATTGTGTTCGTCGGTAGTCAAGCACTGTTTATTGCAACAACGCAAACGGCTTTTTCTTTGAAATTAAACGAAGCGCACGATTAACTCACTGGCTTTAATTAACTTTATCGCGAGTATACTGATGTTGTGTAAGCCAGATTCTCGGAGTAATTATTTAAAAAAAAGAGGCAGTGTTTTCGAGATTGGTCACGTGCGAATAAGTGTTTTGCGAATGAATATCGTCAGTGTTTTCAAAACGTCTGGTCATTGATATTTCATTTGGTCGCGTGTTTTCAAAACAGCGATTTCGCACGTGACCGACGAAGGGAACAAGAATAATGGTGGTAAAGCAGATCGCAATCTTAATTGAATCTCTGACCGAATCGAAGTGAACAGTCAGAATCGTGAGTAATATCCCTCGCCGGAAAAATCGGCAATATTTCACAAACTCGACGACTTGGGGCGCGAGAGTGCAACGAAATTCTCAGCTTACGATACGACACATTGTAACACACGGCAGCGACGCTGTATATGAATCACGGGCAGCGCGATGTAACGTAAGAGCGCGCGGGAGTCGTAGTCTGAATTATTTATGGTGCGCTTCGGCGCGAATGCGCGTGCGCGCGCGAGCGCCAAAGTCAACCGCCGGGCAATTATCGGCCGGCCAAGTTAATAATCACGCGCCGGGCGTGTTAATAATGATGCGCCTTTGGCCGCTTGTAAAAGCGGAAAAAGGCGAAATTTTCTGTTGCGCAACGCCGAGGGTGACGTCATCGAGGGGGCAGAAAGAAGACCGATGAGCACTCGAACGAGCATCCGTGGAATTTCGAGGCCTCATCTCTCGTAGACAAAAATTCCCACTCGAGATATCGGCCGAGCTCCGTTGCTTATCGTCGATAGCGACGACGTCTGGCCTGCGTCAGTTAGCGCGATCCGTCAGACGAACTTTTCGGCCTATTTACGGCCGGCGCGCGCGATGGCTTCTTTCTCTCGACTTTTAACCCAAAAAGATTCGACTGGTCGATAGGCGCGCGCTCATAGGCGCGCTGTTCGCAGACTTGTTTTCCCAGGGAAAGAGGTTTCCTCACCGAGCAGCAGGTGGGTAACGCGGAGGAAATGTTATGACTGCGCCGGATATGGTCATTCCATCGCGAAGGTAGGAATTCGGATTGTTTTTATTTTATCGGCGGAGCTCGCCTCAAGCCTCGGACCTTTATGAATTCGCAACGCACGCGTTGCGTGAAACCAGCTGTCTATTCGTCGCGATAAAAGCAACCGGGATTACCGCCGTAATCCCAAGGATTATCACTCGTAATAACCCTTTTTTTCGCTAAATTAGATAGTTAACGCTATGCGCTTGCGATCGCGCCGGTGTGAAACGGACCACGGGTCAATGTCGTAAAGCGCTTACGGAATATTGAGAAGATAAAGTCGCAATGTAAATAGCCCATTGTCTCTCGTATCGGAATACGATTTGTCGCGATCGATCGATTGTAAAATGTCGTGCATTTACAATCAATTAATCAAACTTGACCGACATCGATTAACCGCTTTCTTTTTCAATCCATATGCATGGCGTGAATATTCGCGCGTGCGGGCTTCAACTTTACACGCCCGCGGAGCCATTCGTTCTGCGCTTATTAGCGCGACTGAAAAATCGGAATGTCAGCATGTATATGTATCTTTCGATCGGTTGCGAAGCCTGATTTACGCCAAGCTCGCCCTTAAAACGTGAATGGCGCGTGAGAAATGCAGTTGCGCTGTACGAAATCGACAGAGTATAACGCGAGCCGATTAGCGTCTAATTGATCGCCGCATAAACTCGCTCGTTGCTGAATTGAATAAGTACAGAAGTGCGGTGTGCATATAGTAGCCGGGCGGGCTCGATATCCGGCTGTGGCTCACGCAGCACAAAGACCGACTTGTGCGCCGCCTTGATCCTCTCTCAGGATTTCCTCTTCGCCTCGCCATGATCTTTTTTCTCCTTTTTTAGCCTTCTCTTTTTTACACGGGTATTTCGTGAAATTCAACGTGTTTTCGTACACTTACGGCCGAAAACATGCGCACATGGATAACGGAATTAAATTTGTCAGATCATTTGAAAATACTCGGTCAAAAGTATGTAAATTTACTTTGTTACAAGTTCATTGCAAGTTCTTTCATTTTATATGTGGTAACGTCTTAATGATTTTTTTTTCTCGCCAGATGGTTTTCATCTTCTTTAATTGCATTTATTATTCCGTATTATTAATAACGTGTGTTTGATATGAGATGTAGCATAAGAGGAAAAAATGCTATGTTGTACACGTGTTACTCGCATTCGTATTGACGTAAATACGATAAAATCCGTTATGAATCATCTGAAAATTATACAGCATCAATCATTGCTTATCTAAGGTAACGTAGGTCAGTAAATATTTTCCACATAGCATACGGAAAAATCAGGCACTCGAGCCGGGATCCCCCACCCCTCCGTGAAAAATCCACATTATTACGTACGATCAAGCGAGGAGTATAATTATTCGTTTGTTGGAAAATCCATAAGCGTGAGTACACGCATCGGAAGCGGATATTAGTGAAACATCTGCCGGTATGTGTCGCGCCTGCACCCCCCCCCCCCTCCCCCCAACCCCTCCGATAGTCTCATTTCCTCTCTGCACACCTACGCCGCACCGCGCACCCACCGTAAATGTTTTATGAGCGTACCTTATAGTGGGGGGAAGCGTTTTTAAGCTGGGCATCGGTGCGAGCCCGAATATATATTTTTTCTCCCTCCCCCCTTCTTACTCTCTCTCTCTCTCTCCCTCTCTCTATGTACAATGTACATATACGGGCTAAGGTCAATGATTCCTCGTAGGTACAGGCTCGGTCTGTCGATCTTCGATCACCGTCACGCCGATAACTATCTTCTCATCGTTCCAAATTGCAGTTGCTATTATTGGCTTAAATTAGAGCGCATGAATAATTACTGCCGACCTTAAACGCTTCGTGATATTGTAATGTGCTCGAACGTTATACGATTAGTTTGATATTACACATTGTCATGTGTTACATATAGTCTCAACGCATCGTACAATATTTTTCGATAAAACGTGTGCGACGCGAGAATATGAACACGCTGTCTTTTCCGAGCGTGCGTAAAATCGAACCTCGCGCACGGCGTATCGAAAAGATATTTAATAGACAAGTATTCACAGTGACTATGAAATCGAAATAAATTTTTATCTGCGAAAAAAAACAGAACGCGTTGTTACGTAAAAATGGAATTTATGAAGTCTGCGAAACAAACGGTTAAGAGTTTACACGATCCACAATCCTTTTTTCTTTATTTAACGTCCAATACTCGTTGCTATGCAAGCAGACACGTAAGATAGAGTCCATTGCGCGCGTTCACAATTGCATTATTCGGAACGAATGGGACTTTACGAATTAAGTCTCGACGAGTATTTTACAACGACTAGCTATTTCAACGATTCACTCTCGGAATAGTTACTTTTCACAAAGTTAATCTTTCAAACATACGATGCAAACGCATGCACGTACGCACGCGCGCTCGCACGCACACGCATACACACACACCTTATAAAAGGTCGACTCTCGATCTTGATAACCGAGAAAAATTCTATGCTTGGCATTGATCTTCAAGTCATGAGTATACGATATATTAAAAAAATCATCTCAATAAAAAAAAATCTACTTATCTAGTTAGTCTATTGGAATCATTACAATATGTACATTCAGCAACTTATTAGAAATAACTGTATAAATACTTTCTCTCTCTCTTCAGGAATGCTTTGCGTAATAGATCAACATCTAGCCCATATCGCTCAGTTTTATCTACAAAACTAGACCCGTATATACATATGCAACCGGTAAATTACTTTGTGCTCACACGGTTAAGTACATCTTTAGAAAAGAACATTTTCTTTTTGTCTGCCTGTCCGCGCATTGTCTTGTCTGTTCGTTCACGCTTGGACACCGCGACGGTAAATCATCGAATAGTGTACGCAACGGCCAAACCTTTATGACGATTGTTTCTATCTCTCTCTCATCTTTGTTTGGAAAACTTATGAGTTATTATTTGTGGCTTAATACATGAAGGACATCTTTAATACACTGAGATCTCTCCATTGATGTAATTAGGTTGATGAGTCGAATCGAAGGCTGCTTTTGCCTACCAAGATCTAACGAGTCGACGATTTGTCAAACATGTTTTTCGCTCTGCAAAACTAAACTTGAATAAAAAAATGCTTTTGTATGCGTACGCGCCACACAACGGTGGAGCGTATACTTCCTGGGCGAAGGTGAGAGCCCACGTGAGCGAAAATAGAGCCCTCGCTAAATCAAAATGCACGCGCGCAACGTGAGCTGGGGTGCCGCCGCGAATTATATTGAGCAATCAGAAACCGAAAGTAGAAAAAAATGAAAGGAAGAAGAATTGAATGAAAGGGCCTGTGTAGCGCAGTCACGCGGATTATACGCACGGTAAGATAGGAGTCTGTGTTGGGTCAAAGAGGAGGCAAGTTCAAGGCCAGCTGCCTGCTGAAAAATCCAGTTTCTCCTACCACTCTCTCTCTATCTCTGCCCCTCTTCGGTCGGATATCGCGCATGCATGCATGCAGCCGACGTCGCAGTTTGTATGCACGGGGGCGTCCCTGCTTACATGCCTGCGTTTTGCTCGAATCCCCCTACTACTTGCCACTTCTCTTGGCAATGGAAGATCGCGTCGTTGATTCTCTTTTAACCCAGAGGACGCGAGCGCATTTACCGCGCAATATTCCAGGAAAAGTATTGTTTTTTATACTGGACGAGTCTCTTTGTCAGTGCTGCGACTGTGCGCACCTTGCATGTAGTTGCTAAATTTTGTATTGCAAACGACGCACATCGCGATCGTTACCCGCGCATTGCGATTCAATGGACGCATCGAATGACTCCACCTTATCAATGGAAATCCCATTAAAAACAAAATGAACGAGTGCGTCACGTGTTGAATGCAATTGCAAGAATGACGGTCAATTCGCACGCTGACAATCATTCCAATAGCGGAGCGTTCAGCTGGGAAGGGAGGGGGGTAGAGGTGAAAAAGAAAAAGGAGCATCAAACGTATACTTGGGGCGGATAGGCTCATGCAGTCGGCAGAAATTTGTAAGTACAATTTGCCCGACAGCTCGAGAGAAAACCTGTGCGGACAAGCGTATTTAAGTTCGAGGAACCGTCGAGTCACGCGGGCAGAGTAGCACGACAAAGTGTCGAAAGAAAAATCTCATCCCTGCTAGAGCAGTGGACAAAGAGCAGATGCCTACGTCGTGATTCCGAAATACATAATCCTTTTTTCTCTCTCTCTCTCTCTCTCTCTCTCTTCCTCTCTCAAGGGACGCACCGATGCAATCGGTTTTGGAGACACGCACGACGATACTGGATTAGACGACGGTTGAAGTTGAGACCTTCCTACCGCTTTGTTTTCTCTTGCACATTCTCTCTGAAGAAAAAGCTGCCGGAGACCGTTTGGTAGAAACGGCTACGTATTAGACTTTTTTCTAATGCGACAAAGCTTTTCTCTCGCGTACTGCTGTTGAAGAGATGCTTTTTTTTTTCTTTATGGGAACAGTTTAGGAGCATTGTACGTTTTCTTATACTCTGTGACGGGAAGCAAATATATGGCATATTTTATGAGGGGCAAAGGGATTGCATTTTTTCGTGTCGCGGCATACAAGAAATCACGAGAGCCTTTTAACAGCATTCTCAGTTTTGAATTGATAGTCGCACTATGAAAAACTAATTCAGTATTATTATCACTAATAAGACAGTAAAAAGGCTTGATACCCGACTAACGAAGCATTAGCATAGTCAAAGACGCGCGTCAATGCAAATACAGTCGAAAATAAACAGCCGCGAGTGCAGCAGCAGCTGCATGCAAAACCGGAAGGGAGAGGAGAGGAAAACAATTATTCTCGCGTGCTGCGGTGCGTATACGATGTTGTGACTGCGTGACGCTGCGGTGTGTCTAATTAGTCCGCAATCGATTAACGATTGAAAACAACGCGATAAGAGGCGAATAACAGGCGACACGTCGATTACCATTTTGATTAACGATAAAACTGGCACGACTGAAATTTCGCGCGAATGATTAATACGTTTATGCGGACGAAGAAGAAACGAGCACACCGTTCACGCCCGTGCGTCCATTTGCTCGGCGCGCGTCGATGTCTGCGCCGACGGGTCTCGAGGTTCTTGTTGCCGACTTTTTATTCGAGAGACTTTCCAGTCTCGCACGTGCGCATGATGGTCGCGAGGCGGACTTGAAACATTCCCGCGCGCATGTCAAGTCTCAATTGTATAATCCCACCAAGTTGACAATTGTCTCTTTGGAATTTTTCGTTTCTTAATATTTCCAGAAACTGCAGAGCGCTGTGGCTTTAATGAATCATGGCTGACCACCAAATTCACTGAGATATTTAGGCGTGCGGACAATTGTGCACGGTTTTATTGTACACACAAATTTTTGTGAATAGTAGAGGGTTGCCATGAAATCTAGAATTAATAGGAATCGTGGAATTGTCATGGAAAACGAGATCTCTTACTTCAACTCTTTGATCTTACGCCTGGAAAGTGGTCAACACTCATCAGCGTGTGACAATCTCCTTGCATTTGTGCTTTTATATTTCGCGTCCTAAAAGTGTTTTGTAAATATTCAAATATTTTAATCGTCTGTGATTTATTATTTCTATTAAGATAAATTTGCTGTAAAAATTGGCAAAAAATCCTGGAAACTTACCCCAGTTTCTAAATGTCAAGAAATTTTTTGAAAGGTTAATCGAGGCAATCCTGAATGGCTAAAAATAAGTTTTATATTCCTCTTGGTGGTTTCGTGGATGCATTCCGTTTTTACGATACTTCGTGCGGAAAGTGCATCTTTCCCGCACGTTCCGCCAAAAACGTTCGTTCATAATTGAACTTTGCACATGTCGTATGAAAATTAGTATATTAGCTAACTAATACGGGAAAGTAGACTCTAATCTCGCGTGAGGTTTACGCCCAAGCAAACCAATACTGGAAAGGCACGCGAGACGAGAATCGCTCAGTCAAACATGTTGACTACGATGTTTTTCAACGCGCCGTGCGACAAGTACGACTTTGCCGAACTCTCGCTCGAACTCGTGCTTCCCACGTATTGTTTGTCGCACTAGCTAACTTATATACTACGTCAAAACAACGTGTCTGGAAAAGACGTATGAGACTTTTTTTTCTCGTACTTTCCGCGCGAGACAAGAATGTACTTTACCCCACTAGTTAGGCAATGTACTATTCTTTGTCTCGAGTGTCTTCAAGCCATCAAAATGTCCGGATGAATTTCGTGCACAACTATGACTCATTAAAGTCACGACGCTCTCGAGTTTCTCGAACGCCGAAGGTGGTCTTTATAAGCTGCGGCGAGCAATCGGTTCGTTCGGTCGTTTCTACTTTACAGTATCATTTCTCAAAAGATCGCGTCGATCTTGATCTTTAATGGGTTTGAAGGCTCTGCTACGAAATTATATCTTATTTCTTTAAACTCTAAGGACAATAAGGTGCAATTAGGTGTTTGAAAACTACCTTTTTTAGTAGTTTTTTTAGTTTCCGCCGCCGATGGAGCAATGGAACAACACTGTAGAATGCGAGCTAATAGGCAAGTTGATTTTCTGCGAATAGAAATCTCCTTTGCTAATCGTCCCATTGTCTCTGGCGTTTTGCGCGCTTGGCTCTGTACCGCTTTGTCCTATTGTTTTCTTATTACTTAACAAGTTTTTTGACCAATCCGCGTTGAGAGATATTTTTACGCGACGAAAAATCACACTCGGTAAGTTGAAAAGAAATCACAATTTCCGCGTCGCTTGTAATCATATCCTTATGTCTTTTATTCGTTATAATTTTTTTTTGTGCGTCGGATGAAAAAGAAAACAGGAGATTAATTTCGAGAGCCTTAACTGGGACATCTCCAGTTTCTAAACTGTATGTATGCTGGCGCTGAAAATTTAACTATAACATGGTGTCACCCGTCTGCTGATTGATCGATTCACTCTACATACGCCATGCCGACTTGTTTGAAGTTTGTGTACACGATACGTTTGATTTGACCGTTAATGTTTGTGAAATCAGTTATGGGTCGTGATAACACATTTACTCTTGGACAAAATGAAAATAGGGCGATGAACAAACATGATGCCAACTATATTTAGCTTACGTTACTATTAAAAAAAAAGAGAAAAAATGATACGTTCAAAGAAACTTATACGTGGGGCACCTGTTCTTTCGTTCCTTTCAACTCACGTTAGAGAGAATGAGCCTGTGGCATGAACAATATACTCGCATGCAAATCCTTTCATCGAATAAAAGACGTAGGCAGAGGATCAAAAAGCTTGCGGCACGTAATGGAGTCTCGAGAGTAGTGATCCTCAACCGTACTGCGGCCGCGCTTCTATAAATACTCTTTTCGCTTGTACAGTGTGCGCACGTCTTCCTCCCTTTGGCTCTTTCTCATCGCTGTCGCTTGTTGGGCATTATGTACTGACGCTTTACGCGAGCGAAGGTCGCGGTGTATATACAAAACTTGGCGAGCGGAAGATCTCATCGAGATTGCCGCTGCCGTCGCGGTTACGCATTTTTGGGAGGACTGAAACGCTTGATGACGTGCTTAGCGCTCTGTGTAACGACCGATGATTGGTTTACTGCCCGAGAACTTTTTATGTGTCGGCAATTTTACTCGAAACACTGTCGATTGAAGAATGATCATTCTCTCTGTCTTGCTACAGTGATGCGGAATCAACAATTAACGTATAATGATTTCGTCCGATCTATAATTCTCATTTGATTCTTTCAGCACAAGACGTTACTTGATGCGCGCCACCACAACGATACCTTCTGTATCAGTCAGTGCATATACTTGTTTATTGGAAAGTCAATGGGCGAACGGTTGAAATGACGTAGGAAAAAACGAGATTCGGTACGTGTGCTGCAAGCGTGCGTACGAAGAGCGGAGAGAAATAGGGAGGATGACGTCGGCGTCTAAAATATCGCTGCTTCGGTCGCGACGCACAACTATTCGTGGTCTTGTCGCCTCTCTACAAATGTGCCTTGCTTTGCGCTCTCGCGCGCCACATTGCACTTTTTTCCCTTGCGTAATTAAAACCGCGAGTATTTCTGATGCAAATTGAATTATGGTCGTTCGGTCGGTACGAAAAGTGGTAGCTCGCGCTGGATCGTACTCTCAAAATCTTATGGCCGAAGCACGTATGAGTGCGCTGCATTACTTTAAGTGCACGCCTAGCAAACGCGACATTTCAGTTACCGCTCGATCTTGTCGTCGAATCGCGTTTATAGCTTTATTTATATAGCCTAGGCAGAGACGTATGCGAGTTGATACGTGCAGAAGACGCTCAATCGGTAAATAGGTGGTAATAAATGATTGTGAAGTTTGCAACGTTCATCGTGAACGAAAAAATCGAAAATTTAAATATGAGGATTTGACTTCATATATTGCTATAAATATCAAACTAACAATATAAAATACTATAGTCAGTAGTTTATTCGATTCCCAACGCCTAAAAACCACCCTTAAGACAGTTTACACACGAGCAAAGGCGAAGCTGGCTTCTATAAATTTGTGTATTAAAAAACACCACAAAATTCAGCGCTTAAAAGAATTTTAAGAAGAAGAGAATAATACTCCCTACATGCGTAAAAAGTTTCCGGGGTCGGAACGCACCCTACTCACCCTGACACCCTTGCAAATCTTGGCATCCCATGCGCGCAAAGGCATAATCAGCGCGTTTTAATTTATTTATTCCCAAACACCCAAAAATAATTTTATCAAAAGTTTTTATCATAGAAAGCATACAATTATCTATCCATGAGCCAAGTTTCGTGGGTCGGAACGCACCCTGTACACTCTGACACCCTTGCAAAGCATGGTATCCCATGCCCGCAAAGGCAACAAAATAGCGCGTTTTAATTTATTTATTCTCAAACACCCAAAAATAATTTTATCAAAAGTATTTTATCATAGAAAGCATACAATTATCTATCCGTGAGCGAAGTTTCGTGCGTCGAAACGCACCCTGTACACTCTGACACCCTTGCAAAGCATGGCGTCTCATGCGCGCAAAGGTGAAATCAGCTCGATTTAATTTATTTTTTCCAAAACACCCAAAAAAAATTTTATCAAAATTATTTCATCATAGAAAGCATACAATGATCTATCCATGAGCCAAGTTTCGTGCGTCGGAACGCACCCTACTCACCCTGACACCCTTGCAAATCTTGGCATCCCATGCGCGCAAAGGCATAATCAGCTCGATTTAATTTATTTTTTCCAAAACACCCAAAAAAAATTTTATCAAAATTATTTCATCATAGAAAGCATACAATTATCTACCCGTGAGCGAAGTTTCGTGCGTCGGAACGCACCCTGTACACTCTGACACCCTTGCAAAGACTGGCGTCTCATGCGCGCAAAGGCAAAATCAGCGCGTTTTAATTTGATTTTTCCAAAACACCCAAAAATAATTTTATCAAAATTATTTCATCATAGAAAGCATACAATTATCTATCCGTGAGCGAAGTTTCGTGCGTCGGAACGCACCCTGTACACTCTGACACCCTTGCAAAGCATGGCGTCTCATGCGCGCAAAGGCAAAATCAGCGCGTTTTAATTTGATTTTTCCAAAACACCCAAAAATAATTTTATCAAAATTATTTCATCATAGAAAGCATACAATTATCTATCCGTGAGCGAAGTTTCGTGCGTCGGAACGCACCCTGTACACTCTGACACCCTTGCAAAGCATGGCGTCTCATGCGCGCAAAGGTGAAATCAGCTCGATTTAATTTGATTTTTCCAAAACACCCAAAAATAATTTTATCAAAATTATTTCATCATAGAAAGCATACAATTATCTACCCGTGAGCGAAGTTTCGTGCGTCGGAACGCACCCTGTACACTCTGACACCCTTGCAAAGACTGGCGTCTCATGCGCGCAAAGGCAAAATCAGCGCGTTTTAATTTGATTTTTCCAAAACACCCAAAAATAATTTTATCAAAATTATTTCATCATAGAAAGCATACAATTATCTATCCGTGAGCGAAGTTTCGTGCGTCGGAACGCACCCTACTCACCCTGACACCCTTGCAAATCTTGGCATCCCATGCGCGCAAAGGCAAAATCAGCGCGTTTTAATTTGATTTTTCCAAAACACCCAAAAATAATTTTATCAAAATTATTTCATCATAGAAAGCATACAATTATCTATCCGTGAGCGAAGTTTCGTGCGTCGGAACGCACCCTGTACACTCTGACACCCTTGCAAAGCATGGCGTCTCATGCGCGCAAAGGTGAAATCAGCTCGATTTAATTTATTTTTTCCAAAACACCCAAAAAAAATTTTATCAAAATTATTTCATCATAGAAAGCATACAATGATCTATCCATGAGCCAAGTTTCGTGCGTCGGAACGCACCCTACTCACCCTGACACCCTTGCAAATCTTGGCATCCCATGCGCGCAAAGGCATAATCAGCTCGATTTAATTTATTTTTTCCAAAACACCCAAAAAAAATTTTATCAAAATTATTTCATCATAGAAAGCATACAATTATCTACCCGTGAGCGAAGTTTCGTGCGTCGGAACGCACCCTGTACACTCTGACACCCTTGCAAAGACTGGCGTCTCATGCGCGCAAAGGCAAAATCAGCGCGTTTTAATTTGATTTTTCCAAAACACCCAAAAATAATTTTATCAAAATTATTTCATCATAGAAAGCATACAATTATCTATCCGTGAGCGAAGTTTCGTGCGTCGGAACGCACCCTGTACACTCTGACACCCTTGCAAAGCATGGCGTCTCATGCGCGCAAAGGCAAAATCAGCGCGTTTTAATTTGATTTTTCCAAAACACCCAAAAATAATTTTATCAAAATTATTTCATCATAGAAAGCATACAATTATCTATCCGTGAGCGAAGTTTCGTGCGTCGGAACGCACCCTGTACACTCTGACACCCTTGCAAAGCATGGCGTCTCATGCGCGCAAAGGTGAAATCAGCTCGATTTAATTTGATTTTTCCAAAACACCCAAAAATAATTTTATCAAAATTATTTCATCATAGAAAGCATACAATTATCTACCCGTGAGCGAAGTTTCGTGCGTCGGAACGCACCCTGTACACTCTGACACCCTTGCAAAGACTGGCGTCTCATGCGCGCAAAGGCAAAATCAGCGCGTTTTAATTTGATTTTTCCAAAACACCCAAAAATAATTTTATCAAAATTATTTCATCATAGAAAGCATACAATTATCTATCCGTGAGCGAAGTTTCGTGCGTCGGAACGCACCCTACTCACCCTGACACCCTTGCAAATCTTGGCATCCCATGCGCGCAAAGGCAAAATCAGCGCGTTTTAATTTGATTTTTCCAAAACACCCAAAAATAATTTTATCAAAATTATTTCATCATAGAAAGCATACAATTATCTATCCGTGAGCGAAGTTTCGTGCGTCGGAACGCACCCTGTACACTCTGACACCCTTGCAAAGCATGGCGTCTCATGCGCGCAAAGGTGAAATCAGCTCGATTTAATTTATTTTTTCCAAAACACCCAAAAATGAAGGACTCAAAAGCATTTTATCATGGAGAGGATACAACTAGCTATCCGTGAGCGAAGTTTCATGCGTCGGAACGCACCCCGTACACTCTGACACCCTTGCAAAGCATGGCGTCTCATGCGCGCAAAGGTGAAATCAGCCTTGTTTTAACCTCCGAGTGTATCTGTGACGTACACAAAGTCAGTCAGTTCGGTACTTTATTACTCGAAACATAGACATGGGATATGCTGTAATATAGAATTTTAAGCTGAGATGAATAAAAATATTGGTTAAAGTTATTAAATAATATAAAATAATTCAAAGAAAAGTAAAATTTAAAAAAATTATCGCATCTTGTTCGATAACTTTATTTCTAAATTAATAACAATTTTTTCAAGCAGTTTTTTCATACAACATGAAAATGACAACTAAGTAGTTTTTAATACTGCAATAGTTTGAATCTTTGCGAGGTAATGTTGTTCTTGTTTGATTTGTCACGCAAATTAAGGCAATTAAGTTTTTTAAAAAGAGCAACTCCCTTTCTCTCTCTCTCTCTCTATCTATCTATCTATCTTTCTTTCTAATGTGTCGCTGAGATTTGATTTACAGAATGTTATATGTATTAATCTGTATCAAGTATAGTTTGATGAAATGTTTGGGATTTCGTGCCGCCTAAACTGTAGTAGTAATGTGACCTATACAAATCATAACATTGGCCGCCGTCGCGTATCTTATATTTCTCGATTTTCGTGGAGTGATCAGCCGGTTGGAATCCTTTTATAGGCCAACCAATGAAGCCAAAAATGAAGTATTTTGTGACATTAATACTAACAGCAAACCGATTATGCAAATTTGTTTATTACTATGGGTAGATGAAAACGTATATGTTTCCAACTCGCAACTTTCATTTAATAACTTTTTACAGCCGTTTGAAATTTGCAAAAACATGTTTTTCACGTATAAAACCAAAACTATTGAAGTTAGGTATGTACCTCAATGGAATAAGTTATAGATAATAGAATTATCTATAAAATGAGCTATCGCTCATCTCAATCGAATAATTAATAATCAATATAATTACAAAAAACATCAAAAATGATCAATAAAGGTTACATTTCAAAAATTCATATCTCCACATAGAATGATGTTGAAAGAATTAGCTTATGATATTTTGTAGATTGCATTGTCTTCTTCATGTATGCTAAATCTGAGCTATATATAGTTATTATTTTCGGCACTATAGTCATGAGAATCAAACCTTTTTTTTATTTAGTACATCTTGCATAATTCCCTGTGGCTCAGCCGTTAGAGTTATACATTATTTGAAAAAAGTTTTTTAAATCTCAATCATCAAACTACAACTTTGTCATTTGGACTTTTGCTCTAAAATCAGTTTAAAAGGGTGAAATTTGTCGTTGAATATCGGGCAAAATGTGCCCGAGCGTGAAAGAAAGCGAGCGGCGGGAGATACAGATCCCGCGGAGGGGAAGTATATATAGTAATAGAAAAGCCAGGCGCTCGGCGTTTGACTGTAATATTACTTATTTTGATATTATTTACGCTATTTTACTGAAATTTTTTTTCGTTTTCAAGTTAATTAAGTACGCATTCGATATTTGTTAAATAAATAATACGAAACATATCAATATATGTGTATATTTTATTATAATGTAGGCAAATAGTAATTTATATTTATTTTTAATACATTTATCATTTAAGTATAATGAAACAAATTAAAATTTATTGTAAATAACATTATAAATATAATTATTATAAATAATATCTCCAACTGTTAATTAAATTTCAGTAAAATATACATATATCAAAATAAGTAATAATACAGTCAACAACCGAGCGCCTGGCTTTTCTATTACTATATATACTTTACCTCCGCGGGATCTGTATCTCCCACCGCTCGCTTTCTTTCACGCTCGGGCACATTTTGCCCGATATTCAACGACAAATTTCACCCTTTTAAACTGATTTTAGAGCAAAAGTCCAAATGACAAAGTTGTAGTTTGATGATTAAGATTTAAAAAACTTTTTTCAAATAATGTATAACTCTAACGGCTGAGCCACAGGGCATTATGCAAGATGTACTAAATCAAAAAAAGGTTTGATTCTCATGACTATAGTGCCGAAAGTAATAACTATATATAGCTCAGATTTAGTATACATGAAGAAGACAATGCAATCTACAAAATATCATAAGCTAATTCTTTCAACATCATTCTATGTGGAGATATGAATTTTTGAAATGTAACCTTTATTGATCATTTTTGATGTTTTTTGTAATTATATTGATTATTAATTATTCGATTGAGATGAGCGATAGCTCATTTTATAGATAATTCTATTATCTATAACTTATTCCATTGAGGTACATACCTAACTTTAATAGTTTTGGTTTTATACGTGAAAAACATGTTTCTGCAAATTTCAAACGGCTGTAAAAAGTTATTAAATGAAAGTTGCGAGTTGGAAACATATACGTTTTCATCTACGCATAGTAATAAACAAATTTGCATAATCGGTTTGCTGTTAGTATTAATGTCACAAAATACTTCATTTTTGGCTTCATTGGTTGGCCTATAAAAGGATTCCAACCGGCTGATCACTCCACGAAAATCGAGAAATATAAGATACGCGACGGCGGCCAATGTTATGATTTGTATAGGTCACATTACTACTACAGTTTAGGCGGCACGAAATCCCAAACATTTCATCAAACTATACTTGATACAGATTAATACATATAACATTCTGTAAATCAAATCTCAGCGACACATTAGAAAGAAAGATAGATAGATAGATAGAGAGAGAGAGAGAAAGGGAGTTGCTCTTTTTAAAAAACTTAATTGCCTTAATTTGCGTGACAAATCAAACAAGAACAACATTACCTCGCAAAGATTCAAACTATTGCAGTATTAAAAACTACTTAGTTGTCATTTTCATGTTGTATGAAAAAACTGCTTGAAAAAATTGTTATTAATTTAGAAATAAAGTTATCGAACAAGATGCGATAATTTTTTTAAATTTTACTTTTTTTTGAATTATTTTATATTATTTAATAACTTTAACCAATATTTTTATTCATCTCAGCTTAAAATTCTATATTACAGCATATCCCATGTCTATGTTTCGAGTAATAAAGTACCGAACTGACTGACTTTGTGTACGTCACAGATACACTCGGAGGTTAAAACAAGACTGATTTCACCTTTGCGCGCATGAGACGCCATGCTTTGCAAGGGTGTCAGAGTGTACGGGGTGCGTTCCGACGCATGAAACTTCGCTCACGGATAGCTAGTTGTATCCTCTCCATGGTAAAATGCTTTCGAGTCCTTCGTTTTTGGGTGTTTTGGAAAAAATAAATTAAAACGCGCTGATTTTACCTTAGCGCGCATGAGACGCCATGATTATGCTTTGCAAGGGTGTCAGAGTGTACAGGGTGCGTTCCGACGCACGAAACTTCGCTCACGGATAGATAATTGTCTGCTTTCTATGATGAAATAATTTTGATAAAATTATTTTTGGGTGTTTGAGAATAAATAAATTAAAACGCGCTATTTTCGCCTTTGCGCGCATGAGACGCCAGTCTTTGCAAGGGTGTCAGAGTGTACAGGGTGCGTTCCGACGCACGAAACTTCGCTCACGGATAGATAATTGTCTGCTTTCTATGACGAAATAATTTTGATAAAATTATTTTTGGGTGTTTTGGAAAAATCAAATTAAAACGCGCTGATTTGCCTTTGCGCGCATGAGACGCCAGTCTTTGCAAGGGTGTCAGAGTGTACAGGGTGCGTTCCGACGCACGAAACTTCGCTCACGGGTAGATAATTGTATGCTTTCTATGATGAAATAATTTTGATAAAATTATTTTTGGGTGTTTGGGAATAAATAAATTAAAACGCGTTGATTATGCCTTTGCGCGCATGGGATGCCAAGATTTGCAAGGGTGTCAGGGTGAGTAGGGTGCGTTCCGACCCCGGAAACTTTTTACGCATGTAGGGAGTATTATTCTCTCCTTCATAAAATGTTTTTAAGCGCTGAATTTGGTGGTGTTTTTTAATACACAAATTTATAGAAGCCTAATAAATAAACTGTCTTAAGGGTGGTTTTTAGGCGTTGGGAATCGAATAAACTACTGACTATAGTATTTTATATTGTTAGTTTGATATTTATAGCAATATATGGAGTCAAATCCTCATATTTAAATTTTCGATTTTTTCGTTCACGATGAACGTTGCAAACTTCACAATCATGGTAATAATAAGCTCGCTGCCTCACGGCCTTATACTATCCTGCGATACAAATATAACCTCAGACGTATTTGCACTTGCCTCAGTCGTGGTTATTAACAAAGTTTTTGTCCTCGGCAATACCGTATTCGGATTTTTGTGCAGGTGACACTCAATAATCAGAGACCGCTTGCGACGCAACTACACCACCATCTCACAGTTATCATTAGTTTTATTTTTTTCCCTAAGTTACTTAACTTCGCGAGCCGAAAAATGACCGAGGAACGCGAATGAGTCTTCGAGGCAGCTCAGAAGTAATCCCCTTCCCTGCTTCTTGGATTGTAATAGACAAGAAATGAGCCGAAGTGCTTCGCTCCTCACGCATAACTGACTCCATTATTGTCATCCACGACCGGCAAGATATTCGCTCGTTGAAATATAAGCCGGCATAGCGGCCCGAACACTCCGAGCGTATGAGGCAAGTGTTACCGACTGTCGAGCCTGACTGACGAGTCCAGTCGGTAACACCGGGAAGAAACGCTTTTGTCTTACCGATCTTATTCTGCATCCCACCTTGTGCAACTTTTTCGATCGCTCGTTCCGTTCATATATTTGCAACCCTAACGAATCGAATAGCCAAAGGTTGATACTAAATAACAGCACAAAATTTTTAATTTTTGTGTAAAACTGTTGCACGCTGTTTTTTGCAGTTTAAAATAGTTTATGAACGTCAGATTTAAGATACGTACAACAGTTATTTACACTTTTTTTCTATCAGTAATAATTATATACAGTAATATATATAATAGTTATAGATAGTTATAGACAGTTTATCATAAAAAAATTTGCTATTAATAACAGTTATGAATAGTTTTTAAATAAATTTCAAAAATATAAATAGTTGTTTACAATCGTAATCAATAATTAGTTATCATATGTGATATATGATTAAAAAAATTAAATGATAATAACAATATATAAGTGTTTAAAATAGTTTTTAATTAATTTTTTTTTCCCTGTAAGTACTTTTTTCGTGTCCGGTAGTGGCAAATTAATAATTACAATTAACTGCAAATAATACTTAATAATTTTTTATTTCAATAGGTAATTGGTGATAACTGTTATTTGGAATTATTTATAGTTATTTGTATCTATTAATTCTCAAATTAAATTTGTTTTGGTGAACAAAAATATAAATAACCGTTAGTAATTGAAAAAAACTATTATTATTTAATAGTGACAGTTTTTAACAAAAAATAACTTTTTATGATTGTTATACGTGTCCTAAATCTGGCGTTTCTGTACGGTTATAAATTGTAAATAACTGTAAAATTACTAACTTATGGTTTGTATTTATTATAATTTTATGCGTAAATTATTTCCGACAGGAATGTAATGTATTTTAAACAGCATAATTTATTCATATATATGTATCATTGGAATTCTCATGTAACATTCAAATAAGGTAATAAATAATCAAAAAACATAAAAGGAAGAGCGCGCTAAATAATAATAGTGCACCTAAAAACACGAATACGGCCGCCTCTGGGATGGAAAGACATCCGTCGGGACCGTATAGAGGGGATGACTGCTGATTAAGCTATGTGCTGTCTCGCGGCGTTTTACAAGCAATTTTTTTTATCACATTCATTCAAATAAAATGATCTTTCACAACAATTTTCTGATGTGCATGTAGATTGGATATCAATAAAACAATGTTCGTTATACAATTTAAAAAACTCATAATTTTTCAACAATATATATTATGGAAATAATACGTAGAGCCGCGTAGCTGCGTGCCGCTATGATAGCTTGACCGCCAATTATATACATTGAATCGTTCATCATTTGCGTTTGATTATTGCAGGAATGACTGGACCAAAACGTCTGTCTTTTTCAATTTAAACTAGTCCAACTATACAAGTAACGTATGTGGAAAAATATATTGATGAAGTTTCTCTTTGCAATTTTTTCAAGTTATATGTTAAACTTTTCATGCCTTAACTTCGAGGCGGCTAGAACGGAGATTTGAACTCAGCACAAAAAAGTTCTAATTGTTTCCAAAATTAAGGCGGATGTTCGATGATTACCTATCTGAGGGGTATTAGACTATATAGTAGACGATTACTCGAACACGAGCTGAATAATCATTTTTTATACGAAGAGAAAAACGGCACGATATGTAGCTGCTGCACGTTACGCTTTCGTTTCTCTTTCTTACGCTCGGGATTGGTGAAAAGGACGTAGCTTGAGTTGGCGTCATTTGAAGCAAAAACAAAAAGTAGAATCGATTAGTAGCAATCATTCGGTCTGCTCGGCTCAATGGCTGTTGGTTGTGCTCGCGGCGACTGTCCTACAATCTATAACACGAGCACTCTCGCAATTGGATGCGCGCTATACTGCCCGACAAAGTGAATTCAATGTGATCGATCACCAGGCAGATAACACTCAACGTGCCGCCTATGAGAGAAGATCTCTTAAGGTGTATTAAATGATGGCATTGTCTGACGCACCCATCGTAGTAATACGAGGCCCTACACAGGTCGGTGTACAGTATTTGATGTTCCAAGTGGTCTCGTGAATTCCGTGAACCTCTCCATTGATTGCGTGTGTCTATCGCGTATGCTTATGTTACTTCGCGAGATAAGTCTACTACGTGATAAAGAAATCCGTACATAAGACTCTCTCTCGAGACTGATATTTTAGCGCAACTTGGCAATGTGGCAAGCCAGCCCAACCCAGAAAGAAGTAGCATACGTTGACGTGAATATCATCCGGTCCGCGAACGAAATCGTACTTTCTCACGGGCAAGGGGTCAAGTGCCACGCACACGCACACGCGCGCGCGGATGCACACACGCATACGCGTGCCTCGAGAGAGCCTTTGATGGCCATAAACTCGTGGCTGCCGCCGCCGCCACCGCCGCCGCCGCCCTGTGTAATGAGAAACGCTCGCGCGCGCTTGATTCACAAGATGCTGCCCACGGATAAGCTTAAGAGCGACGACGCACAGACGCACACGCATTCGAATGAGTTTAAATATACTGCGGCGACTAAGGGCTTCTTACTCTTCGTCGTCTTCTTCACGCAAGTTTATATCTATATATATAAATATGTGCTTTCGCCGCGTGGTTTTACGGGACCTTTCTGTCAGTCGCGCGAGTACGCGTGTACGTACATATGCATACAAGGCAATTTATGGTTGATTAGCGGAGCACTGGTGAGAGCGCGCGTGCGAGCGCCAGAGAGGGGAGCGACAATTACTTGGCGACGCTTATTGATGGAGTGCTGTTGCCCTTTGTTCGAATGTCCTGTCGGGCGGTTATTTATTATTGCGTGGAATTTTGAAGAATAGCGACAGCCGTATTCTTTGCGTTCGTTTACGCGTCGGCCTGAGCATGCGAAAGTACGTCTCGCGTATTTTGGCCACTCTTCTGCCATCGAATTTCGGGAACTGCCGGGTTTGTCCCCCGAAGCAGCAAGCACGCACAGCCCGAGTGTAAGTACGCCGTGGCGCGGGTCAGCTCGCGCTTTTTCTCTCGCTCGCCTCTCCGTCGGCAGCGCACGCGCCGCCGATCACCGATACGAATCTGCGCGCGCGCCAAGAAATCCGAGAGCTTGCTAAGGAGAACTTTGCCCGCATCGCGGATGGGCGAAGCTCCATTGACGCAAAGCCGCGGTGGCATGTAGTTATACGATTTTCACTGGGGACCTCGCGCAGCAAGCGATTACGTATGTTTTTCTGCGTGTGCATTAGAAGCAGCGCGCGCGCGCGCGCGCACTTTTCATTCAATTGCTGCTGCTTCGCTGAGCGGTCGTTTCACTCGAGTAATTGATACTCGAATGACGAAAGGTGATATCGCACGCGGATATCTTTATTAATTCTTTCCCTTTGCCTAATGAGTACGTTAATTGGGTGTATTACCGCGCCGTCGATAGAAAGCGTGCTGCAACTTACTCTGTAGTATAAAGCGAAATTGAAAAGCAGCGAGTTGGCGCACGATTACGCGAAGAATTAATAATCGTTTTATGGATGCGCGTAAGTTGATAATTACAACGGAGCGAAATCGATGGCGACAGTTGGAGCGACGTAATCGCGCAATTAATTCCCTTATCTATTACTACAAATCTATCGCGCGACACGATCATTCTTACGAGAACACAGTCATATCTTGATCAGTTGCGAAAAAAAGTCTTCGAGCTATTGCTGTACGAAATCGCCCTGCCCCCTCTCCTCTCCCAGCCGGAAGAAAACTATAAAAAAGGACGTTTGATCGTCAGCCTCGCAGCAGTCACGAAGCAAACGCGTGTGTGGCGTACGCAGTTTATCTAGGCATCTGAGCGCTCCCCGAAATTTTCCCGCTGCTGTTGTAACTTGTGTATGAATACGAAGAAAAAAAAAAATAAAGCATCCGAACGACAAAAGTCAACGACCTCTTCTCGTAACGCACAAGCTTGATAAGTTCAGTTGAACACTTCACTGTTCGTTAATGCCACGTGTCACATTTGCACACATATTTGCACACCTTGCGGGAGTGGATGATGATTTTGTCGCGTCCAACCGATCGGCCAGTCGTTGTTAATGCGATGATTCAGTTTGAAAAGTTGAAAAGTAAATGACTCAATCACGAATGGAAAAGTGAATGACTCAATCGTCGAACTCGCGAGCGAAAATAAAATAACCAAAGTTTCTTGATCAAAGGCAAGTCTATCGAACGAAAGCACATTAAAGTCTCATTCACCCCCATCGAACAGCGAATTCCATCTCTCTATCTCTCTCTCTCTCTCTCTCTCTCTCTCTCTCTTTCCGAGCGCACACACTATGACCGCTTGTATGCAGTTTCAGACGAAAACGATAGTTTGCTTGAAATGGGAGGAGATTAAAATCCGTACCGGATAAAAGCAGCTGTGAATGCCAAGTAGTGTAGCGTGAAAAAATGCGCTAGCCGAGGTACGTGCGCGAGACGAGATCGATGGGAAAAAAAGTGAGAAGTTGCGCGATCTGCACGATTCGCTGAAGTGGGTTTAATTTCATTCTTTGCATACGCGTTTTATTTTCATTTTATGTTGTGCTTGCGGCATCAGCTGTCAATCTTCAGTGATGAGTTATTAGAAAAAAGAAGTGATAAATTATCCTGTTCATCATTTTGTCCTTACCGCTGAAGAAGAATTTCTTCATTGCCGCGCATGAATCAATTGCTAATACTATGAATTACAAAATTTATTTGTACATTTCGAATAATTTTTTTATGGATTTCGTGTGTTTCAGGTAAACGAAACTTCAATCTTAAGGCATCCGATACGTAAGTAGAGTAAAAAAAGCAACAAAGCAAGCGATCGGTCAGGCTCGAACGGAATTTCAATCGGCAATAAGCTTTATCAACTTCCCAAGGAGATTAAGTCAAGCAGAAAAACGGTACTTTCGACATTCTACGCAATTGAAAAATTAGCGTATCACGACAACGTTACCCCGTAAAGAAAGATATCTCCGTGCGTCGGTGGCATACCTCAGCGTGGAATTACATCAACTTTCATTCTCCGAATGCCACGCAGATAAATACACGTATCTGTGTGTGAAAGAAAAGCTCAAGGTCTCGTGGCATTCCGTTAAGCTGAAAATTCTATTTGTCGATACTATTTATTGCGGCAAACTGGATACCTTAATTAACGTTTTTCCTCACTGATACTCCTATGACTTACCAAATATTTTGATTCACGGTCGAGGTGAAGAACAAGAGAGAAAATCTGGTAGTTGCGAGACTACTAGCAAGAAGTTCAACATTAATTTTTATCTAATATATTCATAAGGACAATAGTTAAATTAGAAATTCATGAAATCTGAATCGTTTTGATCAAGAACAAAATTGATCCGTATTTTTGGTAAGATTTATCTATCTATATGTGTTTTGACGCGCCGAATCCGAACTCAAAATTGGTATTAATATCTATAATACAGTGGAAGAAATTGAGCATTGGTAACGCTATTAAAAATAGAAATATTAATTTGCTTCAAAATTAATTTTTTGAAAACGTGTCAGCCATACTAGATAATTTTCGTATTACATTCTGTTCGATTGCAAAATTAATTTTTCTTAAATCTTTCAATTTTATAAAAAAAGATGGATACTGATACTCATTCAAAAGTTATAGCGGTCGAGATTTTTTTTGCCACGCTAATAGTATATCTATATACGTAGTGGTATAATCTGCGTAAAATTTTATTGATTTTCTCATTATTTTCATGCAGTTTAAGCATATTCTAATGATTATCTATCATTTTTAAAAACTTTGTAATATAAATAATGTTGTTAAACGAACATTTTCATTAAAAAAAATTTCTGAACTTGACTGTTACGAAAGTTCATAATGTATCCAGAAAATCAGTATTTCATCATTATCAGTGATCCATTTTTTTTTAATTGTTTTATATGAATATTGAAAAAATTCTAGATTTTATTCATGTTAATCATTGTATAAATATATACAATGATACTTTTAAATATATTTGAACTGACCTTCACAAAAACTTAATGTTATCGGGCAAAGTCTTGAGCACAGTTCAATAGAATATCTCCAAGGTTGCATGTAAAGAGACAAGGACATTTCCTTTGACTCACCTTTGATGCTCTCTTCGTCACCAGTAACCGCGTAAGTACCATCCGATCCACGTAGGTTTTGCGCGACGTTTTTCTGTGTCGAACGAATTAAGAAAAAAAAATACATTATCCTTTAATTATAGTTGATGAACCTTTATTAGAGTATTCACAGTTTTATATCGGCGAATATTAAGACTTTTACGACTATTTTTTTATTTTTTATTGTCTTCCGAAGTCGGTTTCGAGTAAGTTAAAGATACTTTTCTTTCAAAATTAACACAAAAAGCTTGTTGATATTAACGATAAATTACATAAAAAGTGAATGGAATCTTATTGAATCAGCTAACTGCCCAGCATAAATAATAAGGGTATAAAATTTGTGATCTACGGAATAAATGGCTTTGTTTACATCTTTAACTACAGCCTTAATTAGATTGTTACAGTTTATTTCTATCTTTCCTTCCTTCTTATAAAAGAAAATAGGTCTGAAAGTGAAGCCAGTTTATTCGTCATCTGATTGGCTTTGAGATGGTCACGTGACATACTGTGATAGTACACTGATTGTGTAGTGACATGTATACGTTCTATTCTATATAGTCGTAGGTCGCAGGTTGTAGTTCGCCCTGATAACTATTGGCATTGATCTCATTTAATTTTAATTATTTAATATTTAAATAATAGTAAGTTTATCTTTCTTATAAAAGAAGATGGTTCTGCAAGTAAAAACAGTTTATTCGTGATCTGATTAGTTGAATGTATTCACGAGGGTCACTGGTATGAGTAAATCGGAACTCAATCAATGTAAATTACACTAAGGCATGTTACATTGATTTATACTGAATTAATTAAATTAACTAAAATAAGTAAGACGATTTTTAGGCGTTGAAAAGACAATAAGGTCTCATTCTCTCAATGGTTTAACCTTAAAATAATACGATAAAGTAATCTTAATGCAATACAGTTACATTTATTTATAGAGCATTTATTTATTTATTGAATATCTTTACTGTAAAGTTTAGCTTAGGATAAATGTAATCAACAATGAAGAGAATTTCTCATCATGTGAAATTCTGTGAATTAACGGTGCATTCGGCACTGTAAATTCACTTTAAAAAATTTTGAAATTTAATTTATAAACGTAATCAAAGTTTCCAAATGGTGACGGATAAACAATTGAAAAAACACTTAGATTAAAATAATATATCTGTTGAAATAGAGACATCCTACGAGAAGTTTGATATCATAAGCCAATATGTTAAAAAATAAACAAAATTAAATTGTTAGGCGCAGCTGACGATTCTATTTATTTGAAAAATAAAAAGAACAACTCATTTCGTGCTCTCACCATGTTACCTTTATATAGCTAAACATCTAAGAACCTGGTACTTTATTTGATTTAATATAATTGCTAAATTGGGGAATATCAACGTAATTGGATTTTATATAATTTACCAATTTATATCAACGTATGGTAAGCTTTTCAAAGCATACATTTGTTTTATATTTGCAGTGTATTGTAGAGTTTTTATTTCGCCTATAATAATATTGATTTTATTTAAGCATGAAACTGAATATTACTGAATCTAACAAGAGATGAGCGCGCAAAGCGCACGACACTAGTAGATCATAATTCAATAATTACTTCTTAATAATTAATGTCTGTATAATTGATTTTTAAATCAATAGAAACAATAATAGATGTGGGATATACATTTTTATTTCAAATATTTTGTGTAATACATATCGTTGAATACAGTTTTTTTATAAATACGCAATTCTATTGCCACAGTCGCTGATAAAAAACACAATTTTCTTCACGGAGAAAATAAAAATGCAATCATTAGCAATATTTTTAGTGAAAAACAAAAGTGATCCATGAAAATATAGGCGCACAGGTCTTGACATTGGCAATGCCATGGAGACTGGCAGAGTTATTTACAATTACACGGCGCTGCTCGCTCATGAACGGTGAGTCCACATTATAATCGCTTATTTCCAAACAAACGAGTAGCTTAATTTAGTATTTTTGGCCGAATTTTGCCAAGTCGTCGATGGTCGAGTGGTTTGAGTCGTCGATCTGTTCAGTGTTGCATCTGAGAGGCCGGGGTTCAAGTCCCCGCTGAATAATTGAGGCTTTCATTGTCTGTGATCGAGACAATTATTGTGATGGGCGCAAACTGTGATCAAAGCGATTATGTGAAGGACTGTAAATCGTTAGCGTGATATATAGATCTGTTATCATTCCACTAATTATAGTTTAATTTACAGTATTATGTTTAGTTTAAGTGATTTGGAGCCGATCGAACAACTGCCATATTGAAATTATCATTCGGCTTCAGATTAATTCAGTGGCGTAACTGGTAGCGTACTCGGCAACTCTAAAGAGCAGCGGCGCTCACGACCAAGTGAAACGGCATATTTTTATTGATTTCAAGATACATTTTTTGTTATGTTAAGCGGCAAATAATTTACTTGATTATTGTTCGCATTGTCACTAATTATTGTATCACGTTACGCAGTTTAGTATGAACCGTTTATAGTATCAATGCAAGTACACATTTCATGCTCTTGTAAGACGTCTGCGCAATCCACTTGTAAAAATATTTTAACAGTAGTATCTTTAGAAAATGAAAAGATAAAATTTTTTTGCATGCGCAGTATTTGAATAATGACCGTTTTTCGAAGCACGAATTAAAAAATTGTAAATTTGATAAAATCTTTGTAGTTTTTAACACATTTTTATGGCACCAACAACTATAACGTTCTTAATTATCATTAGGTTATCGTAGAGTTTTTGCTCGAATTCGTATTATGTACAAGTCCTGCCTAGCTCACAATTACTGTACTCAAGAATTCACGGAAGTGCATAACTTTATTTTACGAAAATTAAGCATTTGAATTTTATGCCCCCCGAACCCTATTCTGATCAAATAGGCTGCAGCGTTATTTTTTTAACACTCACTTTATGAATCTAGCAGCGAATAAATCGTTTCGTAAAAACAATAGGTTATGCTTCAAAGTTATTCTGATTATTTTCTGTTTCTAATCAGTAATCCTGTTTTGTAATGTGTAAAATTAAAATAAATGTAATGTCGCCTCTCTATTTAAAGAGTAAGATAAACGTATAACGGTAATTTTAACCCGTATAATTGAATAAAACTGAAATATTATTTATAGCAGTTTTCGATATGATATAATAAATCATGAATTTGAAAATCGCGGAACTATTTTACTAATACACATTGCTCCGTTGTGATTATATGAGTTTTGTAACAAAATTGAAAAATCCACCTTTGAAAAAAGTGATTCACATTAAATATGTTAAGTACAAGAATAGTGACAGCAACGATCATGTTGATTTTACGAAATGCTAACGCCGAGTAAAATGAATTAATATCACAGCTGCTACATTTCAGTCGTTTAAGCACAAAACTTCATTAGCCTCAGTACGGAGCGGGGACGATGTTTGTAGTGTGGGATAGTAGAAGGCAAAGGCAGGTAGTTTTGCTCCTTCCCACCTCGTACCGACTCTTAACTCGGTCACGAAGCTTAAAAATTTTTACAGCCTAGGCGGACATATTCGAGTTTATATGTGCAGTAGGTACTTAGTCGGTAAATAGGTGGTATATGCGCGAGGAGATCCTCGGGAACATAGAAATCCTCTTCAACGCTGTATAGAAGTTTATTCAACCGAGAGTGGAGGGATGACTACTGAGCTATATGCAGTCGAACGTAACGACACGGCGGCCATGTCTGGTACATATCGGCCGACCACGCGGATCACATTTTAGCAACAAGGATGGTACAACGACTCGAACCTTCGACAGCCGTATAGTGCGATGTACTGTAAAATCAATAAGGAAACTAATAAATTTGCGTGCAGTTTCGTCGTACACCATCTACTTATCAATTAAATACCATTTTCGCGTAACTTTAATACGCCTATGTCAAGAATATAAAAAAAATAAGGGTACAGTAACTTGTCATTCTTATTTTACCTGCGTGGTTCATTTGTCAGAACTGTTGAATATAATCATATGTTGCTCTGATGTATTACGAAATAGGTGAGTGTGTACACGTGTGATGTGAGGTTAAATAAACGAATAGAAAATGGTTTATAAAAAAAATATAGTTTTAGTTCACGTACGTGACTTATCACGCGTAAGTATATCGTCAAAAATAAGTCATATGTAAAACTGTTCTCACTTATTTATTTCATTTAAAATGACAGACCTCTGACGCCTATAAACTAATGTTGTCAATTAATTAGCTTTTTTCAATAAACGGTACTTTCTAGCATTATATGTCAAAAATTAGAAGGCAGTATGATTAAAATGATCGTTCATGGATAATTTTGTTGAAAAAGTCTGGCATGGTTATTAAGTAAATAAGCCATATTATAAGAAAATAAGTATCACTGGTTTTTTCTAAATTTGATTGATCGTACTCGTGGATAAATAACCAAGAAACGGTAATTTTTAAATGAATAAATTTACCCGATGGCCTCGCTCTATGAGCATTGTCATGTGTTTGGCCAGTTCCTAAAGCGCTGACACAGTTTCACTTCATTTGCAACAGTTGTAGACGTCAACGCAACGAAAGAGAAAATGAGACGCGTGTTTCTGTGTCGCGCTAACATGCAAATGCAGTCTTACCGAATTTACTCTTCGGGCGTTTTACGAGTCGTAAAGCAATGCACACGCGTAATATCGGTTATGGGTCAACCCATTAATGAAGAAAAAGAAATGCGTGTGTATTCTTGCATAATGTGATGCGTACGAATTACAACGCGAGAGCAGAGCCAATACACGTCGACTGCTATTTTAATAAACTTAACGAGACAGCCAAGCGACTACTTGCTAGTGCACGAGAAAGATCTGGACTTGCGATCTGAAGAAACACACGCGCAGCAGTGGTACGGCAAGCAATCAATGTCAACGGGCAATCAAGCGACTTTTAGCTTGTACATGCTCTTGTGATTAAAGTTTCCGTACAAATGTGCAAAAGCTAACGGAAAGAGTAGTAGTCGAAAGTTGGATTCTGGCCAACGTTATGTAGAGCTGCAAACCACTAGTACGGCCGGTTTAACTTTTTGATTATTGTTTATTGTGGCTTCATTGTTGAATGAGGCTGTTGAACTTTCTAAAACTAGTCTTGCAGTTTATTTCGCTTGATTATTGAGACAGATAATCATAGAGAGTATTTTATGGCAAAGAGCAGTTAAAGAAAATCTATTCACGTAGTAAATATTAATTTTAGTTTGTAAAACTTTATTGGATTAATGTAGCTACGTCTATAATGTCTAAATGTCGTTGTATGCAACTCTATTATTCTTTCCATCTCGCTGAACTCAAACTATAATTAACAGGCCGAACCGTTGCAATAAAACGTTTATGTATGACATTCTGAATCAGCACTCACCATATATTGAAAATCAGTTAAAAATAATTAACAATTTTATTTCCCATAAAACGAGGCTTAAGACTCAACATCGATTGACTTCATAGTTAATTTTAGATTCTACCTGCCTCGCGTTCTCTTAAGGATCTTAGCCGATCAGCATAAGCAAACGTCTTCGCACTCAAATTCAAATTCCCTGGCGCAAGACGCACGTAGCACGCAAACTCCACTACCGAATGGCCTTTGCGCTCTGACATAAATGCGTATACATACAACGTTACGCAAGCTACAGCCAGAGTAAACAACGTTTATACAGATGCGCGTGTGTGTGTCTACGCGCGCGAGACAGTTCTGGTATTCGTGTCATAGGAGAGAAGAAAAAGCAGCATTATATAGAGACGTCGGTCATTGTCGCTCAGGTCAACAAGATTATTAATCGTCACGCTGAGTGAGAGAAATCGCTGAGAAAAATAAATTGCTCGCCGGTGCGAGTTAGGTTGACAAAATTATGTTTGGCACTTGCTCGGCGCGTTGCTGCAGCTTTCGCATTTCGATCTTTGAGATCGCTAAAACGATACGGCGGATAAACAGATCGCTCTGACGTTGCGTTGAGTGCTGGAAGTGTTGAATTAACTCATAATTGATACTCGTTGTGACAGGTATTCTTGTAAAATTGTTTTCTGCGTTCAATTAAATAATTTCAATACTCAATGATAAACATTGAAAAAGAAAGGTCTCTGTGACAACAGCAGCCTTGGCATTGCAGAGTGATTTCGAATGAAACAGCAAACGCTCGGACTGATATTTTTACGCGTTGATGCATCATCGACGTCGCGTTGCCCTATGAATAAAATATAACATCCTACTAGTTTCGCTTCTGTTGCTGCTTTTTTTCCAAGCAGCTCTGTTATTCATTCAGCGCTCGTAGAGTCTCGCTCGCAGCGACGGGTTTTGTAAGAATTTTCGCGAGAATGCTCGCACGCGTGACTCATATCGGAAAAGCTATTCGCGCCAAAGCGCCGTGGGTTCAATATTAATTATCGCGCGTGTCGTTGAGAGCCGAGAAAGATTTACGAGTATCGTCGCTGGGCCGTTCTTCATTGTAATCGTCAAGAAGAAATGGAAAGCGGAGTATCGTCGCTCGGCGTCGTAAATACATAAGAGAAATAAAATCCGGCGGCACACGGTCGTAAGCCATGGCGAGAGAGCACGTCATTTTTTGCGCCACGCTGAGTGAGCAATTTGCTCTCTAATGTCGATGTGCCGTCTAAAGAAGAAAGCAGGTGTGTGTTTCTGCTCTCAAGATTATGGGATCGCCTTTGATTTGTGGCTTTTAATGAGACGCTATAAATTTTCGCACTAAAGATGATACGTAATGCTTGCTTCAATTTCATGTCGTATATTTTTTTTGTTTCATTGTGGATTTCTGAATTAACTCTTCGTTCGAGTAAAACATACATCTCTAATTTGTAAGTTCGGCCTTGAGCGATTTCTTGTGGTGTGTAGTCAAGTAGGAATTCTTAATGATAGATGTCGTACGAAATAATTATAGTAGTCAGAAATTACATGATTTTATTTAATTGTATAATGTCAAGGTAAGTATCATTCAGAGTAAATACCATTGTAACCATCTAACAATTTTTCAAAAAATGTTTGTTAATATATATTTTAATATTTTTTCCAAATTACAAGCCAATGCATTTCCAAAAAAAAAAAATGTACGAGTTATAACGCTCTGATGAAGCCAAAAGTTCTATATCACAAAAAAAAAGTGTAGCACAGCTGTAAAAGCTTAAATCATCAAAGCTGCTCTCATTAGCATATAAAACAGTCGGTAGTAGATAAGAGCCGCGCCTTCGTCGAGGATATAGCATGGAGAAAAAGAGGAATTTTTTTCCCTCGGTTCAGACCTTCTCGCGCATGAAATTAATAGCGAGAGAACGCGCGCGAGATAAACGTGCCCCTTTTCTTTCTCGCGTGCGCGACGTGAGCCTCGTCGACATTCCCGAGTCTCGAAAACCGACACAGCTGAAATCGAGAGAGAGAGAGAGAGAGAGAGAGAGAGAGAGAGAGAGAGAGAGAGAGAGAGAGAGAGAGAGAGAGAGAGATAGAGAGAGAGAGAGAGAGAGAGAGAGAGACGCATAAAGACTACTCCCGCACTAGCAGCTTCGTGTTATCTTTACGACGTCGCATCACTAAATGATGTCTTTGCGAATTCCGCCTGGAAACCAGGAGAACGATATTTACTGTTGATAGTAACAATGATAGGATTGTAGAAAGGTGCATTACGTAATCGTGAAACTATTCTTTTTTTTGTAAAGTGAATTTCCAGTTATTAGTGATGAATAATGAAACTATTGCTTTTATCAAGTTTCGTATCTATAAATCACAATTAACAGCGTGTGAAAAGTGCCATTCAATGTATGTTAGCCACCGTAGATTCATTCAAGCGATTACTTGAATTAACATGTAAGATTCCTACAGATCAGCGATAATCGCCTTTCATGTTTTATGATGCGTCCTATCATCGGCGCCATCCACGCTATTGTCTCGCGTTCAATTGAAAACTAAAACTCAGTCGCGATCAAAACTTCGGTGCGTCGAGCGATCTTTTCACGAAAAAATTACGCCAAAGGTTGTCGCGTCAAACGAAAAAGCCACCCAGCAAAAAGCCACGGCTTTTGACAGGGGAAAGGGAGCATTCGGGCGTTTACGACTTTTCGTGCAGCAGTGAAGCCCTGCTCTTTTCTTTTTTTTTCGGCTTCGCCCTGAAACCGCATATCGCACGCCAGCAAACTAGGCTTCTCTTCCGCTCTTTCTCTCGCGACACTTACGAAATTTTAGCTGCCACGCGTGACCACAATATCTCAGCTTTTTTTCTACCTTCGTCATTGTGTAGAAAGTAATTATGCCCTTAATGTTCTTTGAGTGGTAAACTTTTATCCCCAAGATATATATATATATATAAAGCATTTGTAAAGTTTGTTTTTTCGCAGGGTTTTACGTTTGGGAAGACTTGGAAGATAGATAACTACGAATGATATTAAAAGTCCATTTTTTTGCTTTTGACCACAAGTGCAGTTAAAAATGAAGTCATAAAGCTCCATTTTACGCGCTAAGTTGCGCCTTGAAGATAAACTTTTACTATTGGCAATAGCTTCTTTCTTCTTTCAGAGATGTATTATACTTGAAATATTTGTACGTCATGTATTAAAAAGAAAAACGGGCAAAACTTTATCTTTGGTTTATTCAATTGGCACAGTACAAGATCAATCGTTCTGAATATTTTTATCAAATCTGTCCTTCATAATCTTGCATTACTAATGGCTGTAAATTTATTGAAGATATTGAAAACTTATTCTAAGCGATATATTTAGGCAGTAAATGTAAATTAAACCAGTGTATACAATAAGATATCTTTTGGCCGAACGGGATTACGAAAGAAGTTACGCGAAAATCAAATGTATTACGATGATAAATAATTAAAGTTCTACTACAAATATTTTTTGTTTGTTTGAAAAATTTCAAAGATCGATCGATGATATTTTCACGGAAATGATTTGCACCCCCACGTCGCGCGCGATTAATTAAACGTATGAGAACACCGGAAGCGCCCTCCACGCTGTTTACACCACACGCGCGTATACCAAAAAGCACTTCACTTGCAGCTGCTGCCTACGCGGTATACCCTATCGGGCAAGTTAATAACGTAAGTGCGTGCAGGAGTCCACAAAATGCAATTCCGCGCGAGCCTCCAATCCCGTGGATTCTAGGTCGGGAGTCCTTGCCGAGACGTCGCGCCATTGCTGACCGACCTCTTTATTTTCTTTATTTCCACCATCCCTTCCCGTCGCTCGCCACTTTGCGCACGAGCATAACTAAGCTGTTCGCGCTTTTATTTTGTCCGTCCTTCACCGCCAAGTTAAGCGTTAATTAAGAAATTAGGTTGGTGTTGATGCACGCTCGACTTTTCATCATTTGCGGTCTACCCTGCATCTCTCCCACTTTGAGCTTCGTACAATTACATTTAGACTCGCGTGTTCCATCTAATTAACAGTGGCCTTAAGAGTGCATGTCGTGATAAATCTCTCAGACGCGGATATAAACATCGCTAACAATTAAAATGGACTTTCCCTGCTCGTAGGTGACTCGCTGCTCGTGACGCGTAGTTCTCGATTCGAAGACGAAAACAAAAATTTTGTTGGAACGCCGCCGCGTTTCTGGGTCGCGATGCGCGCGATCGACGCGAGTACTGCCGAGGAGCAGTTGGCGCGACTGCAGGGCGTCACTGGTGCTCGTCGATGACGGGAAGGCCGAGTTGCGTAAGCGCTGTAACGGAATGAATCAGCTGCACGGAAAGCGTCCGCCAACGGCATTGACATTTCGATCGACTGAATGTACGCGCGCGCGAGAGAGATTTATTTACGCGCGGCGTGGGTGCGGACGCGTCTCGTCGCCGCGCACGTCGCGTTGCGTTTTGGCGCGCGACTCGCGCGAACGGCCTTTCGAGCGAGACCCATATCGCCTTAACGCGAGATTCGCCTCCTGCGAGATAAGAAAAAAAACAAATAGAGGCAAGAAGCTTTTTCACACGCGCTACGCGCCTAACGACGACGCTTGCGCGAACCTCGCTTCTCCTTAACGACTCGATTACACCACGCGCGAAGGACGTGTCGTCTCGCGCCTTTCTCTCTTTTTCGGCCACCAAAGAGATTGCGCGAAGCTTTTTTTTTCTCGATGAAGCGTAATAGTAGCGGCGGTACTGCTCTCGCACGCTCGACGAGCGTAATACGCGATTGAACGATGGAAAATTTCGATCCCGCTAGAGAAGGGCACGGCTTTCCATTTTACGAATGCAATCACCTGGAAAGCAGGACAGCATGAATCCATTCTCGTTTGCGGCGTGCGAAGGCAAACGCTTTAATCATTGAAATGTGAAAGAAGACCATTCCAAATGAATCATGAACCATTGGACTCTTCATTTCATTCTTCTCTCGGTCGAGTTAACATTTTTTTATGGTAAATTTATTGAGATTTTGGAGGAACAAACTTTCCTTCGATGATCGCTCTCTTTGACCGCTTAATCAGAAATCTCTACATATTCCGAATCGATAACTTCAATTTTCACTCGTATAAAGGTGTCGCGCATGAAATTAGAAAAATATTTATAAAGCCGCAACGTCCCTCAATCGAATAAACCAATAACGCTTAACGCACATCATTTTCACATTCGATTCCGTCCTGGCAAGCAACAGCCAGCAGCTCGCGTGCGTGCGTATCCGTTATAAGCTAATCGCGGGTTCAGATGTCGCGTCGCGCGCGAGAGAATCTAATTGACCCAAAAAGCTTACTGCGCTTGACTGACGAGTTTATTACGATCGACAGAGGTGGGTATTCTTCATTTCCCGCGCTCGCAATTAGAAAGTACACGTATTCGCGGATTTCCCGAGCGAGCGTCTTTTCTCCGTCTGTACGCGATCAATTATACTTTCGTCAATTAATCGAGGAATGTAAAGCGCGCGTCGGTTAAATAACCGGTTGTGCAACGCGTGAGAATCTGCCAATTTGCTGTTCGAGATAAGTATCGAAACCGTCGTTGTGTGCGTTTGTACCGTGCAATTAGCAGTCGATCGACTGTCTGTAGTGCGCATCCCCCTCGTCACTTGTTTGTTTTTTCCTTTTTTTCAGCCGATGGTTAGATTTAATCATTGCATTTAACACAAAGCGATCTGGGCGTATCTGAAAACAAAACGATGCGCAATTGGAACAATGTCTCAATTCCGATGGCAGTTTCGAATTTTCGAGGCTAGTCAAATTGATATTTTTAATCCGTTACTTGATCGAAGAATCAAATTAGAAATTCGACTTGATCAAATGCCTAACTGCACGTTTGGTTCTTTTGGCGCATCCAGCGAATCTATACGAACGTTGAATTGACGCAGCCGTTCTTCGATGTCCCTTGCCGCACGTCGTAAATACATAAAACTGATGGTTCCATTAGGCGAGTTGGAAAATAAAAATCGAACGTGATAAATACTCGAGAGGGCCGGAAAATGTTGAGAACGCGGGCCGCACGTGCCGAGCATATTCTCGTCGCAGGTGTGGATCGATTAAAGGCAAGCGCTCGCTCGCACATTGCCCAACGCGCTTATTTATTGATCAACGAGCGTATTGTATTTTTTTTTCTCCCTTTCCGTTCGATCATGCAAAATGTTGTCCCACCGATATCAATCTTCGTAACTGGCGTCGACCTACGCGCATACGTAGCTCTCTTAACGAGTATACCTTTTCGAACAATCGTGTAGCGGTGCTTGTAAGACACGCGAGAGCGAGGGAGAGATGCGAGAAAGACACCTGTTTTAGAAAAACGCCCGAAGTTTTCGAGAGGCTCCGACCACCTGTCGCTTCTCACCCGACCGTTTTTCTACACCATACATTTCATCGCCTTCATTTCTCCTATAATTTGCTTCTTTAGCTGTGGCTTCTTGATATTCATTAGGTTTCTTATGGTCATTATCGGGATGCTGAATCTTGTTTTGGGGCTTTCGTGATATGGAGCGTTTCTCGGAACTTTGTTATGGTATCTTAAGTATTTGCTCTTTGGTAGTTAAAATTCTCATCGACACTGGCAGTTCCGAAGAAGAACCTTGAGAATTGACAATAATTCAGTTGTAATTTTACAATGGCACTTCACAGTGCCAATATACTGTCGGCATTTCTTGAAAGGAAGCATAACTCAACTATGTCTCACTCACACGCGCCATAAGTACGGGCAATTTATAACTTTCCTATGCGCGCATATAAACTCGAGTAATAAAGTGCCTTATGTTGAGAGGTTTCTATTAAAATTTTCATGCTAATAACAAGTTGGTCAAATACAAAACTCGGCGAGGAAAAGCGAATTCATAATGCATAAATAACGCACTTACGAAATTTGAATTTAGTGTGAGAGAGCATTACAAAATATACCAAGTTGTACATGAAAAATCGTTCGCGGCACCTTGGCAATTTGCAAGCCTAATGGTGTGCGTGTCGAAATAGGTTTCTACGGAAATGAACCTCGCCGCCGCTGGATTTGCATCTTTATAATGGATCGGCCTTTTCTTTTTCTTTTGTTCCTGCGCGCGTGCAACGACCACCTACATTAATATTGAAATGAAACGCGCGTCAGACTTTGAGAAAATGCGCTTTTGCAGCTTCATCCACGTCTATCAAGGGCACCTGACGTTCGTCTTTGCGCTCGGAATTGGGAATGTTACCAGCTTACGCCACGCCGGAAACTCACGCACGCCTATATACAGCCAAAAATCTGCAACGATTGCATATGAACCGCCGTCGGTCCAACTGTATGGATTTGCGACGGATTACGAAAGATGTCGCACAGTCGATGCACCCCGAACGAACCGTCATCGTCCGGACGATCTGCCGTGCGCATGGATGAAATAATCGGACTGGGAAAGAAAGCGAGACACTCGATACAGACGAGTGTGCGGTGTTCAAAGAGGCGACAAAGAGCTTCTGGATGGCTGGACGCTCTTTGTGTTCTTTCTTCTTTCTCTCTCTCTCTCTCTCTCTCTCTCTCATGCCAGCTCTCATCGAAGGTGTCAAGTGTTACATGCTGCATTTTTCTTCTTTTGTAGGTAGAGGAATTTCCTTACGACGTGCCGATAACATGTCGTAAGAACAAACGATAACGCACCCACATTTTCCAACCACTTACATGCGCGCACAATTGAGATTATTTGAAAAGCCAATCAAAATGCAGCTCGTATAATCCACTTAAGCACTCTCGGCTTCATAAATCATCTCGGCAGGTAAGAAAAAAATCGGCAACTCGTCTGCAAATCAATAAGAAATGAGCGTCTGGTTGCCATTCATCACACAACAATGACTCAAAAATTCGTCGTTAATGCATCTCAACGAGAGGAGCTAATGCATCGGGCATAAATCAGTGTGTACCCGCGCGTTCGGCAATGCAAGACGCGCGCGTAGGTATTGACGATAGCGAGCTCGGCTTTAGAGTGCAATTTGATAAGAGCGAAGTGCGGCTAACGTTATTTATAACACGTGCCTCGCGAGATACATGTTTCCCCGGGAAATCGTCAATTTGCCACGTAATCGACTTATTAATGATTGTCTCGCTGCGATTTTTGTTGCGCGATAGGCCTTCTGACGTAACGACGAGAACGGAACTACATTACTCGACGATTTTGTTATTGAAAAAGCTGCGATTTAATTTGCCGTTGAAAATGCCAATTTTCACGCTGGTCGGCGCGACAGGTAAGAGCGAGGAGGAGTGTCCAAATGATAGCTCACATGCAACAAGCTCGTTTCCGCTGATGAGCGGTATCGCGCGGCGATCGTCTCTCTGACGACGTAGTCATCGCGGAAAAACGAGCCGTGATCGATTTGCCGTGAGCAAACAACGTATTAAGCGCCCAGCTAAAACACGAAGTCGACCCAAATCAGCAAAACGAAAATATGCGCGCGGGAATTAGACGATATTCAACGGTGTAACGTACAAGATCGTGTCTGGCTGTGCGAAAGCTAGGCGATATTATGGTCGTGACGGCTCAACGTAGGTTGTTGAACCGCCCATGGCGACTCGAACGTCTTCGTCCTTTTCCATTCCGCTGGTGCCCTTCCGCTCTCTCTCTCTCTCTCTCTCTCTCTCTCTCTCTCTCTCTCTCTCTCTACATTGCTATGCCGCTGTTGCCTGGCGACCATCGGGCCAGAGAGGAGCTGCATGTTTTTTTCGAAGCAGTCTCTGTTCGTCGTCGTCGTGAGATTTGTGCTGGCTTGGCCGTAATATTCGGCGAACGGGACGACTGTGATGATTAGCGACGCTCGACAGGAGAACAAAAAATTAGAATTAGATTACATTCGGTCGGAGCTTCGTATTCTTGATTCTATCGAGCTTTAATTAAGCGTTAGTTTGCGCGCACTCAATAAACATAAAAGCGTGGACGCAATAAATTTTTCGTCGATGCTTTTGCGACGCAATATCGTGTTCGCCATTATGGAAAATCCACGATTTCCAAGTGCCATAAAAACAGACACATCAAAAAACTTGAACAGCGCATCCATTCGCCACGCGCCGAGCGTTCCTATCAAAATAAGTATGCGTTACGCGTGCGCTTTTATAGGAACATCCAAATAATCACCCAGCGCCCCGATACTTGTATATATGCTTTTCTCAATACTTCTGTTCTTCTTCTCCTTGTTTTTTTTTGTTCTCGGCCCACAGCTGTCGCACAGCACGCACGCACACGCGAAAGACTCCCACTGTGCCGGCTTTTTTACGATCGCTAAGGTGTCGCACTCTCGTTAGTGTGGCTTTTTATTTTTTTTCTCTCGCGCTCGCACGCTTCCTCACTTTTTTTGTTGTTGTTTTGTTGTGACGAGCGTGGAATGTCGCGTCGGCTTTTGCTAAAGTTTATTATTAGCGTTTGCGGTTGATTTGCGGCTCTATAGCGTGATGAGATTTTGCGTTTTTCAATTTCACGCTGGCTAGACATTTTATAAATGAGTCTTCAAGGCCAATAAAGAAATATTTTTAATTTAATTAATTGAGTTATCGAACGAACGACACACGGTCGTCGTATTTTTTCGTTGGTTGTTACGTACTTTGAAAATTATAGACTTGTCGGTAAAAAAAAAATTAATGTACCGGTTCAATGTCTAGCGTAAATCATAATCTTTACGGTCGTATACTGCACTTTTCATAGCCTATGCCTTTAAAAGGTGATTTATAAAAAAGGCAGATGCACGAGATACTTAGAGACGAATATGCTCGCACGTGAGCCTAAAGACAATTATTTATGAAAAAGAAAAAGACTAGGCTCGAGCCTGCAATTACACTAACGGAAATGAGCTTGAATGCCAATAAAAAAATGTTGTCGAGTTCGTAAAAAGATCACACATGCAGTGTCGATTTTTATTACCGCAGACTCACAGTGGAGCGACTGCTGCTCGCTCGTTGAACTTTGTTCGGTAGCCAAAAAGGTGCTTTGATCTTATTTTACGTGCGTTCATTCATTGGTTCGTTGAATCTCGTTCAAAAATAGTTTATGCCTTAGAGAAGCTTCTCTCTCAAGACACTCTCGGGAATAACGGGCGCGCTTTCGAGATATTGCTAATTAAGTCTGGAATTCGCCTAAAAACATTGGAAACAAACAAAAGTTAATCTCTTTGCATAAAGCCTAGCCGGTTATTAACTCGCTGCGCAAAACACCTCAATAAATTGCATTCGGAACAGGTTCGTCTCTTTCACGCTCGTTTTGTTTGTTATTTTTTTTTTTTTTTTTATTTTTTATTTTTATTTGTCAGTAGGTCAGGGGAAAATTGTTGTGCAGGGGAGCGCTGCTGGTGTATTGCGAATCAAAAGCCCGTTTTCGGGACAACAGCGACGTTACAAAGGCTTGACTCATCGGTCTCGAAATAAAGCGACGCCATACCAGGCCCATTCTATTGCTCCTTGTTTTACGCGCGCGCGTTGCGAGCTTTTGCCGATGACGACGGAGACGTTCTCTGGCGCGGTGAGTGTAGTACGCTTTGACAATTCTTCAATCACAGCGAGCATTTTTCTTAATTGCATATGCATCAGTTTTGCACACAATGGAAAGAAGAGACTTATCTTGTTAAAAGCTTCGGCTCAATGGTGTTACGGTAATTGATTGCACAGATGTAATAACGAATGAATAATAAGACACGATTTTTTTTTCTGCTAAACAAGTCTCATAGGCTAGTTTCGAAGTCTCTATCTCAAAGGAAGCTAATCAAACGATAAATTGCAAGGATCTTTTGAGCTGAAGTAAAGCACACAGAGTCCGTGAAAGTATGGCCGTAGAATACTGATGCCAGCCTGTATTTTTTCATTTGATTGGAATGCAACCAGATACTTCATCGTACCTTTGCACGACAGTCGTTTATAATATTTTCATGTGTTCGTTTTTGAGCTTGAAAGTACCGATGAAAAAAAGCTGCTGTATATATACGTCACGTGCGTTTCTGTAGCTTTATGCGTTCGCGAATAGATGACATATTGAACGTAAGTTAAAAATGTTCATGGAAGCAGTATAGAATTGTGTGAATTAGGATTGCAATCGTTGTTAGTGAAAAATTACTAGTAACGACAGTTTAGCTGATATCTGTCTTACCTAAAATCATGAGAAATGTTCATAGTAGTCTATTCTAATCAGATGGAAGAGTTAATTTTGAGGTGCGCAAGAAACGACGAATAACGATACTTTCGTGGGAGATCAATCGAAATGCCTAACAATGACCGATAACTCTGGCACACCCCAACAGCGTCAAAGAATAATAGATGGAGAAGCGTTCGGCACAAAAAGCAATTAGCCATCAGCCGAAGCGCAACGATAATGTCAAACTTGTCGCACATTAGCATGCGCCGCACTTACAATCGCGGGGAGAGCCGCGTGAAACGTGCGGTTCGCGTGCGCGGCAGCTCTACGTCCGAGACGAAGGCTCGCTCTGCTCGTATTAATAGATTCGGCGAGCCCGAGGCTCGAGGCCAAAAATCGGACGATTTGGGCCATCGCTCCTCCCTGCCGCATCCAAACGCTCGGCCACTTCCGCGGGCGTACACCTACAGCGCGAGCAGGCCGTTCGCGCCGCCTGCCATTCAGCGCGAGCGATTGCCACTGGCACGCCTGCAATCGCGCGCTGACCAGCTTTCGTCGCTAAGGCGCTGCGACGAGCTCGGCAGGCTCGAAAGGTCAAGTTGTAAGTGCTTCATGTCGTGTGTCGCTTAATTGGAACGGCTTGCGAATAGATTCATTTATCTGTGAACGGCGCGATTAGTAGTTGTTCGTTCGAAATTATAATATTGAGTGCGCTCGCTGGATCGCAGATCGACTCCGCTTATTTATTTTCATTTCTTCCGTTACGCTAATGCCGATTGCCACTCTAATGCATGTTTCCTGTTGCTTGTTGTAGGTGAGTGTTACCATACGTACCATTGCAAAATATCCATAACTTGCGCGGGTGAGTACGAGCATTCCATCGTACATGCGGAGACTCGATCTCGCGCAAAAAAAAAAAATACTTAGATGCACCGCGATCGATGATGGGAAATTGATATAGAGCGACTACAGAAAAGCAAAAGGAATGGAGATCGACTGAATAAGATGCAAATAAAAATTGTTTATGCGAGGGAGAAAGAGAGAGAGAGAGAGAGAGAGAGAGAGCGATGTGATATCATTAATCGGTAAAGTAGCAGCGGTTGCGCGTGAGATAAAATTAAATGATGCATGCTCAGCGGAATACTAAATAAATCAAGCGATAATGAATAAGCTGCCTTGATAAATTGCGATTAATTGATTCAATAATTTTCTCCTCCCGCTAATGATTCCGTCGTTCAATCATCCCCTCTTTGCATAAATTGAGCAGTGAAATTTCGAGGAAAATTGCACGCTCGCGCCCAGTTTCAAATTAAAGCACCGTTGGCTTCTCCTTCGCGAAGGAGCGCGCACTAAAAGGAACTTGTAATATGCGTAACTTGGTGTCGGCGTGTGGTTGTAATATACTACAAAGGCTGTAGCTCGCCGGTGCGCGTTAAAATTTCCTTCCTCGTGGCGCATTCCACCTCGAGATTCATGAGCCGACCGTGCCGTCGCCGCCGCGCCGGGAAAAATCGAATTTCCAAGCTGCGCATTGTTTCCTTGAGGGCTGCCCTATAAGCTGCCATCGACACCACGCTGCGCGTATCCCAAAATAGCAGCAACACTGTTGATGGGAACAAGTGTGTCGCGTCGAGTGCTTTTTCGACCGCGACGAGTGTCGTGATGCACAGCTGCGTCTCGCCTCGAGGTCACTGTCGCTTCTTTACGCAGCAAGCTACGATTTCAAAACTTTTGTCTATCCGCTCGAGGCTTGCCATGTGATTTCGGCGTTGGGGGACGATCGCCTCGGCTGGCAAACATACGAAACTCGAATGGCGGCAACGCGGGCAAGAAACGGCGAGTTCAGCTGGTAGCGGCTGCGAATTGATAAGCCTCCTCGGGAGCCAGCGGCGTTGAAAATAACTGTCCATCCGCGGGAACAAGTAATGCCGAATGCGCAACGCACACTGATGAATAGAGCGCGCGCGCGCGCGCGGTCGTTCCATTAATCACGTCAGATCGAGCATGCGCCCGCCCCCCCTCTCTCACCTTTCGCGCGCAGACTCGGTTTTGCAGGGCGACGCTTAGAATGAGTTACGATCGCGGCCGAAAGCTGCCACGGTCCGCGTATACCTCTCAATGAAATCACGTCGCGAAAAAAGTGGCGCTCTCGCGATGCGACGAACGAGCCATTTAGAGCTCGCGCTTTCCGTATCTTCCAGGCGCGCTGTGCGTAGGCGCCTGAGTTATGTATCGCGCGTGCTGGCGACGCTTATCCTCACTCTAGCGTGTAGTTTTGACATGCGCGCGCCGCGCTTGAGCAACGGCATTATTAAATATTATCGCGCATGCTCGGTTAATTTTGCGCGATTATTCGGGTTAATTGCTCGGTTACTTCACATGTAAAGTAGGCGAGCGCGCTTATTGTCGTTTCTTTATCTGACCCTAATAGAAGAACTTTGTTTTTACCCTTTATCGTATCTTGGCTCGAGTTTAAAACTCAATAATGAGATAAGCTTAACAATGAAAAATCAAGCGTCCAACTATTAATTATCACTGAGACACGAGTAGGTCGAGAATAGCCGATATGACTGACAAGCCACCCACAGCGACATACCTAAAAACTCATTGTCAGCCCCGAAACCCTTCAATCAATCCAACGTTTCGCGCACGAGACCCACCTCTGTCTTCCTCTCTAAGTTCATGTGTGGCTCTATAATAAATCATAGCCATATACGTCATTGACTCGACTCTGGCATTTTTGTATTACGAACGTGAAAAATACATTGTCCAGTTGAGTGCCCCGGCGATCGATGACGAGGCGCGCACCGACGTACCAATATTAAGGCTCACTTTTTCTTCGCGCACGTCTAAAATGCATAAAACAAATAGGACACGCACGCGCGCGTCTCTTTTTGTCCGCGCGTGTGTGCATGTGCTTGTACACGGGGAACGGATCCTTCGCACGACGCGGCGGCGGGTTTCGGGAGGAAGCCCCAGAGAGAATTTTAAGTTGCGCGGCGTACGATATACATACACGAGTCGAGTGTTGCTCTTGAATAAAGACCTGCTGCCGCCACTCGCTGTACGCGTGCGCGCTACATGCGTGTGCATTCCGTACGGTCCGTCGGAAAATACGACGTGCGATCGTTTTTCATTGGTGAACGGGTGAACTGTTTTTCGAGCTGTCCGTTCGCGCTGAATTTCAATGGCGACCAAGAGAGAAGTGTCGCTTTGTTTCGGACAAAGGATGAGAAAAGGGAAAAGATGACGGTAGTCGTTGGCGTGCAACTTGTCGGCTGATTTTTATTCTCAGAAAAGACGATCGATCGCAAATTATCCGAAGCTCGCTCTTTCAGAAGCGAATTAATTAGCTCGTTAATGCGCTCGGAATCATCACAGACGTTCGTCGTTCATCCTGCCACGCCGAGTGGCTACTTTCTTGTATTTTCGCAACGAAAAAGGATACGCGATAACGAGGAGAAGCTCGTTGACGCAATTATCACGTTATTCACATTGAGCAAACTTTGAAAAATAAAAAATCGAATGCCGTGTCGTCTGTGGATCTCTTTGTCCCGAGTACATATTTGCGTGTGTTGAGCGGTAACTTTTCTTCCTCGTTACGATGTAAATCTGAATGTTTTCGATGCATTTGCATATGCTGGGCTTATATTTTTATCGATCCAGTCAGAAAATCATAGTCTTTGGTCGTATTAAACGTTTTGGAGGCATGTGAACTGACGTTAATGAAGAAAAAAAGATGCATTTGAAAATAGAAGCGTAGACTTTGCATTCGATCTTGCACACATTCCAATTATATATGAATAATTTTCAGGTAATCTTAATGCCACAGGTTCCATGCCACAACTCTTGATCACAGTATCAGTATCATTACTTTAACTTTGAAAATTCATTAAGAGTCGTTTATTTACCAATACCATGCGTCTTACTCGAATCTTAGTCGTTCCAACTTTTCTTTTTGGAGTACTGAGTTTTATAAAATTGAATGGCGATGAATATATTCTGCATGTACAATAATTCGTTCGTAATAATTTCATATGCTCTGAGTTTTGGATAATTTATATTTTTATATTTATATAAATTTACTTAAAAAATGTAATTATTTAATCGTATTAGTTACAGAACTAAATAGAATTTGTTATATATGTCGTTCTAATTACATATGTTGTGGTATGATCGCAATATCATATGTTTAATTTTAAATTGAATCAAATACAGTAAATATTGATGGTTTATAATCTGGTTTACTCTTATTTTTAACAAGTATTTTATCATTATTTTGAGTACAAACATAAACGAATTAATTTTATTCACTCATTTTATAATAGTTAGACTCGTCTTGCAGTTCAATTTGGCAATTTTTAATATACTTCGATTAGATTCATAACTTTTTGAAGGTAAGATGAAAATTTGCCGATTTCCAAAAAAAGGAAATCTATGAATTTTGCAAAGGAATTTGCTGAGAGTATGCTGGAACTCGAACTTATCTTAATAGTAATTTGGTCAATTGACACAAATACAAAAGCATCGTCAACACGTGCTCTCGGTGCGACATTTCTCGGCAAACGAATTGCCGATTAATCATGATGCCGCGACGTGCGTAGCCTGGCGAGCACGTGCATCCTCCTCTCCGCGGCGCGAGAGTCGTGTAGCAAGGTGTGGACTTGACTTACGTCGTCGTGGGAAATGACCACACACGAGGGCCAGTACGGCCACGGCAATTAGCCAATAAATAGGACTTGAAACGGCGAAGGCGCGCTCGCGCGAACAAGCAAACGTGCCTCGCAGCGTACGAATCTAACACACGGATTGCAATTAACGCGTGGGAAGTGGATGGTCAGTGTGTACTGCGAGAAAGTTGGACATATCTCTTTTGTTTGACGGATGCTCGAAAATTATTCAGATGAAATACGCGAGATCGTTTGGCTCTCTTTCTTATTTTTTTAGGTGAAATCAAAATGAAAGTTGGCGAAACAAGCCTCCGCGGTGCTAATTGTGAAATCGGAAAAATGCATTCCGTGCATTAATCTTACTATACACACAGAAAATGTTTCCTACTTTGCATAGTTATAAAATAGACGCTTAAGTGCGTTGACACGCGCATATTTTATGAGAAAGAGAAAAAAAGGAGAAACGTGACTCATTTGTGATGTAAACTGTTCATTGAACTTGTCAATCAGTTAGATGTTAGTGGCGATGCCAGTGAAATAATAGAATTTGCATGTTCTTTTTCCCTCTCGACGTATGCAAAACTGTAACCATGCATCTACATGAATTTATTGTCGTCATTGTAACATTTTACGAAACATATCCTTGAAGTATATTGCTCCTGAAGAACAATCCGTTCGTATACAAGATACCAACACTATACTGTAGTAATGACTTTCAACATAGGTTACACAAAGAGAATACTCCATACAACTTGTAATTAAGGTAGAATAAGGATCGATGATAATCCTCGTTTTAATACACCTACAGACACACGCACACACGCACACCTATAAAACGTTATTTTTCTCCGTAAATTGAGAAAATTGCGTTTGCTCGTCATTCCGCACGCCTAAAATCTCAAATGAATTTGTACGTGAATTCTCGAGCGGCACAAAAAACTATCGGAGAATAGCGATCGGTGAACAAGAAGAAAAAGGACGACCGATCATCCGATATAAATCAGCCTCGGCAGCAAATCGGAAACCACCGCCCCCTCGGGAATCTTCTTTCACACACAACCTGTGCCGATCGCGATGTTTGGGTTCATTGAACTCTGCCGCTGCTGGAGATCGTGATTCCACGTTTTCACGAGTACAATGAGCTGTGCAACGTCGAAAAAAAAAGAAATTTTTTTCAACAGTCAAATGTGAGAAACGACCTGGATACCCGCGTCAGTCACGTTTTACGTCAAATTTTCAAGTAAAGTTTGACGCTTTCTCTCATTAATCTCATCGCGCGTTTTCAGCGCCTCGCCAAGAATACGCGAAACCTACAGCGGATTTTCATCGCAAACACCGTAAAACTCGCGCGAACCATTAATCCGTCGCGCGGTTTTAACGTCCGAGCGCAGCGGCAGCAGTGCAATCGTAAAGTGGTCACGAAAAGCGAGCGCTTTGGTTCAATAGGTCGACGACCGCCAACCCCTTAGTAGGCAAGCCTCTCGTAAGCGAACCGAGTTTCGTCGTCCCCTTGTGCTCGTCGCCGGCACCGCATCTCGTTATCGCGCGTAACCAAGGCGCTTTGCTGGCCTTTTTCTCGCAGACGCCGACACTCGTGCGCGCGGGAGACGTTTTGGAATTTTAGACGCGCGATGGAGCCCCTCCCCCCCTCTCTACGATCATACACATACCCCTGCGGCTATCTGCTTATTTATTAGCAAACATTCGCGTTCATTCTAGTCGTTGATTTAGTTTTGGTGTGCCATGCGAAATGTTTATTCGACGATTTCCAGTATAAAGTTGTAACGAATACAATGCTGAATTTGGATGTTAATCGCGGCAAAGCAAATTTATTTACGAATCGACCGCTGCAGTGACTTGCAAATGAGGCTCAATCGGTGCGTCTCGCTCAAATGAGCAAAGATTACGACCACGTTTTTTCCCAATCTCACGAGGACAGCAGCTGCGTAGTCATGAAAGACATCAGGATTCTGAGCGGATAAAATTACAACGTCAATGCAAGGCTAATTAACGCCCCTCGATGCCGATCAATCAGTCAATCAGCCGCGCGCGACGACCAGTGGATTCGACCCGCCTTCCCGTCTCCGCTTCTTTCTTTCGTTCTTTCTTTCTTCCTCTTCCTTTTTTTTTTACGCACGCGCGTCTCTCTTCCGCGCGAGACGGGACAAATATAGCCAGGCAGCTGCGGTAAGACTTCTCTTTATTCCTTGGACTCTCGCGCGCGCATTTTCGTGGAAATGCCTCCGGAGTTAGCGCGAATCTTTCCTTTCCGCGAAGAATGTCGTCGACGGCTGCTGATTTGCATTTCGCACGTGGGAGTCGCTAAATCGTCGGTTCGTCCGATTACTCGCGACAACATGAAAAGGAGAGCGCGCCCCTGGCGTGTATTTCGCAAAGTTATTTCAATCACGACGCAACACCTGCGAGCTCGGCGCGTTCGGTTAACTCCGGAGCTTTTTGCCGGCAGCAGTTCGGCGAATTCGACACCGACACTCGATATCTCGCACAGTAGTCGCGGGAAGTCGTACGCTTCTCTTTTTCGCGCTCAGACGAAATCTCGAGCGTGTTTTTACGTCGCGCGACCCTCTCTTCCGTACCTGTCGACGGAAACACCTGTCGCCCGAAATGATCTTACCAGTGGGATGTCAGTACTGACGTTGTTCGCAAGAGAACGACGCATCCCAGTCTCTCGTTTCTCGGCGTTGGTGTGAAACAGAGAGAGAGAGAGAGAGAGAGGGAGGGAGCGAGTCAATCGCGCACGGATTACCAAGCGCCGACGCGGCGGCGCGGATGTGTCACATGCGCGCGCCGTACCGCGGCGCGTAGACGAAACAAGCGAGTCGAATTACGGGCGCGCGCCTCCCGTCGAATGACAATCAGCCGAAAGTTTCGTACGTGCGCCGCGGACAGGAATTCGCCGTGCGCCAGCGGCAGCTTCCGCCGATGCGTTTGACGCGATAATGACTGGTGGGACGAGGGTCGATGTCCGGCGCCGCGCGAGCAATTGGGTGACGGACAAGCCTGGGAAATTACCGCTTGTCAAGCTAAACGATCGCTTTGCAGGTACACATGTGACTATGGGGGAAAGTGAATGAGCCATTGTTCGCGTGCAATTACTAGCTTTTTTCTTGCGGGCCGAGGGGGGGGGGGGGCTATTTAGCGGATTTTCAATGGAGTTATGGGTGTGCGCTTAGAAACGCGGGGATGAGTTTTGCGGTGGAATCACAGCAGGTATCGTTCTCGCGCGAGGCAAACAAGGGAGGGCACGTCACATAAACGACAGCATTTTTGTGCTTTAACCAAGCTAAAACTCCGAGCAAAGGGGCATGTCTAGATAAATAAGAGCCGTATGATAAGTAAAATCTTATCGCGTCACTTACACGAGAAATCTGTCTCCGAGATTAAATATTTCCACGCTTCCTCTCTCTCTCTCACTCTGTACACTTGTAATTTTTCAGCTTCTCCTCTCGCGATATTCCATTTTGTTTTTCTGCCCCTCTCGTCGCACCGGTCAAACTACTCGCGGATCTACATTTTTCACGGTCGAATTGTGATGTTGCTGATTGGAGGTGCCGATTTTAACGGATCCGTCAATCAACTGGACCAGCTTACGGGCCAACTCGATTTCTCCGCGCTTCGTGCGCAATCAACGCCGGTCCTTTCGTTCGACTCTAGCGTCGAATTTCAATCGAGTCGCTTTGTTCGAAAATCAACGTGGATCTATGTGCGCTCAAAGCGTGTCGCCCCCTCGGTAAATCCTCGTCTCGTCGTCCGAAGTCAATTAGAAGCGGACATTCTAAGCTGCCGTCGCTGCGACAAAAAGCAAATCGAGAAGAAAAAAAAAACAAGAGACACTTCGCGCCTCCTTCGAGGCTCGTAAATCAGCGCGCCGGACCTTTTCCCGTTTAATTTTCGCCGCGGTGCTGCTAATTTTACAAGGGCTCTCCGGTTAGCGCGCAGCCTTCGTTTCGACTTTTATCGCGCGATCGTTGATTCGGCATTGTGCGACGCTCGGCCCCGTGCAGTTCGTATGCAAATCACGCCTATAAATTAGCGATTGCCTTGTTGCTTTCGCTCGAGTGTCACTGGCCGTAAGGAAACTTACTTACTGGAAACAAAGTCGATGCGCGCGATCCACGCGTTCACCTTCGAGAGATGAGGCGACGGCTGAAAGGTCCGACGAGAGCATGGCAGAGAGTCGCGCGAAATCAGCCTCACTTAGCTTCAATTCCACGCTGCCTCGTCAACGAAGAAGCGAGCCACGCAGTTACGACGAGTTTGATTGGCAAAGTACTGCCGCTGCGACCGACGCCGATGGCTTTCTTTCTGGTGCGCGCGTGTGCAGGAGACTGACTCGTGCTGCAAGCAACGGCCCTGCTTATAGCTCGGTTTCCTAGCGCGACACTCATTGCAAATACGATATTTGACATTCACGATAAATTTGACAGTTGCTCGAGAAATCGTGAAATTAGCGTAGTAGCGTGTGTTGTTTGCAATAATTCGCAAATCAGATGTAAGAAGAGCAAATGAGGGGGAAACAAACAGTAAACAGTAATTTTACCAACGCGGTTCAAACAGCACAAGAGTTATTTTTGTAAAAGACAATAGATCCACTTTATCGTATAAAAGTGCATTACGCTCTTTGCAAAGTAATAATGGCTATGGAGTCTTTTTTCTAGATTCTTTCAATTTCTTGTCATCAGCTGGGACCGAGGCAACAAGTATTTGGGCGTAGTATTTCTTAAACCGGTTCAGTCTGTAGAACTCAAATATTTCTTTAGCAGGTCTTATTTCAATATTCGGGTGTTTCATTGCCAATAATAACCCATGTTATTAATATATTACCAACGGCTACGATTGAAATATTAAAATGCCGACTAAGATCTAAATCAGAACAGTTTTTTTTTTCAATTTTCATAGATTGAGGAAAAATTATTATACACCGACAACTTTCCCGTGATCCATTGCCACAGTACACCTATTTGTACACTCCTTCACCAAGCCACGAAAGACTTGCATGAACCTTTCGTAACTTCCCAAACCAGTGAATACTTTCAGGCCTTGTGAATCGTTTCTGAATTCTTCGACGCCGTACCTTGAGCGACGTGTTTTAGTAGTCTCATATCACTTTCGTAGTAAAACTGACCTTCGTTGGTGACTTCGGGCTTGTAACTACATTCGGTGCTCGACGTATCTGGTGATTGCGCTTCCGTCTTGACAATAATTTTGGTTACTTGGAATTGATTCACATTGTCGATCCTTTTATAAACTTTAACATCGCCTATTCCAATGCCATTGACTTCGTAATGTTCCGATTTGATATAAATAACTTAAAATGGAGATTGCCAATAATATTTTCCAGGCAACTTTCGTAACAAGAATCAAAGTCGATAATTCTCTTATCCCGCCTAAGTACACCTTTAATCCAAAGAAACATGAACGGGACTGTGTGTCTATGCAAAACAACACGTTCTGTTTTGTAACATGTCAAATAAAAATAAATAACACCGATAAAAAATGAAAGTAGTTGATAAATTAATGAGCATAACTGTAACTCTCAGTCAGTATATCTTCGAGGTTTAAAGTGATTTGCGCATAGTTCGTGCTTGTGTTTTGGTTTGAAGTCCGGTCGTCTTATGGCTTCGAGCCATTGTTTTCTCACCATTTCGTTCTTCGGGAAAGTAAATCTCGATGAATTTTTACATCTTGTAACACAGCACTTCATTACAGTCGTGTTATAACGCATCAAGGGGAAATGAGACAATTCGACAACATACTGGTGACCACGATCAGCCTGTCCTCTGCTGGTTTAACGATATAGTTTTATCCGTTAAGTATAAGGATCTTTCCACCGTCAGACAGTGCTAGTATGCTAAAACCTCAAAACACGCGAACATTATACCTATACATCTACGAAGTGTGCGCGCGTTGATAAATATAAGTATAATATTCCCGTATATTGAGGTTTTGGCGTAGTAACATCGCCTCATGGCGGAAAGATCCCCATTTTCTCGCCTCGTAGATAGAAGGCTATTGCGCCGACATTGATGTTTCGATCGTAATTTTCATAACTGTGCTAAGGCATAGTTTCAGTCTCTTATCTATTATCTCAGATACACAGTTTAATTGTTTCTGAAATAATGTACTAATTTGTTGATTTTTTTGTTTCAGGTACGCTTAAAAAATTTTCGACTAAAAATCACCGCATCGAATGAGTAAGTCCTCAACCAAGCACTCTATTCTGTTTTGTTAATAATTTTATTCAAAACGTTCGTGTCAAGCTTTCCTTTAAAAAATGTATATCAAAAATTATTATTTTAATTAGTAAATTTTGTTCCTGTAAATTTTATTATATACAAAAGCAATTTTTATTTTACATCAAACAATTTTTATTAGGAAAGAAGAAGAGAACAGCATTTTAATCTTAATTTGTTCATGAATGAATCCAGATTTTTTTCTCAAGTAGCAAATTATAAAATTCTAAGTTGTTCTCGTTCATCAGATTTTACATTTCTTATTAACACTGTATAGAAATTCATACAATCATATTTCTTTGCGCTTGCACATTTTCTTACATGTACCTAACTAGCTTTTTTACCTATCCTATATTATAATTCGCACACATGTTATTGCAATTCGTCGGCATGATTCACTACGTTGGCTTACGGGAAGCTCTTATATAGTAATCTACGAGTATTTTTGACGCTTGCGAGTTAGAAAAAAAATTCGACGCCATCTGCAAGTAAATTTCGTAAAGAATTTTTACGGTAATTAAGAAGGAAAAAATTACATATATTTCAAAACATGAAGGAGACGTAAGAATTAGAAATAAGTTAAACATCCACTGGCGGTTAGTTAGCCTTGTATGTACAAGCGGTTAGCTAACCTAACTTGATGGAACCGACAACACCACTTCAGATTTCAATCTGGGTATTTTCTGCTATATTACTGAGCAAAAATCGTGAGAACTAGATGGCAGTATGGTGGAGTAGTAATTTTTCCTAGTTTGTTATTTTTACTATGAAATATAGCATTTTTTATTCAAACGCGTTTGTATTTTTTCGTGAATATTTTTTTTGTAGAATTTATCAATATTTATCAATTTTTAATATAAATATATTAAAATTTATGATATATCGGGTGTCTTCTTAAATTTTAGAAGAACATTTTTCTCAGCGTATCACAAGGACATCCGTTTACATTCAAATTCATTTAAAACCAACTGATCTATCAAAACTAATCTATCAACGCTTTCGATTCTAATCACGCTTTAAACAATTTCATTAGAATCCGAAACATAAAAGCATTCCCTTGTCGACCTGAAATGAAAAAAAACAAACCACACGCACCAATTAGGCGGCCGTGAGCCGCGCTTCCTGCAGGCCAAATGGAAACGCGCGCGCGACTCGAGCGTTTCTAGCCTGATTGCCGCGGCAAATTGGAGCCGACGTAATGCGGCCCTCTTGAGCGAACGATGATGATGATGATGACTACGATACGATGATGATGCGCGCCCACCAAGCTGTGTGCCGCCTTTTTTGGTGGACGAGCAGCCAAGCACTTTGCGCCACTAATAGCGGATGTCGATTGTCCGCGCGCCGAACTGTGACACCACCTCCTACTCTCGCTTGTGTCATTTCTCTCTTCTCTGAGGTTTTTTGTTTTGCTCATTTCTACCTGTTTTACGCTTTCGATTCGAGCGAGGTTATTGTTTTTATACCAAATTTTTTTCTTTGACGCGAACGCGTTTATGGTCCAATGTCGTGACCACGCTGCTTGAAATTCACTTTTTTTCGCATTATCTCGAAAGATTGATCAGAATGATACACGCATTAAATTAGTGTAGTTTAGGAATCGATATTTACTGAAAGTTTACTCGACAAAAACTGTTCTCCATTCTTTTCCTCTTTAAAAAAAATGGGCGGATGTTGTGAAGCATTTAATGCGCGCACAATAGGTTGTAATTTTTTCGTTATAATTTATATTTATAATTTTCAATAAAGAGAGGTTGTATTTAATATTACACAGGTAAAGACTATACGAAGAGCTTAAAAATAAATTCGAGGCGAGCACAGCTCAGTAAAAAAGCGTTATCCAGTAGAAAAATAAAAGATACAAGAAAACTGAGAAGGATTTATATGATTATGATGCTACTAATAATCGTAGTGTGGTTGATAAATTATCTTTAATTTAAGATTATTGTAAAAAATGTTTACAAAGTATGTTACAGCGTAACGACTCATAATTATTTTAATAACTAATTTGCATATAAAAACGACCATTTGAATATAGAAATTCTGTCACATGAAAAAACATTTTATCACTTCATCATATTTAGATAAATACCTCCTACGTCATAATCTATTTAAGCATTAAAAATATTTTACAACTTTAGTAAAAAATTTAACGTGTACATATTTTAATATTATTTTCATTCAAGAAAATCGTTTAATATCCAAATCGAAATAAATCTTTGTTCTTAAATTATTGAATAAACAAATTAAAGTTATAAATAATACACACGGTTGACAGGCGCGGAGCATGCTAACTCTACCTAGTTAAAAAAATATATATGTTTATCTAGGATATCGAATTAGTACTACTGAAAATTGATAAATTGTCAAAAACAAATGAATCAACTTCATGCGTCATGAATTAAACACTCGTCTCGCGGCTACTGAATGAAATGCCTTTGGCCGCAGGGTCTCTTGATTCAACGATAGCGGCGGAGGAGAAGCTCAAAGCCCGAGCAACGCTCGCGGAATAACAAATGGCATCGCGGAACAGCAGCACAGCAAAACAAAGAAAAACTCGCCGGCGAAAGTCATTAACGGTACGTTGATTCATTATTAGTCGGAGTCATTCATTCGGTCGATCTGCCCACCTGGATTTTTTTTTCACTTACGGGTTTCCTTGTCGAAAAGGGAGAGGTTTTGTCAGCTGCGGGTCATTAGGTGCAACACGTCCGAGAGTTTTGACTTTTTACCGGCATGGCGTTCGGACACAACAAGTCTTTTCTACTGTCAGCTTAGTTTTTTTTTTATTTCTACTGTCATGCTTTTTGATCGATATCCTCGGTGAAAATTTTTTTTGTTTTCGTTCACGTTGATATTTGGAAACATTTGACTTCTATATTTTCAATCGTCCATGATAAATGGACGCTAAATAGAAAGATTAATAATATACACTGCCTAAAGCGATTTTCGTGTTGGTGAATGATTTTAGAAAAACGCTATTGTGATGATTATTAATCATGTTGCAGAAAAAGTGAGTATTTTTAACCGAAAATCAAACTTTAATGCGCGTTAAATCTTTGATAATGTAGCGTCAAATTACAAAAAAATTGATGAGTCTGCACGAAAATGAGAAAAAAAATATTTATTCTTAAATTCTAAATTCAGTAAATTTAAGTCGTACATCAGTTGTTTTTTTCGATACACATACGGTGTCCAATTTCTATGGGCATGAAAACAAAGTCGAAATCCTGATCAAATATGGAGATAAAAACCACAGAAAGCCTCTTTAAAACCATTGAACAACCGTGAAAGCGAGTTATCACGTTACTCACGAATTTTAGATCTCTGTCTCATGTTCGTATCTCTGGTGGTGGCGCCCGCCCAATCGGGTTCAGCCTAATCTGTTGCCCTCGCGTCTTCCGAGGGATAGAAGAGAAGGCAAAAGTAGGCCACTTTCTCTGTCGCTGTTGCGGCTTATTTTCACGTGACCGACGCGCAATGGACAGAAAAATACAGGACTCGCACAATGCACTTTCATCATTCACGATTGTGCATCTCGTTGATTACATCGACGATTGCAAATGCACGCTCCCTCTTTTTTTTCACGAACGCGTGTCTCTCGTTCGAAATTTTATGCGAACTGAAACTTACACAGACCTGAGTAAGTTTTCTTTTGTTACCAGCCGCTGCTTTTAATTATGCAAATGGCTTATTCTGAGATTTTAATTAACATCCAAAGCTTGTGTTTCTGGATTTTTAAATCGAGATTTGATGAAACTTTTATAATAGCCAAATTTATTGAAATTTTTGAAATACCGTAAATTAAAATTCTACGATCGTTAATTAAACTACTGATCGAATATGTACAAGTCCTGTTAAACATTGCCATTTCAACATAGCACAATCCACATAATAAATTTTCAAACATTATTGATGTTATCTCACCCTTATATTTCCTGCGTATACGAAAAAGTATGAGCTCTTGTCGCATAGACGAAAAATTCTTCAATTCAAAGCTCACACTTGCGCAAGTATTCTCAAGTGTACCACGTGCATAGTATCTACAATAACAGTGCTTTCTCTCTGTCTTTCTCTTTCGCCTATGCACAGAATTGAGATAAATTCAGCTGTTTGACGTGGTGGTACGAAGGTGCGCCGCTGCGCCACTTGTAGCACAGCATTAACGAATGGACTCGTGTCACTGGTATTTAACTCCCTGTAGTATGGATCGCGGATGCTTTATCGCGCATTGTGCATCGGAGAGAGACGAATGAAACTGCGACTGTATGTATGGACAAGGCACACGTTTATGCAGGCAAACTTGGAACAGCAGAGGAACGTTGTAAAGCATTATTAGTGTTTTTGTGTACGCATAGAACTGAGTCGCGGTATTTCAGGCCGTCACCCGCATCAAATCTGGGATATAATATGCCACCTCAATAGCCCGGACAGTATATACGCTCTTGAACGCATGTGGTTTTGGTAAATTGTCGATATGTGACGGTTTGAAATATCGCCCATAAACGTCGAAGGCTGTGCCTCAATCAAAAACTTAATCTTTCCGAGAGAGAATCTTCGGTGTTTCTCGATCGAACAACATCAACCAGTGTTGTAAATTAAACGGATAAGCGGATAAAGGGAAGCCCAAGGATATATACGCGTGAGATTTACACACTTACAGGCTCGAGGGTGCGAAGAAATTACGAGTATATATAGATATGAGAAAAAGCGGCTCGAAAATTGCAAGGCACTTGTTAGCGAGAGAGATGCGTATGCGTGAATGTAGATGGACAAGAACGAAAATTACACTGAGAAAAATGTAGTATAATTTACAATATGTATTGATAAAATTACTATTTAGTTAAGGAAAACGTGGACATCTGACATATATAACAGATATCGCTACATATTTCATAAATTTTATCAAAATATCATGGAAAAAATATAAATACATTAATAAAAATTATTATATTATATAGTAAAAATTAATTCAAGAAAATGTATTATTTTATATAGTTCTTATTACTACCAACATAATAATTTTTACTCTTTACTTAATAATTTTTACTATTGTATCGAAAGTTTTTACTATATAAAATAGTAAAAATTATATCCTAAAAGCGCTGCCTAGAAGTCATGATTTTTTCTACTTTATATAGTAAAATCTACTGCTAGAAGTTTTCAGACTTCTAATGGCGACGCCACTGTTGCGTCAGGTCACTGTTAACGTTGTTTACTAACCTAACAGCGGCAAGCCATTACCGGCAAAACCGTTGCAGTAATGAACTAGTGACAATAATTCAAGTATTACATTGAATGATTAATATAAAGTGAGTGCACGATAATAAATGACTTTTTCTTATTTTCAGCTGATAATTTTGTCGCATTTTCTGGACAAAATTATATATACTTAGTTGTATATTCGTGTGCAACTAGTGCTTATCTTTATAACACAAGCAGCAAAACGTGTCCGAGTAATAATCGTTAAATATTTAATAAAAAATAAAAAAGACTTCCAATAACATTGACTGAAAGAATAGTTACAGTCTTTCCAAATTTACACATTTGTAACGTGTGCCTTTGAATCGAGCGCGAAAACAACCAATCCCGCTGGCAATGATGAGAATCCGATGAGGCTACAAAAAATTTCATTTTCATGAAGTCGTATCTCATCTATATCATTTATACAACTATGCCCAAGATTCATAGTCGGCAGTGCCGCGAGCAGCTTGAACATAGTTGTATAAACAATATAGATGTGATACGACTTCATGAAAATGAAATTTTTTGTAGCCTCATCGGATTCTCATCACTGACCGCTGGTAGCGCTCGTGATGAGGCTACAAAAAATTTCATTTTCATGAAGTCGTATCTCATCTATATCATTTATACAACTATGCCCAAGATTCATAGTCGGCAGTGCCGCGAGCAGCTTGAACATAGTTGTATAAACAATATAGATGTGATACGACTTCATGAAAATGAAATTTTTTGTAGCCTCATCGGATTCTCATCACTGACCGCTGGTAGCGCTCGTGAACCGTGTGTTCGGTCGGGCGTAATGCTCGTGAGGTTGTCGTTGTGGGGTGTTGGTTGCGCGCTCTTGCCGACGGCTCGGTCGGATTATCACAATTCGATCGGCGCTCGGCGGGGACGCACCTTCTCTACCTCTGGTGCCATTTTCCCTTCCTCGGAGAAGCACTTTTTGGTACACAATCTCGGTATCGAGTGCGGCATTCTGCCCGGAAGGCCGTTCTTTCTGCGAACAAGACCACAAGTTACTTCGCGAACGTCTCACTGGAGTCAACCGATCTGGAGTGCTTTGAAGAACTCGAGCAGTGAGCCTGTCGGACGGAGTATCATCCCGTATGTATCCATGTCAGCATGGTGTGTGAAGGAGCAACGATACTGAGCGACGTTGCGTCCTTCGCGTCGTGTAAATAAAAGTTGAGTTATAGCGAAAATTAAGAGTGTATAGAATGGATTTAATTGATGGACTCATGCGATTGAAATAAGTTGAGTTATAGCGAAAATTAATAGTGTATAGAATAAATTTCATTTATAGGCTCATGCGATTGAAAGTGTAACACGTATCCGTTAGATCTGCGTGAAGACGCGTATTCAAATTAATGAAATAACGATGTTTAGATTGTAGCGATAGTGTAAAGTAAACAAACCTTGATATGATGAACAGAATAAGATGACAAAGTAATAGTGATAGATTTGTATCTGCTAAATTATTTCATGTACCGTCCCTTTCTATCCACTCATGCGAGATTGTACTTACATTGCGGAGCTATTTTTAATGTCTGCAGTTGGATTTGAGAAAGTACAATTATACATTGAAGCAGTGATAGCTCAATCAGTAGGGTGTCTGGCTGGTAAAGCGAAAGTCGTGGGTCGTGGTTTCAAGACCTAGTCACTGCCGAAATTTTTCGAATAAAAAATCTTTCTCCCCCTCAGCGAATTTACTTGAACTACTATGTACTAATCATAAGTCTTAGCTTAGGTTAACCCATTAACGTCCAAAATGTCAAAATTTCTTGCACGTTTTCAAAGTGATTTTTTCCTATGTAATAAAAATTTTTTTTTTCGAAAATTTAGGTATTTTTTATGTTTCAATCGAGCATATCTCTTTTTCTGTGAGTTTTATCATGATTCTGGCAACGGATTCTGAAAGAGCATGCAATTTTACATCAGAATATGTGGTTCAAGAATTTTTTCAACGCCAATTACATAGGAAAAAATCACTTTGAAAACGTGCAAGAAATTTTGACATTTTGGACGTTAATGGGTTAATTACTTAATTAGGCTTTAATAGGTAAATATAAAGATCTGCCTTTTTCTGTCGTAGTAAAAATTGTTTTCTGCGTAATAAAATTTGCTATTTTATACAGTAAAATTTATCCTAACATCTCATTTTCACACAACACAGAAATTACTATTTAAAATAGTAAAAATACCTAGACATCGCATATGTTCACGTTTTCCTTAATTAAATAGTAATTTTTATATTATATTACACTTTTCTCAGTGTATTTATAGAGAGTTTTTTTCCACGCTTCAGGAGTTTATTTTTTATTTTCTTTTATGCTAATGATCGAGCATACCTTAGCTAACTATTAGATGAGGAAATAGCTGTGGCCCAGATGTAATGTTAAGTAAAATTGTAAAACTTTCGTAGCATTATCACGATATTTGCGTTTACGAATAAATAAAAAAGAGGAAGGCATTTCGATTACGATTCCTATCTAAAAAAAATAAATGAATATCAGGTACATTGTATAATGTGCTTTGAAACAAAATAAAAATTTGATTCAAATATAGGAATACTTGAAATAAATTAATTTCTATGTATCATAAGTAAGAAATTTATTGCTGGGTCTTGCATATTCCGATATAAGCAGCTATCTTGTATGCCACACACCGCATCCAAGAACCCAACACGTTTGAGGCACCGCATACCACGCTTAAAAATGTCTGAACCATTAAAATAAGTTATAATGAATATCATTACTTTTTAAATGAAAAGATTAGATTAGTGAAAACATGTATCAACTTACATTAAACATTCCATGTTTTTCTCTGCCAGCTGACGACTCTTGTTGTGTGTCACTTACTGGCTCAACAGTTGATTGACAGTTAATATCATTGGCAGAAGTTACTTGATTAGATTCAACAGGTTCATCACATTTATCTGTTGTTTTTTCCTGTTGAGCATTTTCGGTCACAATTGGTGATTTATTTGTTGTAGTTTCAGTCGTCGTAACGACTGATTTATCAGTTGTAACAGTTGTTCTTTGGATTGGTGCCTCGGTGGATGTTAGACGGTCTTTATCCGGTCCCTCCGTATCTGGAGATTCCGTCGAGGATTTAGTAGTTGAACTATCGGATGAAGAAGTCTGGGTATCTAATTCGTTAACATTTTCGGTCACAATTGGTGATTTATTTGTTGTAGTTTCAGTCGTCGTATCGACTGGTTTATCAGTTGTAACAGTTGTTCTTTGGATTGGTGCCTCGGTGGATGTTAGACGGTCTTTATCCGGTCCCTCCGTATCTGGAGATTCCGTCGAGGATTTAGTAGTTGAACTATCGGATGAAGAAGTCTGGGTATCTAATTCGTTAACATTTTCGGTCACAATTGGTGATTTATTTGTTGTAGTTTCAGTCGTCGTATCGACTGGTTTATCAGTTGTAACAGTTGTTCTTTGGATTGGTGCCTCGGTGGATGTTAGACGGTCTTTATCCGGTCCCTCCGTATCTGGAGATTCCGTCGAGGATTTAGTAGTTGAACTATCGGATGAAGAAGTCTGGGTATCTAATTCGTTAACATTTTCGGTCACAATTGGTGATTTATTTGTTGTAGTTTCAGTCGTCGTATCGACTGGTTTATCAGTTGTAACAGTTGTTCTTTGGATTGGTGCCTCGGTGGATGTTAGACGGTCTTTATCCGGTCCCTCCGTATCTGGAGATTCCGTCGAGGATTCAGTAGTTGAACTTTCGGATGAAGAAGTCTTGGTAACTAATTCTTTAACATTTTCGGTCACAATTGGTGATTTATTTGTTGTAGTTTCAGTCGTCGTAACGACTGATTTATCAGTTGTAACAGTTGTTGTTTGGATTGGTTCCTCGGTGGATGTTAGACGGTCTTTATCCGGTCCCTCCGTATCTGGAGATTCCGTCGAGGATTCAGTAGTTGAACTTTCGGATGAAGAAGTCTGGGTATCTAATTCGTTAACATTTTCGGTCACAATTGGTGATTTATTTGTTGTAGTTTCAGTCGTCGTATCGACTGGTTTATCAGTTGTAACAGTTGTTGTTTGGATTGGTGCCTCGGTGGATGTTAGACGGTCTTTATCCGGTCCCTCCGTATCTGGAGATTCCGTCGAGGATTCAGTAGTTGAACTTTCGGATGAAGAAGTCTTGGTAACTAATTCTTTAACATTTTCGGTCACTATTGGTGATTTATTTGTTGTAGTTTCAGTCGTCGTAACGACTGATTTATCAGTTGTAACAGTTGTTGTTTGGATTGGTTCCTCGGTGGATGTTAGACGGTCTTTATCCGGTCCCTCCGTATCTGGAGATTCCGTCGAGGATTCAGTAGTTGAACTTTCGGATGAAGAAGTCTGGGTATCTAATTCGTTAACATTTTCGGTCACAATTGGTGATTTATTTGTTGTAGTTTCAGTCGTCGTATCGACTGGTTTATCAGTTGTAACAGTTGTTGTTTGGATTGGTGCCTCGGTGGATGTTAGACGGTCTTTATCCGGTCCCTCCGTATCTGGAGATTCCGTCGAGGATTCAGTAGTTGAACTTTCGGATGAAGAAGTCTTGGTAACTAATTCTTTAACATTTTCGGTCACTATTGGTGATTTATTTGTTGTAGTTTCAGTCGTCGTAACGACTGATTTATCAGTTGTAACAGTTGTTGTTTGGATTGGTTCCTCGGTGGATGTTGAAAGGACTTTTTCCAATATAGGGTCTTTGTCTGGTTTGCCAATTGGACTACGTTTCATTTTATGACTGCTAACAGATGTAACAATTGGTTCATTGGTTGACTCCACCGAAAAGAGTGAAGTCATGTATTTCTCTTCAGAGTTTTTGTTTGGTTTGTGAGTTTGTCTACTTATCGTTTCACGACTGTTGACAGGTATATCAGTTATTTCATCGACTGGCTCCCCCGAAAATATTGAACTGTATTCTTCCTCTTCAGAGTCTATATAGCGTTTGTCAATTGCACTACGTATCGTTTTACGACTGTTAACAGATTTATCATCAGCATTTGCGGGTTCAGGTGGTGCGTTATTTGCCGTAGACTCATTGTCCTTTGAAGATGTTTTGCTGTTATCCTCATTAGCCTATAATATACAAATTAAAATATCAAAATTTTTAATGATATAATTTTTTTCTAATATCATTTATTAAAATATTAAGTTTATTAAAAACGTAATTATTACTAATTATTTATGCGTCAACAGTGTATCAAGTGCCATTACATCGGAGGAGAAAATGTTTTCAGCGCGGGATAGTATAAGAGCCGAAGCAGCCAGCCTAGCAACTTCCGCGGCTTTTATATCCCGCGATGCAAACATTTTTCTCTCCGGTGTGAAGTCGCTCGTTGTGCGGCTGATGCTTAAAAAATGTTTTATTTCTGGTAAGACCGTATAAGGGTTTGCAGATATTGAGTACAATCGGTCGGTAAATGATAATAGTCATATACGACGAAACTACAGACAATTTATAATATTTTAAGTATAATATAGTCCAGGAGCTGGGTATGATTCCGTATGCACTTAAGAGGCGAAGGGTAAAAACCATGTATTCCCATGTATTTTGACCCGCTGAATCCAATGGTGCCGGTTATTTTTACGGGAAATGGATAGGTTTTGTTTAAAACGCAATTGATTAAACAAATTATGAAAAAATGCTTTTTTCGAACAGGACAATTTTATTTTAGGTAATTTGGACTATTTTAAGACGAAAAGGTCCTTAGTCGTTTTTTCGTAAAATGCATATTTACAAAGTTATGAATTTTTTAAGGTCGAAAATTGAGCATTTTTCACTATCTTTGCATGTTTATAACTTATTAACTATTGCATATTTTTCAAAACTTGACAAACCAATCTATTTTTCAAGATTTCCTCTATCGATTAACCATATTCAATGTTGGATTATCAAATTAGAAGCCGCTGTTATCGCAATTTACAAGTAGCGTTTTTTACGCGTTCAAGATACGCCGCGCACTACGCGTGCGGCGAGTTGCTGGTCCGCCGGGCGGAACCCATTTGTCGGCCGAGTATACTCTGTAAGTAGAAACCCGAATACGGCTGCCTGAAGTGAAAAAATACATACGTCTCTTATTTTGCTGTACTGCACAACATGTAAAGAGGTATGCTTTACATTATGTTTTTCTTCGTACTTCTCAGGGGTTTCTATCACTCCAGGCATGTACCCTGTTGCGGTGTCGCTCTGATCTGAATATATTTCGATGTCAGTGGCATCAGTCTATTTGCAATACTTTATTTATATTACTCGTATTTTTTAAATGCATTTACTAAAATGTTCAATGCAAATACATACGTTTCTTCTTTCTAAACCATAGTATACAGTAGGCATGTGTTTTGCATTATTCTCTTCTTTATTCTGCTCAGCGTTTTCTATTATCTCGGATGTGTTTTCTGCTGTAGGTTTGCTAACGTCTACAGCTATTTCAAAGCTCGTCCCATCAATCTACGACAAAAAAAATATTTGATTTAAAATTTTGACATTCGTTCTTACAATGGAAAAGGTGTACTGAAAAAGTGCTTGATAAATTATGTACATCTCTTTTATATTTCAAGATCGGCAGCGAGTAGCACTGAATCAGAAATAGAGGTAATACCAAAATTAATATGTTCTTCATATTTTCTCGAGCTCTACAAATAACGTCAATACACTTCTGTCGATACACTGTTGACTAACATAGCAAGTAAGAGCGAACCAGCTAACATTGTTCAAAAAAACACTTTTTAATGTACTTAGCCTTCTTTTGAAAACCGCGTCAAAAATCAAACTGTTGACTTTTTTCTGAAATGAACCACGCTTTATAACGTACCTACTTCACTGATCTTTCGGGGAAAACGTGTTCAATCGCTGAAAATTATGGTAATCTTGCACGTATTTCGACTTGGCATTCATAACATTCGATTTAGCTCGCTAACGCAGCTTATTGCAGAATACAATTTTGACACATATCGGGTTAACTGTTACGTGTAAATCACCTGGAATGTCCTTTGTTCTGCCTTTAAATATTGTTTGCAGTCGCTATTGCTCTTTCATTCCGCCAATATCAATTATCATTTTCAAGATATTTTTTCTCAAGCTTCATTACATTCAAATTAATCAAAAACTTCGTAAGCTTCCGATAACACTAAATCGAAAGAATAGGATAAATCAAACAATCATGATTTCATAAAAGTCGCTCAGAGAGCGTGGTTAAATCTTGCCGTTAGATTGTCAAGCCAGAGAAAGTGCATGAGTACTCGTCAATCTGAATATATGTGCGCTTCCGCTTATGCAACCTATATGCATCATGGTGACGTTGGCACCAAGAGGAAAACAGTCATTGTAAAAGAACCTCTCGAATCGTATGAGTATATCAGGCCCGAGGCGCCGCCAACAATTATTATTGCTACATTTTTTCAGCTGCGGCATGCAAAGAGGTTCTTCATTTTGTTGGTTTTAACCTGCAATTAACTCACCCAAGTGATTTACTTTTGCTTTTGCTGCCTTCCAGTGCTTCTTGGAAGTGCTGAGCATTATAAAACTTTCATAGCGATTGCTTCATCGTAAAATAAGAATACTCGAGTTGAAGTTCCCTTCTTCGTTGCTTGCGTCAACATTAATCCGAATTTATACTCCACTTTTATTTTCTCACAAGATATTCGTTCGGACGATTGATCAGACTTTATGTAACGTTACGAATAAATTTGTTAAACAATGAAGATTACATAAAGAATCATGTCTTATCAATGCCAACGTGTTTTAATGAATGCCACTTTATATGTTAAAAAATTATCTGTCCAAACGCACTTCGCATACCTCCAGTCGACTATTAAAATTTTTTGTTTTTCAACAAAACATCATACGACTAATGCTCAAAACAACTAAGGAATCAAATGGATATAATGACATTTGAAAAATGAAAATTTGTATTGTTATTTATTAATTAAAAGATCCTACGGATTTCCATAATAAAACCATCATTCTATTGTTTTCGTTAAAATAATTTGACGTATCAAGGTGATAAAGACCATATATAAAATTACGCTACCATAACAAATCTTAATGTACGTAACGTCTTTATTAGACGAGGTAGATAATTGCAATTAACCTAGTTCCGTATCCTTTCCCTTACAGAACACACAACACTTCTGACGCGTACCGCTTAAAAAAATGATCGTTACGTGGGATCATCGTAAAGATTTTATACGAGCTCTTTTTTTACAATGAATCGAGGTGAGTTTTTGATTAATACTTGGGAAAAAAGCGGAGTCTACGTTAATAGAAGAATTTTATTGGCATCGGAAGTTACGAATCGAGTCGTGAATCAAGTATTTCTTTCGAGTACCCATACTAGTTTTGTTTTTGTCCGCGCATTGCGCAAACGTTTTTGCAATTATAACGACGCGTATAATTTATCGCATTACCGTCAGCGTTTAATAATCTATCAATAACTAGCTCGAGTGAATGCTTTCCATTACTAAAAGGATTCCGTTGTTGTCGATGTTGTTTTTATTGTTGTTGGGCTTGCACAAGCAACACAAAGAAAAATGCCATTGTAATCGAACGAACGTGTGTTTTCCCATGGCACTGCCAATCGTCGTACGCGTTCCCTTACGAAAGCAGCGGCAACAAGATTGATGAAAGTTTGCCGTTCGTGGTCTACCCGGGCGAAAGGCGCAAATTGATTTATACGCGCGAGCTTGTAGTCGACCAACGCGACGGGCAAAACGTATGCCTTGATTGTGCTCTCCGGTGCGCGGTTCCCTCCGCGAAATTTCCATATCTGTGCCAAGCCTCGATTAATCGAATTACCGTCTCTGCGCTGAAAACGAACGAGGGAAATGAGAAAAAAAACTCTTAGTTTTCGTGGTTGGTTATGCTCTTAGCCTTTCAGTTGGTACTTTGCAATGCGTTTGAATTTTTCAAATATCATATTTACTATTTTTAATGATAGGTGGAAGTTTCATTGACGTGTAGGCATTTGCTGTTTCATTCGTTTTTCACGCGTAAAATTAGTCCGCATCAAGGAAGATAATTATTCGTTGGGTTCGTAAGCTATTGATTGTAATGTATTCAATCCACAATAAAAATAGATGTAAATAAGATCCCTATAGTGAAACTGAATGATCACGTATAAAAATACTTACGATCGTGCCTCTTACCATTTCCTGCAAATTACTCTCGTCCACGATAAGAACTGTACACGCCAAGGTAAAACACTCGTCTTTTTGTCGACTGAGCTGAAATCTTTGAGCAAGACGAGGCACATCTATTACGTATAGTCGATCGATCCCACGTCAACGATTTCATAGGCGCACGATTGAGATAAAAAGCAAGAGCACTCTGCGAGAGCAAAAGCGTTTCGTAGACGTATAGCGGCGGAGGCCTCATAAAATTCAATGAGCTTGCATCGCTTTTGCACGCACGCACACACACACACACAGAGGAGAGTTCATCGTACGTGCGTCGTTTTGTATTTACAATAGAGCGCACTTATCTAGGATCTTGCACTCGCGCGCGCGTTGACTTATATGTTTATTTCGATCTATTCCTGGCTGCCTTTGCTAAACATAACGTCAGATTGTCGCGCCGCGTTGAGTATCCCTTTCTGTTCTTCTATGCATTATTTCTTGATTGTTTGTATATTGTATACGTATTCGGATCATATCAATGCAAGTACAGCGCGCTTAGCGGATACTCTATGCTGATTTCTTCAACATTGGCACTTTCAATCTCGAGAGAATGAATATTCACGCGTCTCAATGAGTTTTTTTCTCAAACCTGGTGGAGTATTATATACCGGTATTAGATTTTGTTAAAGAAGCAATCTTTAACGCGAACGCTCATTCGAACGCCCAATAGGCATCGCAAATTCTCGGCACGCGAAACAAAAATGAAAAAACAGAAGAAAAAGAAAAGTTTGGGTCAATTGTGCGAATGACGCAACGAACGAACGAGTGCATCCACCCCACAGCAAAGGCATTCCTTGGGCTCGTCACCCGCACACATGTACACGCGCTGGCGAGTGTGAAGCGTGCGCCATTTAATTGACCGGTTCGCCGGCCGCAGTCGCCGCTGCCGCCGCCGTCGTCGTCGTCGCACATTCATGAAGCCAAGCGGCGCGCCAAACGCGAACGGACAGTCGTGAGCTGCAGTCTCTCTCTCCTTTTTTTTCGCTCTCGGTAACATTGACCTCTGCAAACGAACACACGCTTCCGCCTGCGCTCGCTCTCGTACTATGTAAGCTGCTAGATAAGCCGCGCGACTAAGCCTTGTTAAAGGATGCGGGCGACTGGAGAGGAGAATTTTATGCAACCACACACACTAGATGCTTCGCTTCGATATCGACGAAGCTCTACCACGTTCTATGAGATGATTAAGTTCCAACATTGTTTTTTTTTTTTGCGAAACTATGCGAGAGATCTTAGATACATTAACATTCAATAAGTTTTTTTTTTCACGACTGATCGTGACCCCGAATAAATATCTAATCGAATGTAAACTCCTGCTTTTCTTCATCTCGCGTGGTACTTTATGAATTATCGCGAGAAACTACTCTGTATTGGCTTATTTTTCCAAGACAGAGAAAAACTTGTCAATAAAGTGTTGGATTTATTGTGTTTAATAAAGGTCAACGGGAATCTGCACCACGTATTTTTATAACGATACGTAAACGATAATTGACTTGGATCATATTTAAATAAAATATCCGGAGCTGTATGAACGTTGTTGAAATTGATTGGTTTGATTGGCATTGTGATTCACTACTCGCAGCAAATTAACATATTCGATGAATAATCCCATGGTTATTCAAGAAAAATGATTGAATCAAAGCCGTGCGGCTACCAGCTTTTACTGAATATTCAATTCTTTCATTAAAGCCTGCATTCTGCATGTCAACAGGCTTTTCATAGTCGTCGTCTCAATCGCGTCTCGTTAAGTGAAAAACAGGGGGCAACCGAGAGTGACATTCGGGCGAAAGAAACGCCTATACCCAATTATATCGATCATGAGTTTTCCCCGATGTGCGATTAATCTTGCGGCAACGCACGCGGCCCGAGCGATCGGCAGTCTCGCCAATTTCATCGGCGCGTGTACGTGTCCCGTTTTGCTTCCTCATTAGGTAGAATTCTACGCTCGTTTATCTCCCTCGAAGAATGACGCCTTTCCGGGCTATTACGCGCGTTTATCGCTTTCCCTCTCGCGCCGCTCTTTCTTGCTATTATTAAGCGCCGTACGCCACGCGGAGGTCTTTATGCAATCGGCGCTACTCGTTTTTCTTATCGCGCACGATTGCGCGAGAAATTCCGGGGGACGAATTTGTTTTTGCGAAAAATATGCCGACGGCCTGATTCTCTTGCCCATTGACAGTCGATGGATTTGCATACGCGCGGTACGCGATTCGCGTACACGCGCGCGCTTTCGTAAAGAATCGTTCAAGTTTATTTCCGCACTTCGCTTATTGTACGTCAGTCGACGCTTTTGCACGACGACTGCCCCCCAGCGTGATGAACATGTCAACGACAGTGCGCGGATAGAAATCGGACACCGCGCGAGCCATTTCGCGTTTTTAACGAGACCTTCTTTCAAGACTTGTAGAACACGAGAAATCTCAGCGTTTCATTTTCAAGAAAAAAACTCGACGGAGCTCTGTCCGTTTTCTTTTGGCAGCAATCGACGAGATAATTGTTCAACCTGAATCTCGTGGACGGTGAACGCATACGCGCCGGTATATCATCATACGTGTCGGTTATTTTTTATTTCTGAGATCGTAGGTGAAATACTTACGTGCGAGAGATGAAACGGATTAAAATCAATTCCGCTTTATATACTCAGATCTTGTAGTACGAGGGCGTTCGCTTGGTTTTTTTTTTGGTGACTCGACGTGTGCACTCGCCTTGTTATAAAAAGGATCGTGACTCGAATCCACGATTGAAACATATAACGCGCCCGGCGTCACACACGCCTGTCTTCATGAGCACCCTGATCGTCGGATATGCTTTTTCTCCAATTGAATTCAGTTTTTTTTCTTTCCTCGCTTCGGCATTCAAGTAATGATAAAATTACGCTGTTTCTTTTCAATAAAAATTTGTTTCGAGCAGTTTTTGCGAAGGACGGTTGGCGAAGATACTACAGTTTCTTCGTATAAGCAGTTGTCATCAATGAAGCGTGTTGGTGTTTCGAATAAATCTTAATTGAATTCAATTATAAGTCGAGTAACGATTTAATGAATGCTTCACTGTTCAAATATTCAATTAACAGTGTGCTCGAAGACTTATAAATAAGGCGATTAAAGTCGATTTGTCCTTTTCTCTTCGTTTACAAATTCAACGACAGAATTAACCAATAGATTTTTCTTGGTGTTTCAGGTGGGTGATAGTAGACTTTGCCGATACACGTACGTGCAAGCCTCTATTCATATTGAATTTTTACGTCCGCTCGAGTTGCTCCATAACTTGCAATCATACGTAAGCAAACAATGCAACACCTTCTGGAACGCTCGAACTTCCTACTCGAATGATCCACGTGGCGCGGTGATCGTCAGTCAAGTTAACATTTCATTCTCCCCTCGTTTTTCCAGAGGCGCGTGTCTCTCCGGGAAAGATGACATGTCGGTGAGTCACGTCGACGCGTCAATAACAAGCCTCTCTCTCTCTCTCTCTCTCCAACCAAGACAAATAGATACTACGGCTATTTCGTATAGGGCGCGTCAATTAATTACGCGGCCGTTTGAATTTTCGGCTGGAATTAATTTAGTCTATCTCTCTCGCGTGCCTACGTATTTAACGCTGAGAGAGATCGGGAGAAACAAAGTAACGCGCGCGCGCACACGGTTATTGACCTTGCAAGCACTTGTGATTCTGAGCACTCGATTTCTTTCATCTGAATTTTTATGCAGAAATTATTATTAACGTTCGCGCTATAATAACGCATCGAATGTACGAAATTTAATGCGGTTATCACCAAAAATGATCATTCACTTGTGAATTCTGGCGTCCCTGAGGAGATAATTGTAACTCACAACTTTGCCACTTGGCGGCAACGCCAAGGCTTCATAAGCTATCTAATATTACGAGAAGACGTTATCAAATACGGTATGTAAGTAGAGTACATTACTGCACTATTCTACGAATCGACCGTGGATATGGAAATTCTGTGTCCTTAACTTTCCCAAATATTGTTGCTATATGATGGGCATTAAATTCATTACATGAATTTTATTGAAAAAGTCGTTAAATCTGATGAAATTACACAACCAGATTAATTTTTTTATCCGGCAATGTGTCAATCGATCTCTAATCCTCGGAGAAAAAAACAAGGAAAAGTACGCGCAGCCTTTTAGAATAATCCACCTCGCGCGGCATCATTAATCGAAGCCACTTTTACCAACGCATTTTCCCCAGTAGCAAGAAACTCCGAACATTCGACGCGTCTACGTAACAAGACATGATTCACTCCGTACTAACATCCTGTTGAGAAGAAAATCTCTCTTCGGTTGGGAAATCGATATAAGCAATCCCGCCTCGCGGATGCGCTGTGCGTTTTTTCCTATAAGGGCATTGCTCCTTCGCCTGGGTTTACTTCTGAGCGCACGCGTTGATAATAGTGAGAACATACCGACAATGCGAATAACGAAGAGTTTTCGGTGATAGCGGTGTTTACTCGGTGCATAACGTGGTGACGACAGGCATTCGTTGGTCCAGTCTTCTTCGAGAGAAAGAGACGGGCAAAGAGAGTATCGGACAAATGCCAGGCATCCACGGCTCTGACAAATAGCCTTCCCCCTCTCCCCTCTCAGAGTAAAAAGGGACGCCGCCGTCAGAATCGAAGCATTTATACGTCGGTTTGCTCTCTTTCCCCCTTGCACACCAGACAATTATAATCAACTCATCGGATAAATAATTCCACTTCTCTCGCCAAGAGGTTCATTGTTCTGCATTTTGCGAGGCAACATTTTTCCTGTCACGCGTTTCTGAGGTGGATGCGGATTGACTTGCAACGCGATTAATTGAACGCGCCTAGACTATTCCATTGTACGAGCGTTTGGCTTTTTTCTTTGCCATTTAATAAGTAAGTTTGACAAGACAACAAACGCGTGCCTCAAGATGAATTATTGAGAATTAAAATATGAAATAAATTACAAATAAATATTTATTGTTTTCAATTGTGCAAAATTTTCAATGGAAGCTCTTATTCTATTTTTTGTTGTTAGATACAATGTAGAAAAAGCAACGAAATCGGCCTAGTTTTTCAAATTCTACGAATATGCCTAGCACAACGAATGGGAAAAAAAGCCGATCTAATTCGGAGAAGAAAGAAAGGATAGCGCCTCGGCCAAGCCTATAAAAGGAAAAACGAAAGTTATTACGCGAACTAGAGCAAGCCGTGCAACGTAACGAGCGAAAAGCTAGTGTAGCGACGTTAATCGCTGACAAAACCGACAGCCGTATGTGTCCCTCACGGCTAACTGTAAAAATGTCGTCGCGCCGCGGAGCGAAGCCATGGGAAACCGACGACTTGTGTCTTCTACACACACACACACACATACCACAATAAAATGTATATAGGAGTAACGATGTGCCACACGCGGCAGGCCACACTCTTCTGTCTCTGTACACTCGCAGCTGAGAAAACCGGATCCCTACATATGTGTGTACGTGCATATATATATCGAGGTGAAAGTTTTGCACGTTGAACTGTGTTTGCTTATCGCGGGTGTTTTCATTGAGCTGCAAAAGGGTTCGAGCGCAGAGCAGCATTGTTGATCCTCTAATGGGGCCGTTCAGAGTAAACGATCGTACGATAGATCAACTTCGATGGGCAACGCTCAAACAATTTCTATTAGATATCGAAGATCTTTCATGATTCGACCAGAACGTCTTTGTTTCGCGAGCATAACGTTTTACACGTATACTGCAACTGGAAGAATGCAAGACTTCAACGCTCCTTATTTATTCGCTGCTCGCGTTGCTGCAGTTTTAATAAAGAAAGCACGAACAGCTCTGACACGCACGCGTCTGCGATTTATCGCTAATCATAAATCAATCGCCCCTTGGGGAATACTAAGCTAGTATGCGAATTGTTAATTGTTTCCGATGAAATGGATATTCTTTTTAACCAAGAATCGCTGCTTGTTTGAGTGAAATCTAAATGATTGACGATGATGCTTGATGTTACCGTACGAATTTCGGAAAGCCGTAGAAAGCCAAAGAAAAAATTCATTTCCTCGTGTTAATCACGACGCATTCCCAAAAATAGGACAGTCGACGCTTACGTATTACTCGCTAAGATTCAACACTGGAACGAATTCCTTTACGAATATTTTCGGCTCTTGTATTTATATCGCTCACGCATTACTAATTGAAATAGCGAACACTATTTGTTTTGACTCACACCTGACTCAATTGGTAAGGTAAGCCGGAACGCATCAATCGTCGCTAATAATACGACGCGAGAGGCAAGAAAAAAACATTTGTGAAGTGAGCAAATACCTTTTGTAAACATTACGTACTACCAGCAAATGTGCGAAGATTGGCATACGAGCCCGGATGACTGTTAAATGCCTTGCAACATACGATTTATTTGCACATATTCAAAATATAAATTGCGTGTTATCAAATAACACTGTGATAACATTTTGACCAAAACATAAAATATTAAAACTAAGTCAACCGTAGACGTAACACATGCCCAACGGAAGACCTCATATGAGGAAACAAATATTAAAATCACGCGAATCTTACCATGCTTTACTTCTATTTTTTCAGTCGTAACTTTTATACGTCAATGAAAAAATGATGTGACAAATAATTATTTCGACTACACGTTATTATTTAATAATTTTTAATTAATTTTTATCAGCTTGTACGCTCTAATGCATGTACAATAAATAACTGAATTCAATTATTTTAAATTTGCAACATTTATTTCATCCATTGTTAAAGCATAGACTCTTCTCTCTTGCTCTTAGTCCGCCTCACGTGGTGACTGTCCTGAGCCTCCGTAGCCGTCAGCAATAGCTATCCCCTTCATCCCGCTCTTATTATCCACAGCGTGCCTCTCTTTGCTTTGTATGTATTTTCGTTCGCAGTATTTTCACGAAGGGTGCGGTTCTGGAGATAATAATCATGAAACGACAGTTTCAACAAATTATTTTCAATACGTTTAGAAGTGACATGTAGTGTATGACAAATGAGAGCTAACTACTACATGGTTGTTACGCAAAAACTTATACTTGTAAACCAAATAAAATTGCACGTTGCAGTTTTTTATTTTGACGAAAAAAGTATTGTGTGGGAAATAGGAGTTTGTAGAAAATTTACGTGAGAAAATGTTTTCCTTCATATTTGAAAAAGATACGTTTACTTTTATAGATCGGTATGCGAGCAATTTAACGAAATACAATTATTTTACTAATGTTCCTCATCTCTGTCGTAATTCGAGAGGAATGCAATTCGAATGTCCTAGCACAAAGTTCGAAAACTTAGCTCTCGTAGAATATAAAGTTGTGTTTATTTATACGTATATTCGCAGAAGTATTTACAAACCATGCCGAAAATTTCTGTAATCTTCGAATTGGAATGAAATTCATATTTAGACCAGTAATTGTGACATAGCGAGGGTTCGTATATTACATGCGTCTTAGCCAAGCCTCGTAAAAATTAAGTAGCTATTGAGATTATTTATAGTGATTAGGGCTATAAAAAACTATTGGAATCTACCAAGTTTTTATCACGCTTACATTCTTTAATTAACATTTCGAAAAATATGGCCTTCATCATTCAAGTAGTGCGAATATAAAAGAAATGTGATCTTTTCATTCTCTACACGGCACTACTTTTTTTAAAATTAAGTTGAGCATGTTTCACATTTTGATTGCGCAAACGTTACGCACGTGCGTTAATATGTATACACGAACTGCAGTTTTATGTTATGAATAATAATTTTCAATATTATAAAAGTTATATCTATTTTTCAATTACCATCGATAGTCATTTTGTAACCTCTGAAAATTTTATCGAAGATTATACTCGCGATGTTGCAACACGATAGCGAGACGACATTCCCGATGTCCTTTTTTAGTGACGATTTCCTTAGCTCCAGAGTTTTTCGTTTTTATCGAGTCTCAACGTACACGCGATGGGCAAATAGCAATAATATTGTAAGGTACTGTACGAATTGATTTTTCATGGAAAAAACTGAATAAAGGTACTTATTCCCGTGTACCTTTTTTAACGAATAAATAGCATTTTTGCAAAACGGTAAACATTACTCGAAACACTCGACTGAGCCGATAACATTAAGAGGAGATCGAATTTGAATGAAAAATAAATAATCTATCTCAAATTCGGAGTGTAAAAGAAAAGGATTTTTCTGCGACAACATAAATTATTGTTCTTTTTTTATGTCAGTATAATGTTGTACGTGAAGAAGAAATAGAGGTAAAAAAAGTTTTTTAAATAAAAATAAGAAATTATTCCGAGTCTCGATATATATAATTACCAGCTAGACATTTTATTTTTATTAATAACTACTCCACATTTGAGTGCTTTTTATGTCACGTATTTTGTAAAAAACTGGACAACATGATGCAATAATTTACGATAATGAAAAGAGTAACCAACTAAATTATTTGCTACTAGATAAGAGTAAAACTCGAGAAATAAACATTTTGTGCTTGACCAGACGAACTATTTAGCTAATGCACTTTTGCATAACTGGAATGGCGATTTGCAAATGAACAATCAAGGTAATATAGGAATCGAAATTTCCAGGTAACTGTGAATACTCGACATGTACGTACGATTTTTCGAATGCAATTGTACAGATATTGAAAATGACTAAAAAGTTTAACAACCGAGACATTATTCATCAAACATACAATTCTTTAGAGCTTACAAAAAAATCGCCGTTTCATTTGGTCGTGAATGCCGTTGCCCTTTAGAGTTGCCGAGTACGCTGCCAGTTACACCACTGAAAGAGTCTGAAACTAGTTTTTTGCTGTTCAGATAGATCAGTCTTTCACTCATTATCCTAAACAATAAGCTTAAAATTAACCGAATGGTTTGAGAACAGCGTATGGCATTGATGATAATCGCTGTCCACATTCCACTCTATCACAATAAATGAGATCAATAGTTCCATCAGTCAGATAATTTTCAGCGGGGATTTGAACCCCGACCTCTCAGATGCAACACCGGACAGTCCGACGACTCAAAACACTCGACCATCGACAACTTGTGAAAATTCAGCCAGAAATACAAAAACAAGCTATTCGTTGTTTGTGTTACACTGTCTATATGTGAGCAGGTTGGTGCGAACACAACGCTGCCTGCCAATCGCGGTCACCTAAATGCCAGTGACGGCAACTATATTGCTAATATCACGATCTGTGCGCAAATAATTTTATGGCTTACTTGTGTTTTTGATTGAATATACTTCGAAACGAATGTGTCTATTGATTTGTAAACAATAATTACGAAATTATGTGGCATTTTAATGCAACAATATAATAAAGATCAACGATGCAATAAAACCATTCATTCAACCATTAGATCAAATATTTGAGATTCTGATTATTTAGTAGGTATTTTGCCATGCGGCTTTTATCAGACGCAGCGCGAAGACAAAACCGACTATTTAAATAGACATGCGAAGAAAGAGAGTTTTCCGTCGATACTCTCTTAAAATATGCTAGAGACTATTCTAGACCACAGATCGTCTAATATCCGTTTTTTAAGGTTATGTTTTTTTACTTCGAGCCAGAAACAAACCACGTGACCACGAAAGACTTCAATGAGAGATAACGTAACAAAAATTACATTGCATTACCTTAAGGAGCTTCAGGAGTTTCAGTAACATGCACAAATCGCCGTATAAACAAATATGATATTATAGTATGATAGACTAGAGTATTAAAAAAATTTTTCCTTATCCCTTGGCCGAAAGTGCCTATTTCCCGGCCTGATTTCGCTCCGGGAAGAGGGACTTTTGCGGCCTATTTGGGAAAAGCGGCGCTGATTGGCTGTTTGGGAAACGCGGCACTGATTGGCTGAAATGCTTTTTTCTATCCAGGCGCGGAAAGGCTTCGGAAAGAGTGTCCTTTGCGGCGTTTTTAAAAAATGTAGACCCCTGATAGGCAAAATTAGAGTTTTTTTTTTACCTTTTGACCGAAAGGCTAAGAAAAGAGCACTTTTTACGGCGTCTGTAAAAATACGGGGGTTGGCTGAAAGATTTTCTTGCCAGTCAAACCAAAGCTTTTGCTACTGTACGCCGGTAAAGACGTAGAGTTTGATCTCCGTACATAGTGTTGTTCAAGTGACCTTTGTTTTTCATGCCCGCCCTGACCAGTAAAACCTCGGCTTCGCCTCGTTTTTACAAAAGTCAGGCGGGCATGGAGACACCTAACCGTACTGCAGCTAGACCAGCTTAACATGATTTAAGCGGAAAGTAAAAAGCACGCGCAGCTACATGGAAAGAATTTCATGTTGAAATGACTAAGATAGCTTAGTAAAAATTTCAGTGACGCCCAGTAAAATTTTCAATCATAAAGTATGACGACTTGGGGTTTCCCCGGATTTTCCCCAAATGTTTTTTCTGTACGCTATAGAGCAGCGGCATTAGACGCGCGACGCGCATGCGCAGCTGTCATTACCGAACACTCGGTTAGCCTCTAAAAGTTTAGGTATTTCAACTTTACAGAACGATCACCATAATTTTTACTCTCTCCGTGTACACGGCACTTTCGGCCAGGGATAAGGAAAAATAGTATACGACACACGGCCAGATAGTTGGATGCCCAGGCGTGCGTAATATGACGGGCTCGCCTTCGGCTCGCCCGTCACTTACGCACGCCCCGGAAATCCAACTTTCTGGCCTAGTGTCGTAATGTACTATTTAAATATCGTTTGCCGATGAAATCCTGAAGAAAATAACTCGAAAAGTTGAATTCTTATATATCAAATCTTACGGGAAAGGCCTCACCAGCTGGTACATTTTAAGAAATATTGTAAGGAAAAAATGCATAGATTTTTTTTTAAAAAAAGATTATTTCAAAAATAAGCGAATGGAGAACGTTCTTCAGTTTGAAAAAATATCTATTACCGCATATTCCAACCAAATATTAGTAATTGAAAATAAAACGTTGATAGGTTATTCATAGCGTAAGGTGTTATGCAACTAGACGTGGCAAACATGCACAGCTACATACGTGATAATACGTACTTTAAATTAAAATTCAGAAATTTTGTAGACTATATTTTTCGTCATGGAAAAGAATTAAATGATACAAAATTCATTAAAGGTCAATATCATCTCTACTTATTAGTGTAATGTATGTTTGCAGTGATTTGTACTATTCAACGTGATCAAATCTAAACAAAGTTTGAATTTCAAAAATGTTTCATCCGATGAAATCTAATCCAAGAAAGAAGTTCCAATCGTATTAATGTAAAATACGGAAGGAGAAGCCACGCGCAGCGTGTGTACAACGTGAAAAAGAGCATGATCCATTCTAAAGAGTATAAAAAGAACTCTATTGTTTGCGTCAAGAGCAATAGCAAATCTCGTGGGTTTACCGGAGGGAAATCGAAATAGCCCGGGCATAAAAAATGATCTGTTAACTGATCGTTTGGAAAACCCTTGCTGCCGCTCGACGTGTTCACTATTTTCAATTTCTGTTCACCTTTGCCTGTTTGCCAGAATTTGACTCGAATACCACATTATAAATTAAGACGGATATTCGATTTGATCCAAGACGTAATATGGAGATTTCGAGTGGAAAAATAATGCAATCAACTTTGCATGTTTGAAAATTTATTTCCCAATATTTTTCTTCGTTCAGTTTGCTAATACAGGTGAGTCCGAAACAAACTAATGACAATTCACCGATTCCCCAACTCGACGATAAAATACGACGAGGTACTGTTTATAAGCGAGGAACAATCTGCAATTCATTGAGAGTATGAGAGACGGCAGGTATTGTAATTAAATTTGTGCAATTTGCATAAACAACGTGCGCGCTCTCAAAGAGCACCGTGACGACTCACGGGCTTTCGGTGAAGAAGCAGAGAGCCCTTCCCCTAATTTGAAAACAAAAACCTTTCGTCGGCAAAATAAACGAGCATTCCAGAGTCCATTGTCGGGAGAGGTCTCGAGCGTACTTCAAGGGAGTATCGCCGAAAAGCTCTCCTCTCTCTCTCTCTCTCTTTTTCTCTCGCATACCGATTCAAACAGCCGGCGTTGCTTTCGCGCCGCGCCTGACAAAAGTCGCGAGGTAGCACGTACGAGAAATTAAAGCCTGCAGCGGTAAGAGAGAGAGAGAGAGAGAGAGAGAGAGAGAGACAGAGAGAAGAAACGGCCACTCCCTCGACTCGCCTTCGAGCGTGCTCCCTTCGCCGTCATAACCTTCGGTACGCATTCGCTCGACGTTTTGCTGTGTCGGATGTCTCAGCAGCGCGCAAGAATGGATTGCATTCTCCTGTAATGATTGACGATGAAGCTTTATTCGAGTTTTCGGAGTTTTGTATGGACTCGCATTTATGACTCCTCTTTGTTTACCACTGCCGTCCGGAAACGCGCTCGCGCAAGTTGCAGTTACTTTTCTTTGAAAAAGAAGAAAAGTTCATTATTATTAACGATCAAGTGCGTAGACAATGAAAATCGCGAACCTCATTCAACGGGAAAACTTGCCTGGAAATAACTGTTACAGGAGTATGAAATGTGTGAGCTAGTCTAGCTGTCGCGTCATTTAAAAAATAAACATACTCGCTAAGCGAATTCGAATAAGGTGCGAAGGACAATGAGTGAATGGATGCCTTTTTCTTATTTTCGATTAACCATTTGATGATTGCATCGCAATCGTATATGCTAAATTCTTATTCGACGCATAGGAATTAATGTGTATTTCGAAAATCGATACAATACATATCGACACAATAATGGTATATTAATCTTTAATTTAACTGTGCTACTTCATCGTTACTGTACCCGATAAAAATCTCTACCTATGATTCTTTGTCAACGGAAAATTAAAAAAAAACGCGAGCTCATATCTTTACGTCAAGAATGATCGTTGCGATTGACGGCAAGTGTTTACGTTCGCGCCACGCTGCTTATTTACGCGGACAGTGTATAACCGTATTACGATCATTTGTTTGCAAGCAACGAGCAGCTTATCTTTGTGTTTCTAGCCGAATTTTCACAAGTCGTTGATGGTCGAGTGGTTCGAGTCGTTAGTCGTCTGCGCGACGTTGCATCTGAGGGGCCGGGGTTCAAGTCCCCGCTGAATTAACTGAGATAGATCCAATTGGTGGCCTTTTAACCACCACTGTATTATAAGCATCGCACGCTTAGGATTTGATAACTTTAACCCCATGGTACTTAATGTATGAGCTTAATAAGACTCTATGTCTTTACATACTTCTTAATCAAAAACGCATTCCCTCCCTTATTACCGTTGTTCTTTCAACTATTGTACTTAATGTTTCGCGGTATATATTATGCAATGGGATACGGACGGCAAATCGTTAGTGCCGAGGTCACTGTCCTGACACCATTGCTCGTAGGTTTAAGATTTACATATCATTAAATTTAAATTATTAGCTTTAGTATACAAGTAGTTTGTAATAAATAGTATTAATATTAGGATTATAATACACAAAGATCTCAGATCTACTTCAATTAATTCAGTGGCGTAACTGGCAGCGTACTCGGCAACTGTAAAGTGCAGCTGCACTCGAGACCAAATGAAACGGCAAATTTTTTTGTAAACTATAAAGAGTCGTTCTGTTTGACGAGTAATGTCTCGGCTGTTTAACTTTTTATTAATTTTCAATATCTGTACAAATACATTTGAAAAAAATCGAACATATTTGTAGAGCAATCACAGTTATCTTCAAAGGTCAGTTCCTATATAGTCTTTATTATTCATTTGCAAATCGCCATTCCAGTTATGCAAAAGAGCATCAGCTAAATAATTTTGATCATTAAAAACATACTGATTTCTCGAGCTTTAGTCTCAAGATGCAAATAGCCCACTTTATTACTCTTTTCATGCTTATAAATTATTATACGACGTTGCCTAGTTTATTACAAAATATATTATAAAAAAGACATTTAACAGCAGAACAATCATTGTCGTTTTGAAATTTTTTAGATTGCTAATCGAACAGTGAGAAAGTAAAAAGTACTCGGTATCTCCGACAGTAATTTAAACATTTTCGTTAGGTGTGTGTTGCAGGAGTACAATGTTTATCGGGAGTACTAGACAATATACCTGCTTCACAAGCCGTATATTGTTTTTCGATGCAAGTTCGAGACTGAGAATAAGTTTTTTTTATTATTTATTTAATTTCTTTTAGTTTTACGCTATACTAAGTTTGCAAAGATATTAGCAGTAAAGATAGAGATTACCGAAGGTAGACACTGCGTTGCCTTTATCTTTTAATATTATGTTGTTTAAGAGCTAGTCACCAAAATGGATAATCATAAAAATTGATTTTTAAGTATGTTGGAAAACCTTTTTTCCTGATTCGTTATATCGCTGAATGTCACTTCATGCAAAAGTAGTACATTTCGATACTAATGCGAGAAAGTTAATCGAACCTCGTGTGATCTCTGCACTCTTGCTTCGTTCGGGCCTAAATGTCTATACGATGCTCAAATCGCTAGTGCCAAAATATTCTATTTTATTTATGAACACGCGCTTGAATGAGTATTCTTTTTTAGTTATTTCTTATGCAGATATATAAGTTGTAAGGATTGAGAAAGAATTAAAAAGAAGTATAACTTTATTAATGCACAGTCACTTACGTAAATCAATAAAAAATTTCGTAGTTTCACAATTATTGTATGATATTGGCTCATACTTTCATAAAAGATTTTTATGGATACGCATAGTGCAATAGTGACTCAATATTTAGCTTGCTCAGAAAGCATAATAAACAACGAAATACATTGAATTGTTATGTGCCAAAATCTAAATAATCGAAGCTACACACATGAACGTGAACCGTGAATGATGTCATTCGCGCGAGTAGCAGTCGGTCGTCGTGAGCCGCCATGACAGGTTGATCGCCGAGCATCCCTGCCCCAATATTCAATATTTATGCTGCCGAGTGATACCATTGATCAAAGAATATACTTTTCGAGATTTTGACGTTCTTCGTGATATAGAATCTGTGAGCAAAACGCCATATATTTTGAACGCGGTTATTTATTTTTTATTTTGAACAAACGATAATACTAGGCCAAGCAACAGGGATTTTTTCATGACAAAAATACTACCTGGAAACCGAGTGTGCAATCGTGTGCAGATAAGTTGAGACATCATTGGTGTTATGTTTTGGACACGCAACTCCTGTCACCCTATTTGTTATAAACATTTTAAACGAAAAAAAGGCATTTTTTTTAGTTTTTTGTTAATAACTCGGCGAATAATGTAGCGATGTTAATGATATAGGTACACAAAATGTAGGTAAAACAATTACGAACAAAACTAGACCTCGAGCGACAAAATCGGATAATTAGGAACCGAGGAAAACCCGGAAAAGTGGCGAAATTTAACATTTATTTAAAAATTCATATCTCCGTCACTTTTTATTTTGTAGGACTGAGTCTTTGCGAAAATATAGTGTTATTTATGTACTTCATGTGTGCCAAAAGCTGACGCTGTGAAGTAAATAGTTTTCATGTAATCGTAATTTCAGTTTTTCTAAGCGATATTTTTCATCATCTTTCCTTGCGACAGTGATTTTTTCATCTTAAATTTGAAAACGGTTTTAAAAAATGCAGATTCCACCCAACAAAACGTATATTCTAGTTTTTCACTTAAATTTTTGCAAGTGTGTGATAAATGCCGGGAAAGTCGACTAAAAACGGCTGAGCGCACGGAAACGTTCGAGTGGTGGGGGGAACAGCAGCCGAAGAGAGGCACACATATATAGTAATAGAGGCGCGCTACGCCCTCATATAATTTTTCCATCTCAATATCTCTGCAACCATAAATGTTATCTTAACAATTTTTTTTTATTTCGGATCTACTGAACTCCGGGAAATCAATTATTTATTTAGAATTTATAAATAATCAATAAATTAATTACTTTCCGATGTTCTTCAAAATAAATGTTGTCATTATGTTTACGAAGCTGGATTTTGGTCCAGCCCCCATTCCCTTTTCTTTTCATCTATCTCTCTCCTTCTCTCTTTCTCTGTCTCTCTCTCTCTCTGTCTCTTTCTCTCTTCCAATGGAATACTATTTCTCCCTCTCTCTTATACTTTCTCTCTGCATATTTTCACAATCATTTATTTCTTTACCAATAAAATTAAGTTAAATTTTTTTTTAATTTCAACAATTTATGCTTAGCCTTTTATTATTTACGAATTCTAAATAAATATTTGATTTCCCGGAGTTCAGTAGATCCGAAATAAAAAAAAAATTGTTAAGATAACATTTATGGTTGCAGAGATATTGAGATGGAAAAATTATAAGAGGGCGCAGCGCGCCTCTATTACTATGTGTGCCTCTCCTCGGCTGCTGCTCCCCCCACCACTCGAACGTTTCCGTGCGCTCAGCCGTTTTTAGTCGACTTTCCCGGCATTTATCACACACTTGCAAAAATTTAAGTGAAAAACTAGAATATACGTTTTGTTGGGTGGAATCTGCATTTTTTAAAACCGTTTTCAAATTTAAGATGAAAAAATCACTGTCGCAAGGAGAGATGATGAAAAATATCGCTTAGAAAAACTGAAATTACGATTACATGAAAACTATTTACTTCACAGCGTCAGCTTTTGGCACACATGAAGTACATAAATAACACTACATTTTCGCAAAGACTCAGTCCTACAAAATAAAAAGTGACGGAGATATGAATTTTTAAATAAATGTTAAATTTCGCCACTTTTCCGAGTTTTCCTCGGTTCCTAATTATCCGATTTTGTCGCTCGAGGTCTAGTTTTGTTCGTAATTGTTTTACCTACATTTTGTGTACCTATATCATTAACATCGCTACATTATTCGCAGAGTTATTAACAAAAAACTAAAAAAATGCCTTTTTTTCGTTTAAAATGTTTATAACAAATAGGGTGACAGGAGTTGCGTGTCCAAAACATAACACCAATGATGTCTCAACTTATCTGCACACGATTGCACACTCGGTTTCCAGGTAGTATTTTTGTCACGAAATCACTCTTTTCAAGCCCTGTTGCTTGGCCTATATGTTTGCCCGTTTTAGGGACTAGGCTATAAAACAATAAATACCTCGGCTTCTAAAAATTGTAGGTGAATGTTTCTTTTGTCAATTAAGTTCTCTTAGAAATGCTATAAAATGCGATTATTAACAAAATGAAATTATTGCTCTTCGGATTAATTCATTCTATTTAATAATCAAAAGTTTTTACGTTCATTGCTACAGCATTATTAAAAATGACAATAAAAAATTAAAAATGTAATAAATAGTAGTGATTACATCGACCGTCAGCGTAATATAACTTTTCTTCTTATTTTCACTTCATCGAGTTGTGTTCAAAGTAAAATATTGACTTGCTGTCATATTTGAATAGAAATTTTCGAATAGATGTACTTTTTACTTATGGTCTTCGCCAATTTTTCGTTCACATGTTTCGAAATTTTGTATTGTAAGTAACTTTCTCGAAACTACATTCATCGAAGTGAAACTTTTTCCGCGCAATAGATGGCAAATCTAGAGTTTCAAGTTGACTTAAAGAAACGTCGAAGGCAAATATGTGTAAGTGGAAGAAAAAAATTATGACTTTCAGAGAAGCCCGGAATTCACTGCGTGTAGGATCGGACATTGTCACAATTTCGCCGGCTACTTAGCGTGCATTTACAAATTGTACTTTATCTTTAATAAATAAGTTTTCCTCTGAAAATTAAATGTCACGAGGTGAATGTATATTTCGAATTATAATATGACGTGCACATGCAACTGATTCAAATCTTATTAACGACTTTTTCTCCTTATACGCATAATGTTTAACACAAATCCAAATCTTTTATAATTATTTCTGATATCTTTTGAATTCATATAGTTCGGTTAAAGTGGGCAAGATGTTTTTGTGGTATAGTAATCAATTCCAATCTCAGATTTTTTGATAGTCACGCAATACTAATTGAATGAACGCTATTTGTTTACACTCGCACCTGACTCAACTGGTAAGGTATGCCCGAATCAATCGTCGCTAGTAATACGACGCGAGAGGCGAAAAATAGACTGTGAACTAAGCAAAATAGCCTTCGTAAATATTACGTAAACCACCACAGCATATGTGTGAACATTGCTTCGAGTCTGGATGGCTATTAAATGTCTTGTGACATAGGATTCATTTACATATATTCAAAATAGCTTGGAGCTTAATCTGACGTTTCGCTGCACTTTTAAGTTGTTATTTAAGTCATCTACAGATAAAACCTTTGACATTGATTATTCCAAATGCGAAATAGTTAGTTTCTGCATACATGAAATCAGCCGGCGATGATAATATAATGAATGGATTATTTATTCAGTGTTGAGAACATTAAATTATTATCCGATTACGAATGACGGATATCCGTTTGACGTTTGTAAAGCTTAATAATTATTGTTAGAATGTTTTTTCTCTCGTCGATGATTTCTTTTATCGTAATTATATTCGGCCTGAAGATCGTCGAGACTGGCTACTGTTTGTATACACATTCGCTGCATTAATCCAAAGTCGCTTACTAAATAGTCACCTACGGTTTGTTCGAAGTTGAAACGTATAGTGTGGATAAAAATTCAGATGCATTCGTTAATTTATCCAAATCGAGTTTTAAATTTCTCCATTTGTGTTATGGTGAACTGAAAGATTAATAAACTAATGCGCACGATGCCAGTTACGAATTACAGATTATAGTGCATCAGGCTTTTTGGCGGGATGCCAACAAAACACCTTTTTCTAAACTGTGGTCGTTAGTCGTTGTTATCTTTTCTCTAGGACAGTAATAGGTAATTTATACAGTGACATTGACGTCTTCTTTCTTATTTATTTTTTTTTGATAGTTTTTGGTTTTCAGATCTTTGTTTGTTGCGTCATGTTAAGTGAGTCTTTTGTTGTGTTCAAATAAATATTAGCATTTGCAAAAACAGCTGATCTAATTTACGTTAGATTCAATAACACTATTGGCTGAAAGGATAATTGAGGTTATTTAGATTTTGGTTTCCATTTGTATTAGTAGGTGCGGATTATAACATTTCTTTATTTAATATAAATTATCTTGAGATCAAATAAAACAATCTTCATAAAATTATGACTACAGGGTATAAAATATTAAAGCAAACAAATTAGTAACTCAATCTCAGTATCTTCTTTAAACACATAAAATAGACAATAAAATTCCGAAACAGGCATTTATTCGCAACTTGAACAACTCATGCGCTAAAAAACTCTTGATCGATATTTTATTGTACTTGACAGAATATCAAATATTCCTGTTTGTTATATTTTTTATTCACAAAGTTTCACAAAGTTCACAAAGTTCAAAACGATTTCTGATCATTAGTATAATTTATATTTTCAATAATTTGTATTGATTAAGCGTAAACGAATTTGATCCAATGCAATCTAATCCAAGTAAAAATTTTCAATCGTACTAAAGTAAGATACTATTAAAAGAACCCCTTTGGAAAATATTCCTTTTAAATTAAAAAGGATATTTGATTGCATCGAATATGATTTATAGAGATCTTGATAGAAAATAATGCCAACAACTCATTTTGTATACTTGAAAATTTACTCTTTAATATTTTTCTAATTCTTCGTTTGGTTTTATGTTACAGGTGAGTCCAAAACAAACTAACAACATTTCTTCAATTGGTAAACACGACAGTAAAATATGAGAAGAAATTGGTGCGGCATATAAGCGAGAAGCAATCTGTAATTCATTAAGAGTATGAGAGACGGCAGGTATTGTAAATGAATTCCTGCATTTGCGTAAACAACGTGCGTGCTCTCAAAGAGTATCGTGACGACTCATAGCCTTTTGATGAAGAAGCACGGAGCCCTTTTCCTAATATTTTTAACAAAATCCTCGTCGATATAAAAGAAATGAAGTAGAAGAAGTCGTAAATTTGTCGATTAAAGCTATGTTCTTTTGAAAAAGAAAAATATACACATCGCAGAAAGCCTAGCGATATATTAACTGATTAGGTATAATGTTGAAAATATTAAATGCATGACTTATAATGTACAAATGCATTTCATGCATACACGTTGGTACATGACCTTGATTTACATGTGTATTATTTAAAGGCTTTCGTTAAAACTCACTAAACAACAAACAACAATCACTATAATGAAACTTGCTTGAATGAATTGTACTTTGAATATAAATTTTTAGATCACTTTGTAAAGAGTTTGCGTGTAATACGTAACTTTATCTTACGAAAGCCAAACATTTGAAATTTGTGTTACCTCATTCCGATGAAATTCCTGTGATCATGGCCGAAAATAGAGAGTATCAGAAAAATGCTTAATAATCAATTATTTATTGATCTATAGTCTTCCTTTTTCCTTTTATAAAAAAGAAAACCTGACGAATTAAAGCCCGTTTATTTGTGATCTGATTATCTGAAAAGTAGTGACGTGATTAGCTGTTGTGTGATAGTATACGTATGTTGTGTATGCTTAAGAAAGATTATTATAGATTTTTGTAGATGATTAAATGTTCGAAAAGCGTGTCACTATAGTTGGTTTGAATTCATATTAATACATTGATTGATTTTATCTTACTAATTTCAAAATAAAAATAAACTGCTACTTCAATTTAGAAACTAATTGAATTTTGCTCTATGCGAATGTTTAACTTCAAATAAACAAAGTAGATATTATTAAAAGATATAAATCAATAGATTATTTATTAAGGTTTTATTAAGTAATGTAAAATATTTAAAAAAACTTTTGAAATTTCACTAATTATAATCTTCAACGTTTAACGAAATGTCTTATTTATATCGTGAAGGATATGATTATATCGTAAAGTATGTCTTTAGAATTTTTTATCCTGTTTTTTAAATTTTTTGATGATTTTTTTTGCCGATAAAAGTTTTGACCTATATTCGTACAGTCAAAAATACGAAAATGATCGCGTGAATCGTGATAGACGATCGTTAATAATTAAATAACTTGCCTATCAAAATCATAGGAAAAAATTTATAAATCATTATTGAACATCCAGATCTTTTTTCATTTTTGACTACGCTGTTTACATTTTAGTAGTGCATAACTCAATAATTGATATTTTGAAATCAATAAAAACACTGGTATATCTGCAATATAGGTGCAATCTTCGTTATGGTGAGTTCCTTAAAAAACAATAGTGAGCTATGAAAATAGCTGCACAGAAATCTTGCCACTAGCAATACCATCTTAGTTGTCGCTAATGGTGGGGAGTATTTATGTTTGCACCGAGCACCTCGCACATGGTCGATGAACCCATACTCAGATCGTTTGTTTCCAAACAACTTACAGCTCAAATTTATGTTTTTAACCAAATTATGCCAAGTCGTCGATGGTCGAGCGGTTGGAGTCGTCGTTCTGTTCAGTGTTGCATCTGAGAAGTCGGGGTTCAAATCCCCGCTGAAGGACTGAAGTCGATATTCTTGAACCTATCTGTGATAGAATGGAATGCAGATGGTAAATTGTTAGCCCAGTACACTGTCGAATTTTCATTCAATTAGCTTTAAGTTACTAACAATACTAATCGGTGTGTGGGATGGGTACTTTACTAACTTACTAACAAAAATTAATGAAGATCGGCATCAGTCCGTTCAGTAACGTAACTGGTAGCGTACTCGGCAACTTTAAAGGGCAGCGGCGCTCGGGATCAAGTGAAGCGGCAATTTTTTTGTTAACATTAAAAATGTTTAAGTATCGTAGATGATTCATGTTAACATTGTTTAATTTTTTAGTAATGTTGAATATCTGTATAATTGCTTTTGAAATATAAAACGTACATATGGAATAACTAAAGCTATCATTAATTTTAATGTTTTACATTATCTTGATGGTTCACTAGTAAGTTTAACATTGAGTCATTGTTGTTTCGAATTGTGAGAAAAAGTATTATTGAATATTGTTGATGATATGTATTACTAATATTTTTGAAGGACTCTAATGACTGTCTGTCATTGTATATGTCTATAATACTTTAACATTTTTTACGCAACATGGCTTCATATGTTCATTATATCCATTCTCTAAGTAACAAAATCAGTGTGCATAGGTCGCTAGACTATAACTAGGCAATGTCACTATTAATGGTATTTGAAAAGAGGTATTATACTTATAAGATTGGAAAAAATTATTCATAATTTTAAAATACATTTTAGGCATAAATTGGATATGCGTACAATCAATATGTCTAAACTACTTAACTCTATTCGAAAAAATGGTATCTTGTAAGAATTTGTTTGCATAGGCGTATTTAATAACGGTCATATTTTTCGCCAAATGAATTACAAAGTAGGAATTGGATTCAAACTTTCAAACTTTTCATAGATTTTTAAAGCACTATTACTGTAAGTAATATTAATTATCATGGATTTGTACAAATTTTGGCTTGAATGAAAATTATCAATATTACTTGAAATATTATAGAAGTTTTCAGATTTACTTGTAAAAATTTTTTTAGAATACATACAGAAGTACAATGGAAAACATAAACTGTCTCTATTTTGTTAATTTTTTTATGAATCGATCTAAAAATGTATTTAGTCTAAACACGAAGGAAAATTGTGTTCGTTGCTTTAAAAGCAAAACAAGAAACGTACATTTCACGGTTTATAGTCTAGAAAAGTCACTCGTACTCTTAGAGAATATCGTCGGAAAGCTCTTGTCACTCGCGAATCGGTTTAATCTAACCGACCTATCGTTTACGCCTTACCTGACCAAAGCTACAAGGCAACATATATAATTTGCAGCAGTAATGCAGAGAAAAACGAGGTTACTCCCTCGATTCACCTTTAATTGTGCTCCCTTCATCGTCAGTACTCATGTGTGTTGCACTTTATTGACGTACTCTTTTACGCAACGTATTTCTATGTTGTACGTCTTAGGAGAGGATATAGAAATGGATGATTCGGGCAAGAAATAAATTGAACTCTAATGATCGCTGATAACGTTTTGTTGAGATTTTTAGAATTTATTATCGGCGTTGTACAAACATTCTTATAACTATTTTGTCGGCACTCCCTGCGGAAAGCACGTACTTTCCGCACGCTCGGCCAAAAACTTGCGTTCAAAAATGAGCTCGTTACACGTTGTATCGAAAAGTACCATACGATACATGTTCGGGAAAGAGATGCTCGTCTCCTGTATCTGTCCACCCTCGCTTCGCTCGGGCGTAAACGAACGCCACACGAGACGAGATCTTACTTTCCAGCACTTGTATCGTAATGTACTATTTTTTCAATGCTTTTACCAAGTCACGATCTTGAAAGTTGAAGGTACGTGTCTTTACGAAAGAAAAAAGAAAAGTTTGTTGAAACTAACGACAAAATATATAGTCAATCTCAAATACTTAATATGAAGAATATACTTAATCAAAAGAATCATTCATTGTAAAATCTATAGTCAATTTCAAGAATTGTGGCGTGCATATTGGTATAATCATTGAATTCAGTTTTACTACAGATATACAATTTTATTGTTTGTGCCGTCGATGGAAAATCATTACACTACAAATTGTTTATTTGTAAAAAATGTAAAACGCAATCGTTAACGATATTTTCACTCAAAAACACAAGAAAGCTATAAAAAGGTTTGCGCACAAATCATGACGTTAGCAATGTAGTTGCTGTCGCTGCGATCTAGGTGGTCGCGATTGGCAGGACAGTGTTTACGTTCGTACCATACTGCTTGCGCATAGACAATGTGTAACCGTACTACGGTCGTTTGTTTGCAAACAACGAACAGCTTATCTTTATATTTCTAGACAAATTTTCATAAGTCGTCGATGGTCGAGTGATTTGAATTGTCGGTCTGTTCAGTGTTGCATCTGAGAGGTCGGGGTTCAAATCCCCGCTGACAGACGAAAATTTCAGTAATATTTCGTGATATTAATATAATTATATAATTGGATAAGGACAGTTAATGCTAGCGCAAGTCGCTGTCCTGATACCATTCCGTTAATTATAAGTTTACAACTCAGTATTACAATAGTTTATAATTAAATTTAGTCTCAAATTAGTCGATACATTAAGTTAAGCAAGCACAACCCATGACAGTCATATCAGTAGCGTAATTGGTAGCGCACTCAGCAACTTTGAAGAACAGTGGCACATACGACCAAATGAAACGGCGATTTTTTTGTGAACTCTAAAAAATTGTTGTACATTTGTCGAGTGATATCTTGGCTGTTTATCTTGCTAGTAATTTTCAAAATTTGTACCATTGCATTTGAAAAATCATCGTATCGTTATAAAATCTGTAAACACGTCATCGACTAGAAGTATTGATGTAAAATAAATTGCTTCGAAGATCGATATTATGTATTAAGACTAGTAATTATTTAAGATAATTTATTTATTTAAACAGAATTAATTATGATTATCATTACATTGAAAACTATAAAAACAACTAATCCAAATAATTAATATATAACAGGATATAAATGATAGCGTTATTAATCTATTAATGACCATAGATGTCATTTATGGACATTTTTTTGATCGCATAATTGGTACATTCCAGACTATGACGATCAGTTTTTCAGGGGTAGGTTTCGGATTTTCTTGAAACTTAGTCTACATATTGCCTATATAGTAGTGTATTTAAGTATGGATTATTAGATCATTATAATAATTATATAAAAAATGATAAACAATTGAAAATTTTTGACGAAAAATTTTCAAAAATTTATATCTCCGCAACCATTGAAGTTATCGAAACGAATTTTTTTTTATATTACACATAAAAGGCTCGCTCGGACGCGCGTCGGCGCTGCTACCAAACTTACCGACTTATCGGCGTCTATTATTAGCTACTATTATCGCTCACTGTGTCGCATCTAATGATCGCTCGTTGAATTAAAAAATGTATTCTTAAAGAAAAAATGTCAAGGAATTCAATAAAAAAAGAATTTTTAAAATAAAAATAACATTTTTTGAGATGTGGGCAATTGTTTAGAAAAAATGCTAATAACTTTTGGAAAATTTGATATTAAAGTATTGTTTGCTTAATATTTTCAAAGTACACCCTTTGATGCGTAATTAAAAAAAAAATTCGCTTTGATAACTTAAATGGTTGCGGAGATATAAATTTTTGAAAATTTTTGACGAAAAATTTAATAATTGGTCGTTAATAGGTTAATGTTTGGTTTAAAGAAGATTATTTTCTATGTTATGGCGAATATTAATGCAATTAGGAATTAATTTACCAATTAATATGGATGTATGGCAAGCGTTTTAAAGCATTGAATTGTTTTGTGTATATGTGGAATACTTTAGAATTTGTTTATTTCGCCTTTAATAATTTTGATTTGATTCAAGTATAAAACTCAATTTTACTCAACATTAACAAGAAAAAGGCGTGCGAAGCGCGCTTGACGACACTAGTAATTAAAAATTTGCATTTCGATTAAGGAACGGCAATTTCAAACTTGATATGTTGATATATTACAAAAAAATGTTCAAAATTGCCACTTCGTAGTTAAAATAAGATTTTCAAGTGAAAATTTTCAATCGCTAATTAAGACATCCAACAAAAAGTTTGATATCATAAGTCAATATGTTAAAAAAACAAAATTAAATTGTTAGGCGCAGCTGACGGAAGATATGAAATTATTATTGTTATCGGCGAATATCAACGTAAATGAATTATTTACTAATTAAAATCGACGAATGGTAAGCGTTTTACGTGAAGCGAAGCGCACTTGACGATAATTGTCTTGAGAAAAAAATAAAAATTACATTATTGAATTTTTCTTTCTGGAATAACTCTCAAAATTGCATCAATCGAACTGAAACTTTAACTTTTTTCGGGTGATAATTGATATTCTAGACTTTCAATTTGACTTATGGAAATGTATGTTTAAAAAATACAAAAGTGCAATTAATACATGACAATATAAGAGGGAAAAATAAACGATTCCCGCACGCGCAGGTATTACCGACCGAACGAAGCATAAAAAGACTTACGGTGTTAACTGATACGAAAAGGCCTTTTGACGAAACTCCTTACAGCACACGCCTCTGGCACGTGTCATAAACTTGTCGTTTCATCAAAAAAGCCATTGCTCATCCGTTAGAAAATAGACTATTTTTTAATTTATTTTTCTACCTTATCATCCCATGTAAAGCAATAATATAGAAAAAAAATGAATTATTGAGACGTGTGCACGTGGACAAATGAAAATCAATGGCTGGCGTGACGACCGTATGGATCTCAAAGTTTAAAATTTTCCGCTCGAATTCGTACCTTCGCAAGATTGCAAACAACGGGAAAAAAGTTTATTGCGATGCGAAAACTCACCAACTACATTAACAAAAACGTGGAACCAAGGACGCTGTCGCTATAAAATGGACGAGTGGAATATCGGTCGTTCTTGTGCTGCAACATTTTGAATGCGGCAGCTGCTCCGATACGACTGAGGACGTTGTCAAGTCGTACCATAGCGTTCGCCTAAAACCGTCGTGTCGCATCTGTTTGATGAACGAAGAGGGGGGCGAAGAGACGCCAGCTTTTTTTTTTCTTCGAAACGCAGTAAAAATCATTTCCGGGCTCAGCGCGGTGCATTCCTATTTATTAACCTCTCATCTCATATTTTTTTGCTAAAATTTGATAAAGTTCGAGTAAGATTTACTTGGAGCATTGAAAAATCAATAATCAGTACTCGTTGTTATATCTCTCAAGCAAAATTGATATCTTACAAAAATACTGAATAAAGTGAACAATTAATCAAGTTAAATGAAAGAAAACCTCAATTAAACAATTAAATGCAAGAAATCGTTGTGGGCCGTGACGCACGTAGCCACGTGGTTTGTTAAACTTCGATCGGTAGCAATACTGAAAATTAGTCTACGAAAAGTATATACTTATAGTCGAGTGTAGCGGTGTGGGTGATCCCGACAGTAGGAACAGCACTCCAAAACAGTGCACGTCACCCGGTATAAGACTGGCGCCGAAAAGTCGGGTCGACAAGATCGACCCGGAAAAATGGTACACTCGTACACAGAGACGCAGCGAACTAGGAAGAAACTCGTGCAGCGCGCAAACAAGAGATGTAGCTATAGCTGTGCGTGCGCGCGTGCGTGCGTGCGTGCGTGTAAGCTCCTAGTGGGAGCAACCCGATCGATAGAGAGATATAGTCCAGATAAACAATCGACAAGAATGAAGATAAGTGGCGACGCTCTGGCTGCACTTGGTCTGGCAGTCCGAAGCCCGTTAAGCAAGCTGCGCGCAGCTTCGACAGCATTATTATATTGTCGAACGCCCGTTTAGATGACTACGCTCCAACTTCTAATGTTTATTTTACTGCTGCGTTCATTATATGTTATTACATCATCGTACTGATTTACACGCGGAAATTCATCACTGCTACAGAGTTATGATTAGCGTTTAAGCATTTCCGAAGACAAGAAGAATCCGTGTGAGACGTCGTTCGCATGCTGTCCTTGCTAAAAACATCAGAACCGCACGAAGGCAAACGTACCCACGAAGAGTTACGTGGCAATAGCACAGAATCGTATATCAGCTACAAATCTGTAAATTATTCCCAGTCAAAAACCTTTCGTCTCCCCATCAGTTAAGCCGAGCATGTATTTGGTCCTTCCTCGATCTATAAACGCCACGAAATCATGGGAAATCTATTCGAACCTCTCGACAACAGGACTGAATTGAAGCGCGCACGTGGGGCCGTCTCATTTTCGTTTATGAAGTTGTATCGTCATAAGAGTTCGAGGGTCCGATATCGCACGCATACAATGAGTAATGACGTATTCGTGAGTTATTACACAAGAAATTCGTTGCGCTGTTTGTTACCCGATGAAAATAGGTCAACAACGTCTGCATTAAGTCGTGCGAGAGTATCGATTTACGCAGTGGCGACGCTCAATCTCACGCGCTTTGGCACTCTAACAACTACGAATCGCAACTTTCTTCCGAGAAAATTCTCAGCTTGACATGATTATTAAACAGCGCGCGCTTAGGTCACAGATATTATAAGTAAGCGCGTCTGAAATATAGCGACTCGGCCGCAATATCCGCTTTTTTTTTCGCAAGCTTGATTCATCGTCTTTGACAATGACAATCCGTCATAGCATTGGCTTGCTGATTGATTCTATCTCACAGATCTGATTATTTTTCTTTCTGACTAACCGAGTTCCTTTTCTTTAAAAGAACGTGTAACGGTGTGGTCACATTAATGTTCTTGGCATTTTTTGCGGATGCGTTAATATCGATCCATTACAACTAGACTAAACAAAACGTTTTCATGTCAATCAACGTTTTCGTTTAAAAATCGCAAGCTCTCTTACGTAATCGTCGAGTAAACCGACGAAGGGAGAAAAAATGGTCGTGTCACTGTGTCAATTATACTACAGCTCGCAAACACCAAAAACGACACGAACGTTTGAATTTTTTACGCCCACAGTAGACACAGACTCGTCCGCTGCCCAGTGAGAGCAAACAAACGTCTGCCAAGTTATGAAACTTTTCAAAAATGAACATCATGTCATTGGTGTGGTTGTGTATACACGTACGAAAAACCGACGCTTTCTCAATAGTTTTGCAAGGTTAAAAATGTATAACAGTCAGCTTCGTCATTTCCGTTTCTCGATTTATTTTTCTTCAAAAATATTTTCTCTATAATATACTGGTCGATAGATTTATCTTGGCGTTTCTCTAATCTCTAAATTAAATATAGACTTATCGAAAATATCTACGATACGTTTTGACTTTTTGATTCAAGCTTTTTATTTTTTAAAGAAAGAAGGTTAGGATTTTTTTTTCCGCTGCTAGTTGTTCACAAATAATCTTATTCAGAGATGGCTAAATATGAACCCTGCGAAAGGATATGACTATTTATCGTTGCAACGATCTGAATATAGCATTAAACGAATTTTATTTATTTATTTTTTTTTATGGAGGCAGCGAATATAGTAAATTTCAGTGCGTTATCATGCCGAAGAGACGCTCACGATCGATCCTCGCGGACAAATTGAAGGCACGTGCGCGCTTGGAAAAGAAAAAGGCTGAAACCCATTAGACTGGTCTGTTTTAGCTAGGCGCGATGATTGCACGCGCCCTAGAATGTCTATGGAGAAGATATAGGTCAGCCACCTGACTAATATTCTAAACGTTGCTTGGAATCGAAATTCATTCCATGGAGAAAACTTTTTCTTCGGCGACGTTTTAACAGTATTTGTCATGTTGCCCTTTGAATTTTTAAGTCGGTATAATGCGTCATAGAATGCGGTGATTTGCATACGGTGTTTTAGTACTTTGGATTCGTTAGAAGTTTGGAATAAATATTAACTGACTGAGCGGTTTCTAAATTATCAATCAATGACACAATATTGCGACGTGAAGAAATAATACAGAGCTCTGCAACATTCAAAAGTACGTGATTTTTTTATAGAGCTTCCGAACAAAATAAAAATAAAATTTGGATTGAAAATGTAAATGAGTTGTTTTACGAGATTATCACTGCTATTTATTTTTGCCAATTTTTCAATAATTTCTTTGCAATAACGAGAGCGAAGCAAACAAACGGTGCCTTTGACAAATGCGTCATAACTCGAATAAAGAATCACGGAAGGATTTGAAATACGGATGACATCACAATATAAAAACCAAATGTCCGTCGACAAGTTCTCGGACATGTCTTATTTTCGAGCGGTTACGCACTCTCTCTAAGCGTCCCGCAAATTCTTATAAGTACAAGCCTGCAAGTAGCAAGTCAAACAGACCGGAGCAAGAGAGGAGTTTTACTGCGCGAACGCGCGCGAAGATATTTCCTCGAGAGCCTCAGACCAACGGCGGAGCGTACGCGACGGCTCCGAAAAATTATGAGCTCGTAGAGCTCTTTCGCGTTTCTAAGCCGGAACAAAGTGCGTCGACCTGCCTGCGATACGCTTCGCGCCGTATAGCCAGCAGTGCGCGATCCCCCTGTAAAGGCGACGACCTTTTCGGTGGCGTGACATCACGGCCCTCGAGCGGGCGTGCATCTAATTCGTAAATAGTGGCTCGCAAATGGTTTGCTGGAATCGCGCACGATTTTCAATTCTAATCGTTCCTGATGAGCTGACGAGCAAATTGGGTGCGCGTGGAAAAAACACGCGTTCGCGCTCGAAAGTCTTTTGTGCAAGAGCACGCCGGTGATCCGTCAAACTGAAATGCAAACGGTTCTCGTTAGAGCGCGGCGCGTTCGACCCCCCCCCCCCCCCCCCATATAGCAGGCGCAAGGGAAAAATCGCATAAATCGCAATAAGCGAGCGCACACGATCGTTAATCGCGTTTACCACATAAGCCACACTTGCCCTCGCTACGTACTTCCTGTGCACACAACGATCCCGAGAGAGACCTAGAAAACGTTCTTGCGCGGAAGGTGCGGCGCACCCGCGTTCGTGTACGTAACGATGAGCGAGTGGCGTACATTCCAACCCCTTTTCCCGTAAATCCGATCGAAGGACAATCCGCGATCGAAGCTTCGCGTGCTAATGCAATGGCTGCGAGAGCAGGCTCGATTGAAAATTACGTAGCTCGTCAACTCTGCGCGAGACCTTACGCGCGTGTGCCTGCGTACAATTCCAGAACGAAGATAAAGTATATAATGCGAATGCGATCGGAAAATCAACGTGTATTGCGTTTTTGACGTGAACCTAATTTTATTTGTCCGTTCCGGCACGCATCGACGATACGATTTATGCGACGCGAGCGTCCGCGTGAGAACGAGCATTCGTGACACGCCTCGGGCGCGCGATCATTTTGCACGTATCGCTTAATTCGAATAATTGTATTTGCCGATGAAGACCATGTATACGCGTGGAATTCCTTGGTTCGCAGAAAACGTATGTACTCTTCGCGTGTTTGCCTGCTACTATTGTCATGGCAATGGAATTAGCATTAAACGCCTTTAGCCGCTCCGATTGATATACATTAGAACGCCGCGATTCCGTTACAAGGCTGAGATTGCCGGGAGGCTAAATTTCTTACACGAGGAGTGAATAGACAGACACAACGCGCGCGCACCTTGTTTCCGAAGGTTACGGGAGACAAACCCAATGGGCTTTTTCAGTAATTTATTGACTTCCATTGTTGCTGTTATTGTTGTTGTTGTTGTTGTTGTTGTTGTTGTTGTTGTATCGTGTTAAGCAAACCAACGTTTGATGACGATTGCGCGTATTGCCGGGGAGCGACAGCTAATTGCATGATGCAAATCTTTTCCGTCGACCTGAGCGCGGAGAGAGAGAAAGAGAGAGCAAACCGCCTGGCAAATAAATCAGAAACACGCATAAACCTATTGCGCGAGACCTACAAACCGCAAAAGTGCGGTCACGCATGCTGACACGTATGCCACTGAAAATTTACGTTTTTCGCCGTCACTGAATGCAAAGTACCCCGGTGGCCGACTGGCATCCGCTGATGCACACTAACTGACTCATCCATCCCCCGGAAGCTTTCTTAGTCAATCTCTTATCTGCACTGTGGGTAAACGTGAACCGTGTGATAAGTTCCCTCCCTATCAACGAAGAATTTCAGGTGGAGACAGCCAGGTATTTCACGGGAAAAATTTCGAGTTTTCGCTGGATACAGGAATACACGAACTAATGCAATTAAGGCCCTCATGTTAGCGCAGCTCTTAGTTGGCGTTTCTCTACGAATTCCACTCGCTTGGATTCAGTGAATTTAACATTTTCGTAATCAAAAGTGTAGATTTATTTTTGAACATACGCTCAATCGATAAAACTTTAGAAAAACAAATATCGACAACTATCTCTTTTTCTTCGAAACAAGTGGGGTAATTCATATATGCGTCATGATTATGTGTATCCCTGTCCAACTAATTCATTGTAATTCAATAAAAATAATCGATGAATTTTATCGAATGTGTAACCCGATAATACAAGATTTATGAAATTATTTTATTTATTTTATGTAATATACAATTTTCTTAATGATTTTCTCAACTTAATAAAAGATAAAACCTGCCTTAACCCAAATAATAGCTTAGACATTTACTACAGGCATGAGAATGCGTTTCTAATAGAATGCGCAGATTGAATAAATGTAGGGTATTCAATCAATCGTGAAAAAAAATCGATCAACGATACTTAATTGAAATGAGTAAAGGAAATAACGCTGATGTATGCTCTTCAATGGGAAACGGCAGTAGCGCGACGAATGAGGCGACCCGCGTGATTTGCAATCGGCCAGCATAACCCGTCACAACTATTCGCAAAGCACCCGTGATATTTATTATCAGCTAGAGCCTTTTTTTGTGAGATAGAAAGGCATACGTTTCGAAAATTTTAAGTTAACAATGATTTTTACATCCTTAAATAAAGTTTCTTCAGACATATATAGCCCTATAGAGTTTCAATGAATTAAATAGATCCAATAAACAACCAGAGCATAAATGTTGTGAACTCTCTGGCAGATAACAATCAAATTACGTTAATGTTCGCAGATTTAGTTATAAATTCATAACTTATGACGCAGTAGACATTTAGGTGTTAGCTAAGCTATACACAATGGGCAATGTACCAAGTTAGTTTCCCCTTCTTCTTTTTCTTAATAAATCGTACCGTCAGGTGAGTCTAACAATTGAATTTTCTTTAATTGTGGCCCGTTTGAAGAGGTACTTTTCGCAAACTCTATTTCAAAATTTTCACTTTCAGCAACATAACTATTATCTTTTACCTATTCATCCATTATACATTTGAGGTTATATTTCAAGTTTCATTTCAAAAATTTTTTTAACAAATTACTGTACCAGATCAGCCCGCGTTAATTCATAGTATTTTAGATATTAAATAAACTATCCATTTATAATTCTCTCCATCGTTAATAATGATTATTCGATGCTAAACTTTATAACAATGATATTCAATAAGTTTATGACTTAAGAATAAATGTAATTTAAGAGCATTAAGATTATTTTATCATATTATTTTAAACTTAGACCGTTGAATAAATATGAACGTTATTCTCTTATTATGTCTACAAACTGTCTTACTTATTTCTTATTCACTCAATTAATAAATGTAAAATTGATGTAAACCATCTTGAACTATTTATTAACTCAATTCGTTGAACATATTAGTTGCTGTGCTAATATTACGTAAACTAAGTCCAACACACGTACGTATACATTCTGTTACATGATGAGAACCCTCGTTACTACCTTCTAATCAATCAAATCACGAATAAAATGACTTCACTTGGCAGATCATCACTTTTTTATATAGGAAAAACCAATCAGTTTTATTACGAATATGCAATTTTATTGCTACTGCTGTTGATGGAAAAATATTACGCTACAAATTCTTTTTTAGGAAAATATGTGAGTCGCAATAAAAATATACGCGGAAGATGTTGAAATTAGCAGTGCCGTTGTCGCTGGCGCGATTAGCGGAGAGTGTTTATGTTCGCACCACGCTGCTTATCTATGGACATTACAGCTACACTATTATGATTTGTTTTCAAATAACGAGCAGCTTACTTTTGTCTATGGTCGAATTTTTATAAGTCGTCGATGGTCAAGTATTTAGAGTCGTCGGTCTGTTCAGTTTTGCATCTGAGAAGTCGGCGTTCAAGTCTCCGCAGAGTGCCGGTAGTCACACTCTCGTTTGTCTCGTATTAAATAATGCTGTGGTACGATGGAGTTGGCCAAAAAAATGAACCATTAGCGTGTTTCTTCGCCTGTTCAAGCCATTCCAAAACATTTGTTTTATAAGTTTACTTAGATTTAACGTAAGTTTTATAAGTAATAATTAATACTTTGGTGATGGAAGATTTCTGGTGGTAGGTATTTCTATTAAAAAATGATTAGTAATAAATAATTATAAATAAATATAAGAGAGCGCCATCGTTCTGTTACGTAATAGATAGTGTGTTAGCAGTTCTAAAGAACAGCGGTACTCAGGACCAAGTGAAGTGACAATATTTTGTTATTGTTAACTCTAAATTTTGACGCTTTATGCCTCGGTTGCCTGACTTTTTAATAATTTCAAATACACTGCATTTGAAAAATAGCGTGTATAAGTAGAATAAACAAAAATATTTTTAATTTTCATTTTCTGCGTTGTTTGATTGTTCCTCAGTAAATCACCATTGTAGCTGTATTATTGAAAAATGAATCATCCAGACATTTGTTCTGAACAATTCGAAAATGCTGATTTCTCAAGATCAAGTCGAGTCAAGCTGCAAATAATTTAGTTGATTAGTGTTTGTATTTTCATGAAATATTGAATGATGTTGCCAAGATTATTATTGAAATAAACGACAAAAAATGCGCTTAAAAGCGGAACACTCATTAAATGTGCTACTAATCACTCACGTAAAACAATTAATTTATCCATTACATATGGCGATTTAGCATCGGCAACGATGTATACATACGATATGATACTGATATTTTTTCAACATGCTGCGTGTTGGTTTCAAGTTTTCAAATGTTCATTTAAATAATTCTGCAGATAACATCTTCGGGAAAAAGATTTTCGCTTGAAAGTAAACCTCACTCGACACGCACAAGAATCCACTTATCCGCGTTGGTTAGGTAGTACACAACTGAAGAACTTTAATGTTCGTTTGGAGTTTGTAGGCTCAGACATTGCTTGTATACTTTCAGTTCGAGACTCTGTAGTTTTATAATATTCTTTTCAATATCTATTTCATCTTTACTATCTGTTTACTTTTTTCGAGTAGTCACGATTTATTACTATATCATTCTTTCTCTCCCTCCCTCGGTTGTGGGTGCTTCGACAGGAATTAGTGTTTTATGGCCGGGACTGGTCAGACTAGGGCCCAACACGTGTTGTGTCGCTGATGTGTATCGCTCACACGATTCAAACGGTGGGTGCATTTACGCGCGTGACGCATGTGGCATTTTTATAACCCAACCCCTTATCTTCACCCTTTCTACGTGGGTCCGACAGTCCAATTATCGGAATGTTGGTTATTGGAATTCCTCAAGACGAAATATTTCCTGTGGTTACATTGCCCATCATCTATACGGCGACAAGGGCAGCCGCTATCGCCTCTCTGCGTTGAGTCATAGTTAAGTACAAAAGTTAAGTTCGTTTTTGTAAGGCTATACGAGCCAAGTCGATCTGATCCTTATTAATTGTCATTTTGGTACACTGACATCAGCTTTTTCCCTATCTACAATTAATGCTTTTGTCAGGTTTGTCTTTTGCTCGTTTGTAAATAAATTAATTCACTTCACTTCACATAGAGTGTCGATCATGTGACTAACTTGCTCGCCCACTGATATGTATATCGACTTCACAAATGGCGGTGTGGGATTTTAAGCGCAGAGGGGTGAAAACATAAGGGCGAACATTTATTAAATGATAAATGAACAATCGACTACAACTCGCGAAACTATGGGCGCACAGTCCGCAGTTATTCCGATTTTGTCTGACCCCGTCGTTCACGCACTCTCTACTTAGAGGGCGCTCCTCGCGTTCACAGCGGCTTTATGGTTTTATGTATCTCAATGCAAAATACCATCGCATACAATAACATTGATAAAATGGAAAAAAATCAGTTATGTAATATTCCAATGATTTGCTGCTTAAAATTCAAAATACACTGTCTTTTATTCAAATATGTTTATTCATCATTCAACTGAGTTGTTCTATGGAAAATGTAAAAAATAAGTGTTAACTACATTTTCATTGAGAAACAAAAATAGAGGTGCTAGAAAAATGTCAGCGCAAATTGGGGGGAGGGGATATTTGCGTTTGCATCGCATTGCTCGTATCCAGATAATGCACTCGTACTATCACCATTTGATTTCAAACAACGAGCCGGTTGACTTTTGTAGTTCAGGTCGAATACTTCGAATTTTGCCAAGTCGTCGAAAAAATACCGCCGAGGTATCATTTAGAGAGAGAGAGAAAGAGAGAGAGAGAGAGAAACGGCCGCTCAGTCGACTCGCCTCCGAGCGTGCTATTATCAGCGTACGTGTAGCACTTTGTAGAGCTCGTACGCCACGTTTTGCTGAGTCGAGCTTTAGGGGTGGGCAAAAAGAAAAACGAACGAGCGGGAAATACACGTATCTCTAATAATCGGTGAAGATTTATCAAACTTTTCGATATTTATATTGACCTTTAGTCCGTACCTAATTACTTTTCTTAAAGAAAAATATAAAATTTGTGAATACTAACTCTTTACATCAGTCGATATCATTTGGTAAAGAAAAATCTGATTCCGTTGATAATCGCCAACTGAACAATAAATAATAATAATAAATTAGTGTCGTCAAGCGCGCTTCTGAGCTTATCTCTTGCTTGAATTCAGTAAAATTCAGTTCCATGCTTAAATTAAATCAAAATTATGAAATCTTACAAATTATTTTAAAAATAAATTAACGGTGCCGAATGTGCCGAAATCACTTCTCAGTATCTCATATAAATATTGATTTATAATTCTCTTTGTTGATGATATTTATTCAAAGGTAAACTCTATATACAATCAAGATATTTAATAAGTTTATATGTCCTAGAGATAAACGTAATTAAAGTTCATTATTTTGATGTTAGGCCGTTGAGAAAATGTGGACTCTTTAATCTTTTCTCAATGTCTATAAATTCAAGCTATTATTTAGTGCCGAATTTTCACTCATAATGGTAATCTACATGATAACATTCGGCAGTCAATCAGACCAAGAATAAAATAACTTCACTCAACAGGCCATCACTTTTTATATAGGCAAGAAAATAGTTTAGTAATTGTTGTTTTTAATTCAACAGAAACATAAATAGATGTGAGATATAATAGGGATATCCAAATTTGTTACTTTTATCGCTGATGGAAAAGTATAACATTACATGTTTTCATGGAAAACATAAAACACAATGGTTAATCGTACTCTCAATAAAAAATAATAACGAGTTATAATGAAAAGGCCGCACATATCTTCACATTAGCGATGTCGTTGCCACCGCTGCCGCCTAGAAGGCTGCAATTGGCGGTGAGTGTTGACGTTCACACCACGCTACATGGACAGTGCACCAACACTACGATGGTTTGTTACCAAACAATGAGCAGAATGTCTTCGCTTTGCTAGCCGAATTTTGATAAGTCGTCGATGGTCGAATGGTTTGAGTCGTCGATCTGTTCAGTGTTGCGTCCGAGGAGCCGGGGTTCAACTCCCCGCAGAACCATTTACTAATTTCTTGCTCATCGAAAATAAAGCTGTGATTAAAAAATGAAAGTTGGACTGAACGCGATCAGTTAGCACGGTCGCGGTATCGTCCAATGGACATTTACTACATTTATTATTAATTTAATTTTAATTGATTTATTGACTAAATTAATTCAATAATTGATACAATAATAAACTTAACAAAAAAATTAAGCACTAACAAATTAACATAAGTTAATTTTATAGTTTGGTGTGGGGTGGTGTGGGTTTGGGTTTCTGTGTGCTACTAACAAATTATTAACGAAAATATTAACAGTGTGGGCTTTCTCCTGGTTCTGTGATGTAGCTGGAAGCGTACTCGGCAACTCTAAATGGCAGCGATACTCACGATCAAGTGAAACGACAATTTTTTTATCCACTTTTAAAAATCGTAGTATTTTTGATGATTAATGTTTCGCCTGTTTGACTTTTTAGTAATTCTGCGTATGTGTACTGCATTTCAAATAATATCGAGTTCCTACTTTTAACTTCTTTTTTAAATATTTTTTTAAATATCTATTTATTCTTTACTATTACATAAAATAGCATTGACAGGAAAAAGAAGTCTTTTATATTTGTAAATGAAGATTATTTACTTTTACACCAATCAAAATTTAAAATATATATCCAAATGCATCAAATCACAAGTTCAATAGCCAGATTTGAATTAAATCCAAAATGAATTTGCTGTAGCTATATAAATAACAAGTTATCTGTGCCAATTTCCTACGAATTTTAATGGTGTTTCGATTTGAAAATGTCATTTTTTTACTTGATAAGCTATGAGGTATCGTTAGAAATTTATGGAGTTGTTTCTAAATGAGATTTGTGATAAATATTTCAACCATTCGTCGTTTTCAAGTTGATGAAAAACTTAAACTCGAGAATTTTTCTATGTTTACAAACCTTAAAAATCTTACATAAACAAATATAACGTAGGTAGCGACATCTAATGATAGTTCGAACTCATGGAGGGTTCTTTACATATTACTATGTACGATTTACGTGTGAGTGAAGTAGTCCATGATTGCACGGTGTGACACTTGAGTCACAGGTTGGTACATTTTATAGTACTGCCGATCTTACAGTTCGTCTGTCTGTGACTTAAAATGGATCATATTTGCACGAGCGAGTGCTCTAAGCATGGTACTAAAATGAACTAGTTCAGACGTTATTTAAGTGCTGATTTTATTTTATTTTACTGCACGAGACGAAGGTGCGGCACTCTTCTCATTTGTTAAACTTAAATATTTTTAGTAAATAAAGTGTATATGTATAATAACTTATATTGATATGTATAATATTAAATTTGAATGTAATTTATAATATATTTATTCATAGAATAAATTTCTCATTACTTAAAAACCATTTGGGAGAGAGGTTGAAAGACGAGAGAGTGGGGAGGGGGGTTAAAATTGAGCCAAGATATTTGTAAACGTTCCCCGAACAAAACAAATGAGCGAACGAATGAGTCAGTCAGCCGACGATGCATTCTCTCACATGCGTTGGTGATTAGTGACGAGAGTGCGTGATGCGCTCGAAAGTCTCGAGAAAATGTACGTGGAAACTTGCCCTGTTCAAACTTTTCGACAGAATGTCCGAAACAAATTACATTGAATTGAACTTGTGAACGAAACGTTGATTATGTAATGAAAATAGAGATACGCGCGACTTTTTTAAATCACATGCACGTAAACATGAGTTTTCCAGTGGAAATGAATTGTCTTGGGGTGAATATGTATATGTGCCAGGTTGTATATGACGTGCGCATGCAACTGATTCGAATCTAATTTATGAGGTCGGCTCCGGAAGATAAATATCGCTCGCTTCTCGTTCTCCTTGGAGTCAAAATCAACAACTTTTATATATGTCACATAATCAAGATCTTCAATAAGCGCTTGTCTTTATCCATCGAAACTTATCTCCAAAGAAAATTAATCGTCCATCTCCAAAGACAATTTATGACGTATTGATCTACTAACGATCACACTGCAAAAAAAATCTTAAATTAAGGTTTGTTCTTGAAATAAGGTATGCAACCAACTAAAGAGTTGCAAAAATGATTGAAAAACAGAAAATAGTCAAAGAACTTATATTTATAATTCGAAAAATATGAAAACTCTTAGACGGATATTTAAAATAACGTTTTTCTATAGTTGACTAATTAGTACGGGCCGACTATTCGTACACATGATTGAGCGGAAAGGGGGGATAAGAGAAAAATGCAGGCGTCCATGACTTCAGTGGAGCGATACGCTTTAGCACCAGCGCATTAGGACTCGTTATTGTCTCGAATTTCGGACGCCGACGTCCACGCGCAGAGATCTTCGTACGAGGGCGATCGGGGCGCATCGGCGCGAATTATGAGCCGTCGCTTAGGAAAAAAGTCAACTGATCGAAGGGTACCGGGTCGTAGGCATAAATCAAAGGAAAACGAGGAGATGGCGCGCGCGCAACCCTTTGTTTCTCGAGCGAGTGAAAGAGGACCGAAAATAAAGTTGAACGATGGGTGTTCGCGCCGCTGCTTTTCCCTGCCTCTGTGCCCATTTCCCGCGGCACGCACCGCCACACGCCATGCAAGGGCGTGGCGCGGCGTCTATTTATCGATATGCGCCTGCTGTTTCTCTATAGCCGCGTTATCGCGCCGCGTTCCATTTTTCCCTTCGTTATTCGCCACCCGAGAGGCGAGTTATTTCTTTACTACTCGCCGAAGGGGCGAGGGGAAGGGGGGTTCCGGCTTGCTGCTTGACGTTTACGATTCGGGTCACATGGATACGGAAGAATTTCCCCTCAGCTTTGCTTTAATGCTTTCGCGCATGAAAACGTATTTCTTAGCTGGAGTGCAGCGGTAGGTAATCGTCCAATGAAGGACCGTTGCGCTGGTTTCTTTCTTGGAGAGCCTGTGTCACGTGATTATTCGAAGTTTGATAAGTTTTTTTTTTTTTCGAAAGAATTACGGATGTAGGGTAAATTGTTGCCAAGTTATAATGCGGTAGTAGGTTGCTGCGCGTGTGAATTGCAGTCTGAACCAAATCTACGCGCAAGATCGAAAAATAAAGTTTCGCTCGCCGTTACGTCAACTCTATGCGGCGGATAAATCGCAACGAGTAATTTAATTTGTTCTTTTAATTTTTTTCGTCCGATATTTTATGGACCAACGCGAAAGAAAAGATCGTCATTTTGATCGCCTGGCCAGCGTAAATCGAGGTATTTTCGTAAGAGTGCGCGGATAACGAGGCTGATTTGTAGGCCAAAGAAGCGAGATCGGGTTCCGACGATTTTTTGCCGCCGCTGCAATACGCAAATTCGGTTTTAATCACTTGGCGCGCGCGAAAAGCTGCTTTCGTACGGTGATCAAAGCCCGTAAATAAAAGCTTTCTTCGGAGGGTGTGTTTTTCGTGCCTTCACGGGGTGGGGGGTGACCTTCTCTGCCTTCCCTTCTATTTCGATCGTAATCGGAAAAGTGATTATACGTTCCGGAAGTGCGCGCCTGCGCAAGCCGTGACCGCGGGGCCATTCTCGCGTTGTTTGGGTGCTACGGCACGCTTTTGCTTCCGCTTCGATTGGCTCAGCCTTCCGAACTCATTACTTTTCCGTCCTCTTTTCCCTCGTAGTCACTTGCACGTGGAACAGGCTCGGTGCCAAAGTGATTTGATGGCGATGACTTCACTCGATGATCCATTTGCGAATATTGTTCGGAATCTAGCACGAAAGCGTTACCGGACGAGGTGTACTCCCCATTCATTTATTTATAATCGCCATTAGACCTTCCTTGCTATTCCACCTTCTGAGAATTTCCGAATAGATTCGCGCAGAGCACTGTCGTTAGTTTTCCTCAAATTTTGCCTCTGATAATCTCAGTATTATTCCAATTTCCCATAGCTCGCGTACTACATTGACGCCCGTCAAGCCAATAACTGAATGTCGATAACCGCGCCATAAACCAGCATAAACCAGCAATAATCGATGCTCGCGCAAAGAGGCATCCCCGACGAGCGAGATGGGGCGCTGGAAAGGGTCGATCGCCATACAGGAAGTGACGATTAGACGAGGAGAGGCAGCGGAGCGCGGCCTTTTCTCCGCTCGCACTCGCCCGCGTATATTATATTTTTAGCTGTGCGCGCGCGCAGCGAAGTCGGACGCGGTCCACAAATCTAATTTCAACTCTCGCGAGCGCGTCTGCGGCGTCTACTCGCGCGGAATTTCGGGCGCGGGTTCACAGACCTCGGGCCCCGAGAGTCATAGCGGAGAGATGCGCGTTTGCTCCGACAATGCGCAGGCGAAATTCGAAATAGAAGTATAGCCGGCGCGGTCCACCGACTGCCCTTTAAATACTCGATCGTGTTTCGTCCCTTTCGCGGCTAGTCGAACGTCACTCGTTCCTCCGCGGAATATTCAAGACGTTCGTCTTCCGCGGGAGTTTCGGAAGAACGAATAATTCGTCGAGGTGAATTCGAAAGCTTGGAGTTTACAAATGAATTGTTTTCAAATTGAATTGAGAAGGGAAAGAGGCATTGCCGTGGGTGAACAAGACAATGCAGGGGGGAAAAGCGTTTACGTCGCCGTCGCTTGTGGAAGCTTGCGTAAGCCGATCTTCTCCCATTGTCAAAACAAATCAGTAGCGACTTTGTCTGGAATAAGAGAAACAGCCGAAGCTTATACACGACGTGTATCTTTCGGGTCAGTAGGTTTATTTTTGAGCGAAACTCCCGCGTGGGATTCTTCCCCGTAATACTTCCCGATGACGATTAGATTCATCCCGACCAATTATTAACAAAGCGGCTCGTCGAGAGCGGTACACTTCTTTTCTGACCACGGTGTTATTTTGCAGTTTGGGCCAAGCCAGCCAGCAAAGATGACGGCAGCGATTACCAAGAGGACGACGTGCAGGAAGAAAGAGAGGTCGACTACAGCGAAGGACCAGTAGTAGCTATCTCTCCGCCCCAGACGCTGTTCGTTCCACCCGGTGCTAGTGTCTTTCTACCTTGCGAAATCCAAAACACGGGTAATTATCAGGCATCAGGCGCCCCAGATCCACATAACATCGATTATCTTCTACGGCGATATTAACCGATTGATCAAATCAACAGATCAATTCGCAATCGAATGGAGAACGGGTACGGACGTCGAGCTGTACGTGGATAATTTGAAATTAACACAGAACCCTGACATCAACAAAGAGCTCAACAATACCCTCGTAATCCGAAACGTGAAAGTAGGCGACACTGGCGAGTACAAGTGCAGAGCTCTGACTAACCCGCCGGTCACCATCTTGCACAAAGTGTTTGTTCAGTCCGAAGGCATCACAGTACTGCCAAGTGACAAGAATGACGTGGATCAGGGTGCTTCTCTCACCCTTACTTGTCAGGCTGGCGAAGATATCAAACCCCTTGCTATGTATTGGTCTCGCGCGGTGCGTAAATACACGTCTTTTCGGTACGATGAGGCTTCGTTCGTTTGATACTAATCCTACTGCTTATTTATCGATATTGCAGGGTCAGAGATTGAAAGGCGAAGAAAGCAAAGTCAAAGGACAGATTTTTGCGATTTCATTGAACATCAAGAATGCCACGAGACACCTTGCCGGCGTGTACCAATGCGTCGTTGAAGTCGGAGCAAATAATCCCATTATCAAGTACATCTCTCTCAAAGTCAGACGTAAGTACGCGCAACCTAAATTCATAATTCGCCAAAGCAACCCAACAGACAAATTCAATCCGACTGTGTGTCCAGACGCGCCTGAGATCGAGTACGCATACGAGGAAGCGAATGGACACAAGCATCATATCAGCCATTACTCGACGTCGATCGGTACAACTGTGAATATCACTTGTTTGGTTCACGCTCATCCGGGTGTCAACAAACTCGTTTGGATTCACAATGGCAACGAAGTCAAGATCGACAGTGTCAATTACTTCAAGGATGACAAGCCCAAGAGCCACCATACTCTTGGAATTAGAAACGTGACCAAAAACGATTTTGGAATCTGGCAGTGCAGAGCACACAATGTTATTGGCCTAGCCCTTGGTCCAGAAATCACGCTCAATGATGCCCCTGGACAGCCACGGTTCGAATCAGGTGAGGGCATCGAGGATAGTATTGAGCTTCGCTGGAAAGTCTTCAGTTTCAAACCCATTAATAAAACCGAGGTACGTATTTGTCAATCAACGTTTTTTTACGATTCATGCATCGACTTTCATACGAATCGTTGAAAATTCATTTACAGTTTTTGTACCGTAAACACGGCGAAACCGAATGGAAACATGGTGTTGCTAAGGTCGATTCCAGTATTGGTAAGGAGCAAATTATCATTACGACCATTAAGAACATTTCTGGCAAACACGAAGCTAAAGTGAGAGCAAGCAACGACGACGAACATCTTGATATGCATGATGTTGTATGGGGACCCTATTCTGATATCAAGAAATTTGACGGAGGTACGGAATACTTTGCTATTTTTATCCGACCATTTTACATCAGAAATGTTATAGAAAATTTGGATTTCAACGTTTGAATTTTCTACAATAAAATCTTATATTCAACATTAATTGTAAATCTTCTGTATTAACCGGTCATTCTTTTTCTCATTTTTACAGAACATGGAGAAACTAAAGCATTAAGTAAGTTTTCATCCTTCGTGACATTGATCTATAGAAAAAAAACATTATAAACTTTATGAAACTGATAAACCTTCAAATTTTATAGCTGGGGGATCATCGGGGATACCAAATGTGATGTGGACATTGATATTTATTATCGCGCCATTGGCTTACGTGTGTCTTTAATTCGTCAATCGTGTTAACTCAACATAGGTATATAACTTCTTTTTTTTTCATTCGAAATTTACTCGCCTCTTCACCATGAAAGCTAACGCATCTATAATAACTTGCAGGTACATAATTTTCAGCCAAAGCGTTCACCAGTAGACCTCGTGATAATCACACAAGTACACAGACCGCAACACACATCGAGCTACGCAATGGAAATGAAAAAAGTTAGCGGCATATATGATATACCTAGGAAAAGAAGCGTCTCCGTCTTTCTCAACTCGCTTATCAACAAAAACTAGATTCAGCCTTGCGCTATGCGCACACGAAGTGTCTCATAGAGCCAAAGATGATTTCACTCTCTTTCATCTATGAACGATGCTCGTCGATTCAGTCGGATATCGGCACAAGTCATTGTCACAAGTGCAACTTACTCTTAGTATTTGTTAGATTGCGCGAGTCTGGAAACATTAGCCGCTTCGAGACTTCTTTTTATATTTTTCTTTGTCATTTATGTTGCGATTAGTAGTACACGCAATTTTCTGTAACTGCATTGTCAGCTTTCATATACATATATATATATATCCTCGTGATATTGTTCTTTCATAGTCAAGGGAGTACAATTGTTTTTTCTTCAAATTTTCGATTTACGATAAAATTGTATGGGCAATAGTAAATTTAGTGTGTTCAATATTGAATCATGTTTTATGTAAAAAAATGATGATACTATGTTCACCATGATTTTACAAGGTGCCTTAAAAAAATTTTACCGACAATGCGAAATTCATATACATACGCAAACACATACGTGCGCGCGCGTACACAAGCACACACACAATATTCTACAATTTTTAACGCCGTACGCTTTACTTAGAAGGATTTTGTAAAACAGATGAATAGAAGGTGTGGGGGATGACTGCAAATAACATTTGTAAAGTGTGTTGAATTATTTATCTTCGTGTATAAATATTATTTAATGACGCGGTTATCAATTGTTATTCATAGTCATTTTTCAATTTGAAGAAAGTTTAAAGCTCGCATGAGAGAAAAAGTAAATTAATTTACTTATTCCTTGACACTTAGAAAAATTCACTCTTATAGAGTGAACATTGTGGAGTGGAATCCAACTTCGAACCATTTGTATTCATTCGTTGTTACAAAAAATCATATATTTTTATTCATCACGAGTCTCCTAGGTGTGCCATTTTTACGTTTGCGTTTTGTTAGTGGAGGTCATGAAAAATGTAGAGTAACAGCAAAATAAGTAAAGGAAATAATAAGAGCATTTAAATTTTATGGAATTACGAGGATAAGATATATAAGAGATATTCTATACATTATATATTTTAAATAATCTATATACAGAACGAAAACACAAAACGGCATCATCGCTCTACGGCTAAGTATTCACCTTTACATGAATAAGTCAAAATACAGATATATACACAATTGATACTATAATTTATTTTTGTATGCTTGACTTATGGAAGGAGAAATTAAATCTGCGTTCGATGTTGTTAAAACGCTTTAGCATTATTATTACAAAGCAAAGTTGTCGAAGCATCGAACGATATTCTTCTTCTATTTTTTTTAATTTTTTAACTACTGTAACTTATTTTTTAGAAAGTTCAAAACTTTTCGCAATCAGTGTAAGCGTTTGTATCAATTAAATTAATCATTTTGATTCTGCTTAAGTTTTGTTAAAGAAGCTAATCTAAGAACGTGCATGTGTAATTTAGAAATTTGGTTTTTGAAATGGAACATAAATGAAGCAGCTATAAATTGATATAGTATTTTGAATTGCCGTTAAATCATCGTTGTTTTGAGAAGAAAAAATTAAGTGCTGTTAGCTGAACGTGGATTACGTAAAATCGAAATTACAAGTAAAAATTTTTAACAAAGATACAGCAATGTAACGTAAAGTTGTTTTAAAAACTATTACTACTACATACTATACAATTTCTTTAAAAAAAGTAGACGAGTAAAAATATAATATACGTTACCTAAGATATACATACCTATTATAACTGTAACTGTGCGATTGTTAAGAATGAATGTGTGTTATAATAATGTGAATACGTGAAAGATGGAGCTCGTTGATGCTAGCGCGACATATGTCTTATTATTATTGTATTAATAAATGTAGGTTTTATTTCAAATAGTTCTCCACTGAAGATATTTTTGTATGAAGATGATATCTCATTCTGAATCCCAAAGAATTTTCTTACATTATATCTCCGTTCTCCATAATCGTCCTATCTTTTTACATTCAATGTATTTACTTTGTCTATATTCAAATTCGTTGATAAACTAGAAAAGAAAACCGATTTTTCAAACAAAAATATATTTACTGGAATTTCAATATATATATATATATATATATATATATATATATATATATACATAAATACATACGTACTATATAAATATAGTAAGCGGTGTTAAGCATTCTATTCTTGTTATGCTTGAGGCCTGAAAATCACAAGTTAGAAATAACGGAGCCTTAATTCCTTGCGTCCATTATAATCTTTGAAAAAATGGAGACATTTGATTTTTGTAAAACATTGAATCCTAAAAAGAGAAAACTATCAATTTCCAAAATGAAAAATGTAATTTTTTACGGTAAACAATGTCTTACATGATCAACTGTCACAATTGCAAATTATAAAAATTCTTATGTTTTTTAAGAAGATTAAGAAATAAAAAATTAGATTTGAGGTATATTTCAATTGTGATGTGCGCTAGAGGAATCATTAAGTTTACGTTTTTCTTTCTTTTTTGTCTTTTGAAGGTGCAAGAGAATCACTAATTATTCTCTTTTTTCCTAGATTTTTACTTGCAGACTTCTTTGTGTAATGTCAATACAATCTGTATAATCTTGTAAAATACGCTTATACATATTTTTTTTTTGCTATGAAGACTTCTGTGGAATGTTACAAGCCACTGCCATCAACATGTGGTGCAATGAACGTGTTCGTAATGATGTACTATTATTTAGCTCATTAGGAGATAGAAGAAGAAACAGTATGGTAAAATTCGTGTCTTAATCAAAGTAATAATACAAAGGTGAACTTGATTAATCAATAGAAAATCTTTATTAACTGCTTTGCAGTTTTCAATTGAAAAAAGTACAGCTTGACGTTGCCTTAATGTTTATAACTTGTACAATCACAGAATAATGTAAAATATATATTATGGACATAAAATCTTTAACTTCTTTTTCACTTACATACTTACCTTCCATATTTACAAATATCCACTTTTATTTTTAATAATACCTAGTGCACTTTCATTATGGTTGTAAAATAGATATTTCAATAATTTTAATAAACAATATAATAAATAGTATGGCAAGACTGTTACCCGAATATATGACAAAAAAAAATCACTTGCATGTAATATTTCTAAATTTTACCGGAGTATATATTTACATTTACATTGATATTTAGTATAATATATCCATACCTTTATTATTACAGGAGTAATAATAAAGGTATGGACCGATATAAATTACGTTTATAAATTTGAAAAATTGAATTAAATACTATCTATGTGGGTCACAAAATCTTCGAAACTACCGGATGTGTTCAGCAGAACTTTTAAAATGTAAAATATAAATCAAAAGCCTTAAGTAGTTGATAAATATAAAATTTCGTATAAAATCTATATTGGAAGCTTATTGATAAAAATACTCTAATTCAAGGCTATTTTTTTATAATCAATTGAAATTCGGTTGAATGTCGACGTTATCAACACTTATTGGAGTCATTACGTTTATTAATGTAACAGGTTTTCTATACGTTTTCTTAACAATGGTAAGCTTCTTATATTTTTTTTCTTCATTACTCTTGTTAAAAAATTTATAACATACAATGTACCAACATTTTTGTACAAGATTATTTAGAATACCTAAAAATAAATGTTTTGAATTTAGTAAACAGTTGGTGCAATTATCAAAAAATGCTTTTTCAAGAATCAATAACAGTTATAGCTTTATAGATATTCCTTTTCAGTTAAGGACTATATAAAATTAATAATATTTGTTTTACTAATTTATAGTATCTTTCCGATTTCTGATTCTGATATTTGTTTCATGCTATCATTGAATTTGTTTACATAAGATAAACTGAAGTTCAAACGATTTTTTATATTGAAATTGATGCATAGATTAAATCACAAACTTACCATTAGTTACAAAAATACATCCAACAGTAGCACTTAATCTAATGAGAAATTGACCAATTGAATCGCGTTCCTGACTAACTTTAACTTTTAGTGCACTAATGTCATACTTGAAGTAGATTCCGGGTAGTTCATGTCTTTTTGCTGTGGAAACTGGTCTTTCATGATCTCTTACACTGTATTGATAAGTTTTTGATTTGTGAATTAACATGTCAATATCCGTAGGTATTATTTCAATGAAATATTGGTACATCATTTTATCTAGAATTAATAAAAACGACTTTTGACAAACCAACCGAAACCGTTCTATATTTCTATGCCTATTAAACTTACGATGAGTTGAAATTTTTTCATCACCCTCCAATGGGTGAATAATACCTGGGCTTGGCTTTCCAAAAGAAAAGCGATTAATTCTATGCGTAAAATTGTATTCCTTATCACTCATATGTAAAGAAATATGAACATGGCCTTGTGGAAGAGATATGGATTTACTAGCAGTCACATGAAGGTTTCCTGCTACTTTGTTTATATCTATACTACCAAACAGTCTACACGCATGAACTGGATATTCAGGCTTGTAGTCCCTGGAATAAAATAATGTTTGTTTTAAATAGTATGAGAATGTATAAATTCAGAATTATTTATTATGTTTCAACCCCTGTGGCATCTTTGAACTTGAAAATATTAGCTGATTAGATTTCCACAGAAGTTCATGAATGGCATGGTACTCTTCTCTGAAATATGAATTCATGTGCTTTAAAGCTTCAAAGTGATCCCGCTGATCAGGTGTTAAGGCCCACCAAGTGTCCTCTGTATTCAAACTTCTTGTGGTCAATGAATGTTCATTAGTTGAGTCTAAAATATCTGCTCCAATTCTGTCACATGGCATTGCTACAGTCAAATCAATATTCATCTGCAAATGATTATCTTGATCTGTATCTGGTTCAAACTTGAATTGAAGTCTACTATCCAAGAAATATTTAGTTTCAGCATAAATAACATAAATTATAATGCACACACTGACTATTGAGACTACAAAACAATGACTAAATTATTTAACGTTAACGTTGATATTGTTAATACTAGTGAAGTATGCAAGAAATAGAATACCAACATGTTCCTCCCACAGCCGATTGCTTTCTATAATCATCGGAAACTTTTGGAAATGTATCAAATTCCCTCACGGTCTTGATAATATTTCTCTTTCGGATCATGATTGTCTAATATAAAAGTAACTCCTACGACTGTGAAAAGAAAAGAAATTCATACCATTGCTATCGTAGGAAATAAAGGGAACGAGAAGTCTGATTCGTCAGCAATATTTTTGATTAATTTTCAACGGTTATTAATTGACGGATACTATAAACTGTAATGGCAAAGCAAAGCAGTCGGACTGACGGAAACGCTGAAATGCATTTGAACAAGGTTAGGGGCATTGGCTCCTCGAAATCGCATGTTAACACATCACGAATATCACTCTAGATAGAAACAAGCGTAATGACAGAAGAGGAGTATGACATACTCAAAAGGAAGACGCTAAAGGAACTATCATTTATTTTGTAATGCACTCAAAGTGCCCGATGACAGTCCACGACATTTTTGCTGCACGTGTGTTACCGTGATTGCCGTCTGCTTTGATTTTCTTGTAGAGCGACCCTTCTTTGTATGTATGTATGTACGTATTGTAATAATTTGGCCGCACCGCCCGCATTGCCCTGCCGCATTTACCAAGGCGACAACGTTAAATAGAACCGACCGATGATTTTGCGGTAGCGTGAAGAGTTCCCTCCTAGTCTTTGTAATATTTCATTTCGAAAAAAAGGAACTACCAAGGAATTCGGTCGGTCAATCAGGAAATAAGAAATTTGATATCTTTGTCAATTTTTCATTTGACGAACTGTGAAATTGTGAATTTGCTATTAGTAATTAATTTACATCGTTCAAGTTATGTATCGTTGCTGCTTCACATTTTTTTAATTCCATTCAAATTCATTCGATTCGAGTTTCATTTAATTTCCGCAGGCAAGGGTAACCAAACGATGAACCAGATTGAGAAAAGAAAACATGAGCACTCACGCGCATTGACATTACCTATATAATTTTGCAAGATGGTCTTAACGACCGTGTGATATTTAATTAAATTTTCATGATACTGACAGTGCTCAAATCGTTGAAAGATCATTAGCTACCTTTCGGCTGCTATTCTCATTGTTTTTGTTTACGCAATATATTACCGCCCTCCTTAATTGCTAATTTCAGCGAAGTAACCTAGCAAATAATAATACAAATACATAGCAGTATTTATTTTGACTTATCGACCATTGGCGATTATATAATTGCTTTTAAGATATCTAATGGTTTTGAGTTTGATGCAATTGAATTTTTTTAATAACGGATGTGTAATTTGCATTTCTCACGAGATATTTTAAGATATATTGTGTAATGGATATATATATATATATATATATATATATATATATATAGTCATGTGATGTAATGAAAAATACGGATAATTATTTCAACTATCAATTGGTCTATCTCGATTAATCAACGTTGAATTTCACAAATTTTGATTGGTCTATTGTCGCCGACCAATCGTATCACATCTCGTTAAAATATATAAGCTTCAGTAACCACGGTCTAGATCAATGGTTTGAATGCTCTGGTGGTATAAACACTAAGCATCGAAAAGTGAGTCACCACGGCTTTCTTGCGAAAACTTCTGACCTCGATGGGCTTTTACAAGCCTGGCCTCGACATTATCAAGAACCTACCAGTTGAACTCTCCCAAATGATATTCAGCTATCTGGACTCTTCCTCTCTCATGAATGCTGCTCTCGTATCCCACTACTACCTTTCCATTTGCAAATCCACCTCCATTTTTCGACGAATCATACGTCGTCACACTCGTCAACGCTACGGCAAATTTTCCAAAGTTCTATCATCCACTAAACCCCAAATGCCCATTTCAGACCGATCGTTTCTGTTCCTCGGACAACCATGCGCCTCCACATGATCTCGCCTCGCATTAAATCGGCAATACAAATTAACCATAACGTTCTTATTACTAAACCTCAACTTTCTACTTTATCTGCAAAACCCACTATGAAACTTCATTCGATCTGTGCATCAGCTAAACCACCTTTCTCTACTATTAATACTTGTACGGTATTCACTCCAACTGTCAAAAAGCTTTTAACTTTCAGATGTTTTCGATTTTAAATATTAATATCGATTTCAATGTTAATTTAGAGATATTGCTAATAGCAACACGATATAATTTTGATGTACGAGTATTCGATTATACTGACTAATGATAGTTGATCATATTCATAAGGATTTTTAATACAAAACGCTTGTTACCGTTTTCTATGTTGTTAACAACGTAATTTATATTTTTATACGTACGATTATTTGGATGAAAATCGGAGTCGGTCATGTGTAGAATCGTTTGAAAATAAATGGATATAAAAGTATGATTATCGTTGGTATTAAATTACTTATTCATTATGTTTGCTGTTAACTGTATGATGTATGTATGAATATATTTGCATTAAAAGCTACGTCGACGACGTCATCGCGGTTTTGACGTTACCCCGGCTGAGTCATACCTTCACAGTGATCCAAGGGAAGTCCATCTACGAAGCGATGAGCTAACCATCGATAATACGTCCTCGAGGTTTCAAATGAGTCGTACGCGCGGTCAGAAATCTATCGTTATTTTTTAAATAACTTTTTTTAATATTATTTTTTAATATATTAAATTTGAAATAAATTTATAAAGGAATAATCATTGAAAAATCACTGTTTAAAATATTTTTTTGAAGATGATCATTACTGATATGATTATTAAAATTGGATTGAATTCTCCATTCACAATAGTGAATTTCATAAATTTCAATTAATTTCGAGTGCGGAAAAAAGAAATTCGTCCACATGTACTATATATAATACTGAAATGACACAAAACAAATTTTAGGAGTAGTTCATCTCTAAAAAATTTTTCCACCGACCAAAATAGGTCAACTTTATTATTTTACTTTACTTATAAAGTAATTAATTTTATTTATATTCACGTGATTTTACAAATTTTAAATTAAAAAAATAAAAACTTTCTGTTTTTTTCTAAAAAATAAGGGTTGTTATCCCTTCAGTAAAAATAAAACATTTATCTTCCCCGGAAGAATAATATTCACTTTATATTAATATTAATTTTAAGCCGAGATATTAAAAAAAACGCTTTTTGGGGGTTAAATTAGGGGAGGGTTTTACCCCTTAAAAGTGAAAATTAGCCGATAAAAAAAGATACGTGTCTCTTATTTTTTTATGTTCTACAATATGTATCAAAATTATCAAAATCGGTGAGTTCGGGTTGGGTACCTTTCCTTGTAAGTTCAATTAGTTAGCGCGATCATTCTTGACGCTTCCAATGTACATTTTACGATATTTATAATTAATTTAGTTATTAATTAATTTAATAATAAAGTAAATAATACATCAAGCAATAAATTTCAAGTTTAGTATGGGGTAGTGTTAGGATTAGGGTGTGCGATTATTAGTAACAAAATTCAATATTAATTATAATAGAGAGGGTTTCATGGTTCCGTGATGTGACTGGTAGCGTTATCAGCAGCTCTACCGATTAACTAACAAATCGGCCATTTTTTGTTGAATTCCATGATGTAATTTTCTTCGCTTGGCGCTGCAAATAATTCATTTGATTAATGTTTGTATTTTTATAAATTATTGTATCTTGTCGCCGAGCTAATAAAAAATTGATAATAAAAAATACATTTGAAAGCGAAGCAATCAATATGGGTTTTTAAATTGTTCATTATCTAGTGAAAAAAAGTATTAGTGATGGTAAAGCAAATACTTTTATTGAAAATATTGTGTTTGTATGTGTGTATAAATAGATAAAATATGAGTTGAGCGTGTATACATGCACTTGAAGTCAATTCTTTTCTATTTTCGTTTTAACAGATTTTGTGTAATTCAGTGTATAAAATACAATTTAAAAGCTGGAAATAATGGTCCATCCTCTTCGTGTCACTCTTACGGTACCAGCGCGGCCAAATTACCTCTCTTCCGGCTTTTGAATAGGCGCTATGTCAATATAACTTGTGTGTATTTGTATATACACACACACTCACGCTCGCGCGCGCGCGTGCCAACTTCTCGCCGTTGTCTGAACTCCGACACGTGTACATATATATGCGCGTATATATGTGCGCGCGTGCGACTGCGTGATTTTTTTCTCTGCTAATATTCCAATTCTTACCACTCGCTTACCATCACGCTTGGGTGACTTTCGCGAGATGCTTGGTTGCTTATTTTTTCAATTCATTTAAAAACTTTGACATAAATGAATTTATAGATCAATCAATGTAATTTCAAAAAACTACGGAAATTTTATAGTTTTAACGGTTGAGCAACTCTCACGAAGTCAAGATTTATAGTATTTATAGCATTTATTTATAGTCTGAAGCCGTGCGGAGATTTTAGAAAACCTACCACTTTGAATAATGTGTTACTTATTTTGAAATTTGAACGTGAATTATCGTTCGATCGAGACAAGCGATTTCTCATTTTTATTAAAGATCTTTTCATTATCCATAACATTCCTCATTGTAGTATATACACATTGTTCCAGTAGTTTTCATTTTATAAGAGGAAAACACATTTTTGCTATTCTCAAACGTTCTTTAACAATCGATGACCAATAAAAATTACAAATTAGAAATATACGTTTCTATCTATTGATAACAGCAAAAGTTAAGATACAATCAGCCATTTGTTATATGTCTAAAAATTCTCTAATTTGCTTAACTACACTTAATTAATCGTCATTTACGCCGCGCCACAACCGCGTAGAATTTTATGTTTAACATATACTAGCTTTCGCTGTTGTCATATCGTCAAATTGAAATAACGCAAAAATAGTATATATCGTGACGAATGCAGAAACGATATCTTTTCAAATCGCGATTTTGCGATACTAGCTGTAAGGTGTACTGTGAACCGTTTCGAAAGTAAATTAAGAACATACGCACGAATTATTTAGCTGTAACATTTGATAGTCGAAAATAAGCGACAAAGATATGTGTATTTGAGGTTGAAATGCAAAAACCTACATTATGATCGAAACTTACCAATGCGAAAAAAGTAAATCCTGTATTCAAGGACAGTGTCACCGAGAATTAATGATTAGCATGTCGATTCTTACGCGTGCCGCGACATCACGCTATGTACGCGGCAGCTGCTCCGATGCGACTGAGACTCCCGTTGAGTCTCCTCATACAGACAATCGTCCGATTAGATCAAACGCGTCAAATCTGTTTGAAAGGCGACGAGAGAGGGGAAACCTGCTACTTTCTCGTTCCACGTTCGAAAGAAATGATGCAAGACGTGCGTCGATTGAAAAAACCGTGAAGAGAAGCACCGACGAGTACTTTTGTGTTAAAAGCGACCAACAATACTACATCCATCAATAGTTGATTGTAATGCTTATGAAAGTCAGACTCATAAGTAGCAAGATGATTTTTTATGAAAAAATGATTAACTCAAACGTAGATTGATTTTAAACAAGAAAAATATGACAATACTTGATTAGATGTAGCGCCGAATATAATAAAGTAGGCGAAGAATTGACGACGTACTTCCTTGCCACTTGTTTTTATTTGTCACCGACTTAATTGTATTTTATTCTTGCCCTATTGTATGCTGTACAAAATAAATATCCAACTGTCGTTTAAAATGAAACTCGTGGACTCGATAGGCGCGCTTAAAATACTATAAAAATCCAGAAAATTAAGCTAGATGGCATCTCCAATGGCGAACAACCAAAACCAGTTGCCTTTGAAAAATGCTTCGACTGTACTCCAAAAATAAAAGTAGTCTCTCGTATATACGCTCGATCTCATCTGATGGAGGAATGTTCACAAACCACGTAATTTTTGTCCAAATATTCCACAGCCTTTATTTGAAACAAGGCCGCAGCATTGTCGTCGTGCTCTATAGGCATTCCCAAATAATTACTGAGCTAGCCTGCATAATTTGATCGTCATCTAATTTTTTTTTTTCGTTATAAAATGAAAAATGGACGAATAGTTGCTTGATGGTTGTACAATAAATTGCCTTGATTGCATCTTGCAATTTAGTCACGTATTTTTCAGCAAAGTTGAGTTTTGCGAAAACTCAATTATCTCGTAAACTTGCTTCGCGACTTTTTGCAAATTCATTTTTGCAATGTAATCGTGTATTCCACATGAAATAATAACAAGTATTTTTAACGTTTGAACAAATTCATCTCTTGGAAACATTATCGAGACTAACTTAAGTCCGTTGAGGACTGCTTTTTCCCATTTTCTCAATGAGAAGAGGCTAACTCAGTAACTTACAAGAAAGAATATTGAAGCCAGGAATTTTTCAATCTGCATATTAAATCTACGTGCTTCGATACATTTTTAATTTTGTGGCGTTATGCAACACGACACACGTGCGCGAAGGATGCGTATCAAGTAGTCAAAACAGCAAATTTCTCGAGTTTAGTTTAAGTGCGTAGGCTGCTCTCGAGTTAGAATCTATGCTCCGAATAAGCCGTTACGTAAATGTTAAGCAGTGTAAACTTGTTTATACAAATAAGGCAGCTATTTATACACTTATACGATTTATACATTTATAAGATCTTATTCGGTAATGATTTACAAGTTTGCGATTTCGTTAATAATTTAAAATGCGATCGCGATTGTTAACTTCGCAAATGAACAAAAAATGTTGTTATTGCGAACGCATACCCAGATTCCCCCTGATCTCTTGCGGTTTGTTGTAACGTGCACAAGCGTAAAAGGCGTTGTCGCGGTCGTGTAAGCTATTAAGATCGAGTTTTTTACTCTTGGAGGCTGCAAGCTCTCGTTGGAATTAGCTACCTCCCGCGGTGAAGAGTAAAAGACGGAAAGGGAAAACTGCGCAGTGGCCCATGGAAGAGCCAAAAATAAGGCTGTTTGAGCGGCATCCTCGCAGCGACAGCGTCGGCGAGAGAGCTATCTCGTTTGACATCTCGTCCACGCGCAGTTAGCATCTTGCTCATCAGCTTGCTTTAAAATTCTAAAATTCTTCCGAGCTGAACAGATTCTACTGATATCTTGCCGACAAAATACTTTATCAACGGTTGCAATTTTTTAGGTGTTCATGTATGGACTCTATTTAGGCCGATGGATATGATAAAATGCTTCGCAGTGTGTAAAAAGTGCAATCAATTTTCAATCACGTATTTATGCTCGTTAAAAGTAACAGAACTGTCAATATGTATGTATCTTTTCTGCCTCATATTTCTCATGTACAAACTTTGCTTCAATTTCTATTATTTTAAAGTGAAATAGATTTTCTCTTTATAATTTTGCCTTTATAGTTTCTTATTGGCAAAGTTTTTAAATATATCGATTTTTTTTAAATAATAAGTTTTTAAATAAACTAAGCGAAGTCTTTTCATATTTGATTCTTTTTGTTAGAAATTTTCATTGAAGCAGATATATTTTACGGTAAAATCTTAATTTTGTCTATAACTACGTCGGTCGAAATATTTTTTGGTCGTACAATCTTTCTCTGTACTTTGCGAGTAGGATTCTCTATGAGAAGTGTCAAAACAGATCATTTATCTGCATTACTCAAAGTGTCATTAATTTTTAATTTAATATCTTCAACTTACTTTAACTTAAAATTGGACTTGACGTTTTATAATGTCTTTTTTTAAACCTTGTCTTCATAATAAAGTACGCGAGTGTGACGGGTATTCGGCGTACACGTATACGCGGTTGAAGCCGGAAGCGCGAAAGCGAATAGAGGGGGCGTCATTCCACGAAAAAAATAAAAACAGACGGCAGTCACGGTAGCACGCGTGCAGCAAAAATGTCGCGGACTATCATCGCGCACTTGGAGTGCATTACAAAATAACGATATTTCCTTTAGCGTCTTTCTTTTGGGTACGTGATGCTTCGTTCTCGTTATTACGCTTGTTTCTATTTAAAATAATATTTGTGATGTGTTCACTTGCGATTTCGAGGAGCCAATGCCCCTAACCTTGTTCAAATGCATTTCAGCGTTTCCATCAGTCCGTCTGCTTTGTTTTGACATTACAGTTTATAGTATGCGTCAATTAATGACGGTTGGAAATTAATCAAAAATATTGCTGACGAATCAGACTTCTCATTCCTTTTATTCCCCACGATAGTATTAGTATGAATTGTCAAATGCTTACTAAAAAATGAAAAGAATATTCTTCATTACATGAATTGAAAACCATATTGTATTGATTTCTAACTTATTTTTCCCTTTCACAGTCGTAGGAGTTACTTTTATTTTAGACAATCATGATCCGAAGGAGAAATATTATCAAGACTGTGAGGGAATTTGATGCATTTCCAAAAATTCCTGATGATTATAGGAAGCAATCGGCTGTGGGAGGAACATGTTGGTATTCTATTCCTTGAATACTTCACTAGTATTTAAACATCAACGTTAATGTTAAATAATTAGTCATTGTTTTCCAGTCTCAATAGTCAGTGTGTGCATTATAATTTATCTTATTTATGCTGAAACCAAATATTTCTTGGATAGTAGACTCCAGTTTAAGTTTGAACCAGATACAGATCAAGATAATCATTTGCAGATGAATATTGATTTGACTGTAGCAATGCCATGTAGCTTAATTGGAGCAGATATTTTAGACTCAACAAATGAACATTCATTGACCACGGAAAGTTTGAATGCAGAGGACACTTGGTGGGCCTTAACACCAGATCAGCGAGCTCACTTCGAAGCTTTGAAGCACATGAACTCATATTTCAGAGAAGAGTACCATGCTATTCATGAACTTTTGTGGAAATCTAATCAGCTAATATTTTCAAGTTCAAAAATGCCACAGAGGTTGGAACATAATAAATAATTCTGAATTGATACATTTTCATACTATTTAAAACATTATTTTATTCCAGAGACTACAAGCCTGATTATCCATTTGATGCGTGTAGACTGTTTGGTAGTATAGATATAAACAAAGTAGCAGGAAACCTTCATGTGACTGCTAGTAAATCCATATCTCTTCCACAAGGCCATGTTCATATTTCTTTACATATGAGTGATAAGGAATACAATTTTACGCATAGAATTAATCGCTTTTCTTTTGGAAAGCCAAGCCCAGGTATTATTCACCCATTGGAGGGTGATGAAAAAATTTCAACTCATCGTAAGTTTAATAGGCATAGAAATATAGAACGGTTTCGGTTGGTTTGTCAAAAGTCGTTTTTATTAATTCTAGATAAAATGATGTACCAATATTTCATTGAAATAATACCTACGGATATTGACATGTTAATTCACAAATCAAAAACTTATCAATACAGTGTAAGAGATCATGAAAGACCAGTTTCCACAGCAAAAAGACATGAATTACCCGGAATCTACTTCAAGTATGATATTAGTGCACTAAAAGTTAAAGTTAGTCAGGAACGCGATTCAATTGGTCAATTTCTCATTAGATTAAGTGCCACTGTTGGATGTATTTTTGTAACTAATGGTAAGTTTGTGATTTAATCTATGCATCAATTTCAATATAAAAAATCGTTTGAACTTCAGTTTATCTTATGTAAACAAATTCAATGATAGCATGAAACAAATATCAGAATCAGAAATCGGAAAGATACTATAAATTAGTAAAACAAATATTATTAATTTCATATAGTCCTTAACTGGAAAGGAATATCTATAAAGTTATAATCATTATTGATTCTTGAAAAAACATTTTTTGATAATTGCACCAACTGTTTACTAAATTCAAAACATTTATTTTCAGGCATTCTAAATAATCTTGTACAAAAATGTTGGTACATCGTATGTTGTAAATTTTTCAAGAAGAATAATGAAACAAAAAGATATGAGAAGTTGACCGTTGATAAGAAAATGTTTATAAAACCTGTTACATTAATGAACGTAATGACTCCAACAAGTGTGGATAACGTCGACATTCTTCCGAATTCTAGTTAACTGAAAAAAAATAGCCTTGAATTACAGTATTTTTTTCAATAAGCTTCCAATATAGATTTTATACAAAATTTTATATTTATCAATTACTTAAGGCTTTTATAATTTAGATTTATAGTTTACATTTTAAAAGATCTGCTTATACATTCTAAAGTTTCAAAGCTTTTGTAAGTCATACAGATGATATTTGGTTTAATTTTTCAAATTTATAAAAGTGAATTATATCGCTTCACACCTATTATATATTATTTTAAAAATTGGAGATATTACATGAAAGTGATTTTTTTGTATTTTCATGTTCTGATAATGATACTTGTACTATTTATTATATTGCTTACAAAAATTGTTGAAAGCTCTATTTAAAAATTATGAAATTGTACTAGGAATCGTTAAATAAAATTGGGTATTTGTAAATATGGAAGGTTATAAGGATAAAAAAGAAGTTAAAGATCTTATGTCCATAATATATATTTTATAATAATATATATTTTATATTATTCTATGGTTGTATAAGTTATAAACATGAAGAGCACGACAAGCTGCACTTTTGCAAATGGAAAACTGCAAATTAATTAATAAAGATTTTTTATCAATTGATCAAGTTCACTTTTGTACTTCACATTGATTAAGACATGTTTTACTATACTGTTTTTCTATCTATTTAATTAATTAATTAATCTTAATAATCTAAATAATAGTACATAAAAATACAAGCATGTTCATTGCATCAGATGTTGATGGCAGTAGTTTGTTTAACAGTCCTCAGACGCCTTTGCAACAAAAAATATGCATAAGTGTAATTTACAAGATTATATAGATTATATTATCATTATACAAAGAATTTTTCAACTAAAAATTTTCGAAAAAGAGAATATTTAATGATTTTCGTGAATTTCGTAACTGATATACAAGGTGAGTAATTTTAATATATGGACTCGTATATATTTCAAAGTACGGTTTCTACAAAAAAATGGTTCACATAAATGTTGACCAAGACAGAGAGGGTCATTATTCAGAATTTAGAAAAAATTTACCAAGAAATAAATATTCGTAATTGTGTAGAATGTACAATTGTTTGAACGGCTTTAATTTTTTTCCTAATTGATGATAGATTCTATATATGTGCCAAATGATTTCTTATTTTTTTGCATCCTCGACGTAAATATACTCAATAATTTTTTTTTTTCAAAAAAATAGTATGTTGCATGTATTCTTGTTAAACTAAATTGGTTGTATGCAAGTGCAATTTTCAACAGTACCAACAATAAATAAAACAGAAATTTTATTTGTTGTTACGCTTATTCAACTAAGTCAAAATTTGTCGTATCTCGAAATTACTTTAACGACCTGCATTATTAACAAAAAATATGTCAATTTTTATTCACTATAGTGCATTTCAACGTGGATATTATTACAATACAATACTATCGAGGTAATATTCTCACAGAGTCCAGGAAGATGTCGAACCATCGGCGACCGCGCGAACGGAACAACAATATCGCGTCTCGACTTATATTTTTAGTTCCAAATCTGACATTATGTATTATTTTATTTGCTAGTTGATATCATTTACTAAATCCATATTTTTTAACATATTCAATATTAAACGTAGTCGTTATAAAAAGAAAATCATTTGCCATGCTTATGAACACTATAACTTTTTAAGAAAACAATATAGTCGTTTTGCTGCGAATCAATATACAGTGCTCTGATTGTAACCAATATTTCTGCGATTGTTGAAAAGTTCTCATATTCATCACCTATTAAAAATTAAATTATCGTTAAAACAGTGTAAGAGTATCGCAACTTTTCTTACCAAAATAGTCGTAGATCTTGTACGTGAAAAACGCGTTACCTAAATTTTATCTCGTCAATCATTGATGAAAGTTGTTAGCTCTTTGATCGATAATAATAAAATAGTAAATAAATAAACAATATCTGTCCGATTATATCACTGCTCGCGTGTAACTAATCGCGCAATAGCATCAATCGCCACGCCATCGACAGCTAATCGGCTGACGAATAAAATGTCTCAATATGGTCTCCTCCAGCCGACTAGGCTCCTATTTACGTTTGGAACATTTTGGGTTCCGCGTGCATATCACTTGATCCAGACTGATTCATCAACCTGAGTTTTTTTTTCTAAACTATTTTTCTCGCCATTACGTTTGTGCATCTTATTTTGTACGTTTTATACTTTGTTTTTAGACGCAGCATGACGTGTGCGCTCATCACAGCCGCGAGGCCAAACGCCCACGCGCAAATTTCTTAAATGCTCGCGGTAAAATTATTATTAAAATAAAACAAACCGCGGAAAGTTATGTTTACATCCAACAAAGATCTCTTTTTAACTTTTGGTCCATCACTTAGTTATTTGAACAATGTAAATTTTTTGGCTTATAATTTTTGAAGGACCAGTCGATTTAGTTTATTCGAGCTAACTTTAAAAACATCAGACTTTTGGGGTTAATTAGCTTAAAACTATCGTATTGTCCTCATTTTATCTCTTTCTTACATTTTAACATTGCAGCTATTATGATGCATAAAAATACGCTGTCAATTGCATTGCTTCCAAGTTTGAAACGAACTATATCCTTTATAAATTACTTTACTTTTTTTACGATATTTTCGCTATGTATATTACTTCTAACGAGTGAATAATATAATTTATGGAAAAATGAATCAAAAAACTTTGCTACAGTTCGAAAACAATTTGTTGTCATATGCAAGAGTGGAATTGTTATCGTCATTGATAATCTTTTTAGATGAAAATTACATTTTATTTGTGAACGTGAAGTTTAACGAACAAGCAACTTATCATTTAAATTTTATATCGTAAAAATCAACAATATTGTTATTTAAACATTTAAGTAAATAAAAAGGGAATATGGTTAGATTACATAAACTTAAATCAAAGGAAGAAAACTCTAAAATCAAAACTCACACTATAAAAGAAAACATACGTTGATAAAATTATTAATTCAGAATATTACACCAAATAGAAGTTATTTAATATACAATAAGTTATCGCTTTTTTACAAGGCAAATATGGTAATATACATAACAACGAATAGAAAATAGAAAACGAGCGACATAGTCGTATAATGAAAAGAAATCGTAAACTGATAAGTATTTGACAAATTATGCGTTTGCGGCATATGCGCCTCCCGAGCGCACCAAACAATTTCAATTAGAGAGAGAGCGAGAGAGCGAGAGAGAGAGAGAGAGAGAGAGAGAGAGAACGTGACGATACAACCATTTCGCTTAAATCCAAACAGATGGGCTTAAGCTGTTCATTTTCCGGACACGGCACGATCGAGGAAACCCCGCGTCCTCAACACGCTCGCTCACTCGGATAGTACGCGCATACCGTCATGAAAATTGGATTAGGCTACCAACCGCGCGCAAGTAATCGAGAATTCGAGTTCGGCGCTATATGACTCCTTCCGCGTTGCTAATTGACCTCCACAACAGGGCCCAATATTTCGAGGGCGTTTCCTCCCCTTCTTATCTCTCTCTCTCTCTACTCTCTCGGAAACTTGCAGTAATGTACAGTTCAGTTACGCTTCGAAATCCGCCGTGTGTACGATTCTCTCTCAGAATCAGTCTTTTCCCGTTTCATTTCTTTCGTTTCGTCGTGGGCGAGCCCCCGTCAACGTCGCGCGTATCCTGTGGAACGTCGAATGTGAAACGCGACTCGGCGAGCCCGCGATCGCGACAAGGGCTATTGGCGTTCATCGACCTGGCTGAGGATATGCAGCACGGTATCCTATAAGGCGTCTTCGACCCAGGGTCGGTCCAAAGAGCGGTCACTCGGCCCATCTCCATCGCTGGGGACAGTGCAGTACGAGCCGTGCCCGTGACCAAGACATTGGCACTGCGCTGCTCTAGGAGTCACCTTCCTTCACGGACGAGGGGTGCGAACGGTGTGGCGTTGTAAGCTAATAGATATCAAGTATCGAATGGCTATTTAATAATCTCTAGCATGAAGAATCATGGGAGTAAGCGAGCCTCCGGTCATTGCAATTAGTAGCGTAACAGTCTCTATTTTATTTTTTATGTCATGTAACTTATAACCGTTTATTATATTTCTTTGTATTATGGCTGTGTTTAAATGGCTTTTTCACCACTCATGACTGGGTTTTTTTTATGCTGGCTATATACTATTTCATTTAATTTAAGTATTCGTTCATTAACATCCAGGATAATCTATTCCTTGGCCTACTAATAATCGCTTACCTTCCCCTTAGTGTAGATTCGTAAACTCATAGAATCATTGCACGAAACTTTTATTTTCACCTTTTATTATCCCGTCAGTTCATCGTAAATATTATGAAATTTTCAACGCACACGTACAAAAAAAACGAAAGTCATTAAAATTTGCAAAAGCGATTTTTTACTTGTATTGCACAAAAATGATGCTGAACTGTAACACTCGCACTGACGATAGTAAAAAGTCACGTTAATATTACGAGAATAACCATAACATACCAAATTTGAATAAAATATCTTGAAAACTATGGATATGCCAGTGGAACAAATAAAATAATGAAAAATGGATATCACGCGAAAAGGAATTTTAATGTTTATGAAATGATAGGTCAAATTAATTTTTCTGAGTAGATGCAATACATTTAGATCTTCCAATTAACAAAATTAATCTTCTATTTATAAAAGTAAAAAAATTATAGGTAAACTGAAAATTTTTCAAGAATCACCATCTGAAGTCTTCCTCTGTAAAGAAGCAAAAGCTCCGATTTTTATAATCAATTTTTGCAAATCTTCAACGATTATGAAACGAATTTGAAAAATATACTTGTAACTAAAAATCAGTTTCACTAAATTATGACTGCAAGATCTTATTCGTGATCAAGTATTGCTCAAATTTTTGTACACCAATAAAGATACAGCTTGTAGAGGCGACGCAAGATCTATTTCTGATTATGACTTCATTTGGTGAAATTACACACGTACACGCGCTCGCTTTCGCGATCTAACGAATGAGAGAAATACTAGCTTTAGATATTTTGTGTATCAGGAATTTACGTATCACACATTGAATTGCTTTATTTTCATTGTTTTTGAGTCTGAGTCGAGCTAGTAAACACATTCGTTTCATTATACTTCTGTTCTTCCCATCGACTTCTCGCCGCATTGAAAGAAATGAAAAACAGCATGCTTTATCAGTTTTTAATAAATATATACTCTCTATTTTAACTTCATTAGTGTTATACGCTCACATACTTATGACGACGTATACCTCGTAAGCAGATTTAATTTGATACTGTGGCTAATCCGCGCTTAAGCAAACTCATACAGGAAATGCCAACGAGCGCGACTTCTCATGTTTCCTCTTCCGAATTTGGTCCATCCCCTTGGCGGCTCTCGCGTGCGGAAATGCAGCGAAACTGGCTCAAAAGCGTGGAGCATCAACGACGTACTCGTATAAGAGTCATTAACCTGCCCGACGCGACTGTTTCAAACGAATAACTGGCATTCGTGACTTAGAAATACTGCGACATATCCAGATTTTGCATCCTTTCTAAAATATTCTTGTCTCCTTGTGAACTACAGCGAAAACAATACTTTTAATTAATAATTACGCATAAATATTGTGTAGCAACTGTAAATTGAACGAACGGGTTGTCTTTCTCGTATGGCTGTATTTCTTTTGTATACTTTCACTAATAAAATTTTTAATTCTAATTGGCTTCAAACACATATATTAAACAACACGGCATCCCAAACTAGTTACTTAGTAATAATCTTATCGATTATGTAATGATCAGAGCAAACGGTTTTCTATTTTATAGCAATTCATAGCACTGAATTTATTTGAAATTATAATGTATAGTGGAAGAATCGTCACACCTCGTTAGGGTATATAAACTTCAGCAATCACGAACTGGTTTAATTGATCGAAATCACCATGGCAAATCACCATGGCTTTCTTCACCAAACCTCTGACCTCGATGGGCTTTTACAATTCAGGCAACCTGAACTCTTCTTCTCTTATGAATGCTGCTTTGGTCTCTCGTTACTACCTCTATCTGCAAATTCACCCCCACTTTTCGACGAATCATTCATCGACGCTACGGCAAATTTTCCAAAGCTCTATCCTCCACTATACCTTTAATGACTATCATCAAACCAATCATGTCTGTTCCTCAGGCAAATAAGCGTTTCCACGTGATCTCATCTCCCATCAGACCTTTACTGAATATTAATCGTAACGTTCTTACCAATAAACGCGAACTTTCTACTTCATTTACAGCCCGTAATCACCTATTATTGATAATGTACTTAAATACGTTTTCAAAAAGCTTTTTACTTTCAAACTTCTTAGATCTTAAGTATTGATTTTTAAAAGTGACGATTTTGCCATCAGCAACAATATTACTTTGAATCGTGAGTATACGATTATATTGACGATGACAATTATGTTCATATTAAAAGTATCGTTATAGTAAACGCTTGTTACTTTTAAATATCCTATATTTTAGTTTTCATTTCTAAAAATGACGATGTTGCTATGAGCAAAAGTATAATTTTGAGTTATTTTGATGATAGTATACGATGGTTTGATATTGGTGATAATCACAAGAACTATTTTTGTTTGAATATACCTATTTATAGAAGGATAGCATTAAGATATAGAATCGCTAGCATCGTTCTACGTTATTAGGGGCTAACCTTTGTTCTTATTCCGTTATATAAAATATATAAGTAGAGTGCCATTTTCCAAAGTTTTGCGTTATATATTTCATTTTTATTTCAGGCAAAATTATGAAAATGGTTATGTCTTTTTGGTATGTGAATATTAAATTACATGATTATGTCCTTGCAAATGCATGATACACATGGCAGTCTCGTCTTATAACTCATATATAATAGGGAGCGAACAAACAATGATTACCGTATATAGCATATTTATTTGCAACGAATACTGTGGATGATCAAGTACAAGTTTTCATAACGAATAAGAGTTTAATTATTATCGAATGTATGATATACAAAGTGCCTGTATATAAAGTTAACAAAGGGAGCCACATTAATGCAAACAAATCTAGACGTGATTTAGAACTGATGTAAATTTCTTTGTTCGCCGTTGTTTACTGTAGATAATTTTAAAAAATGCTTTTTTTTTTTAAAGTGATGGTCACCAGAGAATATTATATGACTACGCGTTAAAGAAATAGTGAATTATAAACTTTGATACGGGACTGCGTAACTATCAAATTCAAAATCCATTACAATTCATCTACGTCGAAAATCATTTCCTGTACAATGTTTTTCTATCTATAATTTTTTAATACAAAATCAAAGTATCTAGCTCCATTTGCTTGCCGACTTCTTTTTTAAATGTATGCTGTTGATACTTAATGTACGGAAATATTTTGATAGAAAAATGAAAATGCTAAGATGCATACATCGATATTATAGGTGGTGAAAGATACTGAAACTGTAATCTCTCATATGAAGAAATTAAAGTGTATCTCGAATATATAAAGTGTATTTATAATCAGGTATTTTTAGGTACGTAATACATCTTTCATCTTTATTGTCCATTCGTTAACCGCTAATTAAACGATAATGGTTAAGATTTGCAAGCAGCATATGAGGAATATACCGAGAGACTAGTAACATGGCGGTAAATACACTGATGACTAATTGTCATGTATTTTCGTTGTGAATTAGTCGCTCAGCAAAATAATTTTCTAAGTTTTCCCGGAAAGTTGGTTTTGGCTATAGAACGCCCAAAAATACACGCAAGCTTTATTTTGGCGTGGTGCGTCAGACTTGTGCCCATAATAGAATTATCACGAGCTTTCGTCATACATGCTCGATATTTCTATTGTTAACAAGGTATCTACAATTAATTAAAAAATCAATCTCGTTGGCTTGATAAAAAGCATCCAATAATTTCGTACAGTTCAACGTTTGTTCAAATTAATCAATTTTGTCGCTAAAATTCGATGTGAAAAATAAATGAAAAACAAATATATGTGAAATTGAAGGCTTTATTCAATAAAATGTAGTACAATAATAAACCAAATGTATTAATAGTACATAATTGAACAGTTTGATTTTGTCAAGTAAAAAAAACTTGGTGTGGAACGAGTTTCAATCTATTACAAAAAAATGTTAAGTTATCACAATTGTTATTAAATAACATATTTAATGAAAGAATTATCAGCGATAATACTTAAATTTTTTGATAGTTTGACAGTCGATACATGTAAAATGATAGTTGAAAGATCTCAAATGCTTTGTATACACACTTACTACTCTTGCATTCTCTCGCACAATCTTTGTACAAATACAATGACTATTGTTTTACAGCCAACTACTCACAAAACCGCACACTTCTCATATTGGCGACATTTGAAGTCGCAGTTTGGCAACTTTAGCATGTATATAATGTATGTAATTTAATCAATCTAGAAAGAGAAAATTATATGAATAAGTTAACAGTAGATCTTAGCTGACATCAATACATGCTTTACCAGAGCAGCACACTTGACAACTATCATTAAAATAAATTTAATTCTGCGTTGACACACAACATTCTGTTCAGACTCAAACATACAACCTCGTGCACACCTAGACATTCTTTACAGCGGGAGCAGCGGTATGCTGGATTGGGACAATTTTCTCGCCCGGAGCGGGAAGAGCCAGCTTAGGTGCACTGATAGTAAGCACACCATCGGAGGAGAGATGGGACTGCACGTTGGCGACGTCGTGTCCCTCTGGAAGAACGTAACGGCGCACGAATTGGCGTGAGATAAAACCGTGTTCGTCCTTCTTCTCCTCGTGCTTGGCTTCGACGACGATGGAGTTGTCGACGGTTTTGACGGTGATCTCGTTCGGCGAGAACTGCTGGACGTCAATGTTCACCTGGAACTTGTCCTTGTCGTTGGTAATTTTTGACAAACCACCAGACTGCTCGAGCATGTTGCGCCAGGGACGATAGTAACTACGGAAACTTGGTGAGATAGCAGTGTTGAACAGATCGTCCCTCGTCATGCCCATGCCGAAGTGCTGGTCGAGGAGGCGGCTTGGACGCTCAAAGTCATCCCACCAGTCACGGAACAATGTTGGAATTAAGGCCATTTTCGCTTTTGTTTCTTATCGAATAACCTGTAATAATACAAATGCAATTAGTATAATAGTAGATCAAAATATTTTTCAATATTGCTACAATCTATCATTTTTCCAATAATTAATACAATCAATTATTTCGCGAAAGTAGCTTATATTTTAACGAAAAGTAGAAACGTGAATAAGCACTATGAAACAACATTTTGAAGCGTTTCGTCAAGTCAATTTTAAAATAGAGATAGATTGTTAGTATCGATCATCCCCGAAGACGCGAACCTTACGATTAACAACGATGTCAATTTCAGGAGGAAAGCATACGAATAAATTATAATTCAAGCTTTAAAATTATTCATTTCAGAAACGCTTTAAGTAAATAACGCGTCAACGATTAAGTTTTTCGCGTTTAAAATACGTCGCGAAATGTTCCACTAAATTTGTAGGCGACCGTCAAAAAACTTTTAAATATTTAATTTAGTAGCAAGCCGAACGAAAGTAAATCGAAATTGTATAAATAAACTAGAAAAAATAAGCAAACACAATTGCTGTTCGCAAGATAACGAAAACGTTAGCGAACGTAGGTTATTCGCACTCGCGATGCTCCGAAAGTATAAAAAAAAAAAAAAAAAACGCGCACAGCTCGACAACAGTGAAATAAATGTGCAGAAACGTCGACGAAAACGCACACTAAGGTAAACGTTGTTTCACACAAAGAAATAAAATTAGCAAAGTCAGTAGAGTACACTCACGTTTATCGTATCGTTGCTCAGATTCAACTGACTGTCGGTATCGCCGGCCGGTTGGTTATATATGTTCGTAGGCTCGCTTCGAGATTATTCCGTCGCTCCTGCGTGCTTGTCGAACGCGCGAGAAGGCACAAGAATTGCAAAGACCCTCCGGAATGATCTTGTGCTATTCGATGTATGTAGGGGACACCTTTCGTCGAATTTTCGACCTATTACCACGACGTTTTTGTTTCGTACTAGAACGTTTTGCAAACGTATGATATTCCCACTTTATAATATAGTATTTGTATGTACATAAGCGTGCTCGACTCTTTATTGCTTTGCTTTAGGAATTCTGGTTTTATGTAGAAATGACAAGCGAAAAGATGCTGGTTTTTTCTTTATTTGAATTTCGTCGTTACTTTGTGTGCGAATAAATGACATTTAAATGTATTTTTCAAGATATAGAGTTCTTGATTGTTTTGATTATAAGGAAATTTGAAATCGCCGATGAAATTTGATTTAAATAATGCTCGTTCTGTTTGTTTATACATACAGCTGGTATGATTTGCACACGAAATTTTTACCAATGAGATTGAAAACACATGGCATTTCAGATTGATAACTTGTAAAAAATATATTATTAATATTATCAGAAATTTCTTTTCCTTTATCTTTTTCTTTTTTTGAATCTTAAACAATGGTATCGAAATATTTGGGAGTAAATTTCATCTTCGTTACTATATCATAGCTTTTGAAGCGAAACAAAGCAAACAAAGTGACAATTTCTAGAATTTTCTCCACACTTCACGCACAAATCAAAAGAAATATGTATATAATTGTGACACAAGTTAGGAACCGACGTAAGTTCGAACGACAGTAGCATTGAAAATCGTCGGATAAAACAGCGTGTGATGATTCAGCGTCGGCCAATTTGAAAAATCGCCGGGAAAATGCCGAAAAGCAGCACGGAACCACGTTATGCGGTTAGCGAAATCAACGTTTTGTCAACGACATATGTATGTATGCCAGGTACGGTCGATGTTTTTTTTTCTCAAAGCTTCCATCGCGGAACGTTTATCAACGTTTCTCTTTTATTGCAAACGTAATTATTGTGTAAGTTCTGCCATGCTTTTTTCCATTCGAACATATTCATTTGGTTACACGTGGTTCAATGTCGAGCTAACTTTATTTCGAGTCTGCGTATTTTCAGTCTGTCTGATTGCTAAAACTAGAATTCGGCAGATGTAAAGAAATTGCAGTTGGTCGTGAATTGTGTTGAAGAAGTTTAGAAAGAACATAATTGCGTTTCATTGTCAATGTCAACAATAATCTTTTTCATAGTTAGGGCTGCCGGGATTTAATTAATACCTTATTTTTTAATAAAAGTTTTTTTATTTCATTTCCAAAGTCTCATGTAAAAGTTTAAAACTGATACAAGCGAAATATATTTTATCGCAACGATTACTGAAGTACTCTTATGAATCTATAAAATAGCTCTTATAATATTTAAAGTTTGTTGATTTGAATCTTTAAAATATAAATTGTTTATCTTCTCTCAGCAGATTATTCTTAAATTGGTTTTTAGTATGATGACATTAAGTTGATGATATTCGAGAATGTTATTTTTTAAACAAATAAATAAGTGTTTTAACGAATGTGCACCTTACGTTAACAGCTTATATTATATCTGATATAATGGAGATAACTTTATATTTGTATTGAATACAAAGTGAACATTAAAATTAAAAACACCAATGTATAAATTACTATGAAATACATCTTAATCTCAAAAAAATATAAATAACTATATTTACATTTGAATTTCAATGTAGTGTCGACATCTGTCGGATGTATGATCAACTTTGAAGTGCGTTAAACCGAAAGAAATCAATATTGAAATGAATGTACAATACTCAATGATATTAAAATTATAATATTTTACTATGAATACTGAGAAATCAAATAACGCATGTTACCCTCTGATTGGTGAAACGCTCTCATTCAGTATAGATCGCGGATTATGAATTTATCTTTTTATATAAAACTATAGATAAAAGATAACCCAGTCACAATTAAATAAACACTATAGAATATTATTTTACTGTTATTCATTATCATTCGTTGTAACTACATAGTTGTTTTGTTTTTACATTAACACTATAAAATATATAATAGGTATATAATTTTATATACAACTATGTCATAATTATAAAATATAATTTTTATGTAGAAATTTGAATTGAGATATCGTCACGACATCTATCGTATTCACGATGAACCTTAATCAGCGATTACTTTAAATATATTGTTTATCTCACTTATCGAAACATATAATGATGGAAACAGAGAATTTGTTCGACCATTAAAAGTCTAATAAGATATTCAAAGTTTACTAACAATAAAGTAATACTTAATTTATAACAATAACAGTGAAGTAATACTTAATATTAAATTATTCATATATACTTCATTTTTACGTTAAACTTCATTGGCATATTTGCAACTAGAGAATTATAAGAAATGGTACTCGTATCAAAGTCCATATAAAAAGGCACGACTTTATCATGTTGGTCAACAATATTGAGTGATAAATATTGAAGAATTGAACATGTCCAACAGTTAAATTTTCTTTTTAATTTATTGATACTAGAAAAATCGGGCTATATTCGTTTCATACAGATAGCGATTCTACATACATTTTAAATTTTGTTTATTCAGCATAACGCTTTTCTATTGAAAATGAAAAATAAAATTATATTGAAAAAAATGAAATATTCTCTGACACTATATCATACTAACGATTAATTAGAACTAACTATTCTACATTATATAATCTATATTTTAGCATTATTTAATAATGTGCAGAATTTCATACATATAATTTTTTCCAATATTTATCTATTCCTACAGATAGATTTTATGTAGAATACTTTCAGTCAATTATTTTTTAATTGAATTTGCTGTAAACAATTTAAATATTCCATAGCGTTTTCTGTTCTAATAAATACTATGTTGTGTATTTTATTCAATTAAAAACGATTTATGTTAAATTTAAAAATGACTTAAAAATTTGTGTTAATCAAATCGTGTAGAAACGGCATTTGTATAAAACGAATCCGGCAAAAAATCTAAAATTGTTTTATTTTATTTAGTAATTGAAAAGCAGATTTTTCCATTAAAAAAAAAACAGTTTTTTCTGCTCTCGTTTGATCGAAGAAGAATTGCTGATCTTTTCAAATATTTCTCATCGACATGAAAATTGTATTTACTTCGTTATTATAAATAAGTAATGACGATATTTATATATGTTTTGTTTATATTCATTTTGGTCATTTATTGATCGATTCAGTCATTTAACATGTGCAACTAGTAGTGCTCATCTTTATCAATAGTTTTCATGTTATTAGAAAACTAGGGTGTCTACGTTTAATATAAGAACAGTTTTCCGATCATTTCGTATTACGGGGATAATGGAATTCTTAATAATTTTATGTTTAATACTGGACGTGTGCCATTATTATACGTGTGCCAGTGCCGTAAGTGGGTGGCCCAGGAAGGGGACAAACACGTTATTACTCATATATATAATTGCTACTTCTTTTTTTTTTTATTTCGACGTGAAAAAATAAACTTGTGTACTATTTAGACAAATAGAAATGCTGGATCAAAAGTTATCCTTGAATTAATATCGGTATCCTTAGTTAAATATAGTGCAAAACTATTGAGCCTCGTTGTAATGTGTTAAAAAGTAGTCGTCGGATATATAAGAGTAGACGTAGTCAATTTTAGTTTTCGCCGTTATGAAGTAAAAGCTTTTCGTAATAATAAAGGAAAATTGCATGAAATTATTGATTTATCCATTTACCGCGTTAACAACACCTGAAACTCGTTGAATGACAAACAATAACTTTCGCACATTATAGCTTTGGATATGCACAATGAATGCGCATTCACATATTTAATATAAAAGCGATTATACATCACCGTGCAACAATGGGAACGATAGTCGATAATGCAATCAATGGCCGACAAAGACCATTATGATTTAAGTCAAAACAATCACGCAGAGCTCTCCGAGTCTCTATCTCTCTCTCTCTCTCTCTCTCTCTCTCTCTCTCTCTCTCTCTCTCTCAGCGTGCGTAAATTGAATGCCTATTCCGAGTCGATGCAAGATAGCGATCGCGTATAATCGATGAGCGATCAAAACGTACGTGCCAAGGTCGACGACGTGATCGACAGTTCGCGTTCTCCATCTCTTGCGCGTCTGTCTCGCAAGCTCATCGCGCGCGCACGTTGGTGTTGTCCCACGCGCGAGCTTTAAAGCAGCTTGGCGGCTTCCCTTTCGTCTACTCTCTGCGGTCGAGGCTGCATCTTCGAGCGAATGTGTCACTTTGTTGATGGGACTGGCTTTTCCGCTCCACTCTTACATTATGCAAACTTATATTTTTTGCGTTGAATGTTCTGTGCAATATTTATTAGTGAATTATGCGAAGTGCAAGCTTTTAGCGGTATGCTACATAATTTTTTTCGGCTTGAAACCGGCTAGAAGGGGGCAATTTTGTTCTTGCGCTCGATAACTTTCGTATATGTATAATTTTTATTAATACACGAATGAGCTCACGAGGAATAGCATTTTCTTTGATGATCAAGCGGAATGCGAATAGAAAATATTAGCCTCATTCTCACCAGAACTTTTCTAATCAAAGTCGACCTGTTTTTAATGATACAGTTATGATAAATGTTAACTGGAAACAGTCACTTTGGAAGTCATAGAGAGACGCCCAAGTGATAAGAAGAGATACGTACAAGATTTATCGAAAAGGTAAAGAAATGATTTTGGTGTCGCGTTAAACTGATTCAATATACTCGTATATATCCTATAGAAAAAGAGAGAGAGAGAGACATATGTGGACATTTATTATTCTCGTGATTACATTTGCGAACATTGAAATAGTTACGCTACACCTTAATAGATCAATATATTGTTTACGGACAGGGAACATTGATTAGCTCCATAAAAGTATTACTATTCATTAGAGGGAGCAACATTTTGAAATGGCAATTTATCCGGTGGATCTATATAAAGATTTCAACAAGTGTACACTTATATATGTCCCGTCAAGGAATAGATTGATTTTTTTTATATCCTGTACTTGCGGGGCCAAGCGCTTTTTATTTGGTAACAGTTACCTGAGTGTCTCGTTATTAAATCAGCCTCTATCGTGCACGTTCACGGCACCTATTTTATATTTTACCGCTTGATTGAATCGTGTATTTTAATGTTGACATGTTTTATCCTTCGCAAAAAAAAAACGACTCTTATCACTGTTCTTTTTCGCACGCAGGTTTTTTACGTGACAGAACACCGCGGAATCTTCAATTTTGTAGTAATAAATCTTCCAATTAACTTTCAATGAGCTTTCATCTGAATATTACGTTTAAGAAGAAGAATAACAAGGTAGGATTTTTTTACATGGGCTTATTAAACCAGAAAGAAAATTTATGTTAAGACGAGATCGCAATTCTCAATTGCACGGTATGTTCAATTTTAAAGGGAACAGCGTCTACAGAAAGAACTCGTATTATAAGATATCAAATATTGATTCTTCGTTCATTCCAATCGGATTTACAAAAGTCCAGTGCCATTTGGAAAGGTCGAGTTTCATTCTAATATTATCGACGCGAAAATGCCGTATATCCATTTACTTTCTTGGTGTAAAAATTACTCCGGGAAATTAGGCCAAGTACATTGCGCGTCTTTTGTACGAATGTTGCTTATTCGATAAATCTGATCAGGCGTAATAAATTTAAAAATTGTTCTGAAGAGCTGAGAATTTCCTTCACGTTACAGTTTTTAAATAATTTGTCATTTATCTTTATCGCAATCGGTAGGGTAATGACTATAATAATTAGTTATTTTCTGGTGTAATGCATCATATAGCAATTAATTGATATATAGGGATCTACAAAGTCTCAAGGTAATCATTCGCTTTCCGAAATACATATCAGTTTATTTTTCATGAAACATTTTCAACCGAGATTTCTTCCGCATCTACCAACGTATACCTAACTCTTCTTTCACTGATTAAAATAAATAAATAATCTTCACCGATCATATAAAACATCCGAATATGAAGAAAAGCAAGTAATTAGTCGCACATGGCAACACACTAATCGAACAAAAACTACCTGACTCTCCTCTCTCTCTTTCTTTCTCTCATACATTGCATTGGAAAGCAGCTTAGCGACAGAGAGCTAAAGCGACGTTCGTTCAGTCGACCGCTCTCTCTTTTTCACAGCGTGCTACTTCGAAAACTGAAAACCAGTGGGGTGTCGTAGGGCGAAAGAGAGAGAGAGAGAGTGAGCGAGAGGGGGAACATATACCTATAACATACGTGGTAAGGTACGTGTATACATTCGGTGCAGGGAGAGAGAGAGGCATCGAGGCCAGGGCTAGGTTAGGCTGAGTTACGGCACGACATGCTCTCTCTCTCGCTCTCTTCCCCCGGATCGGCTACTTTATTTTCCCTACACCCTTTTACGCTTGGCGTCAGTTGCTCTACAAACGTTACTTCGGAAAGTATCTCGGATTATTTCTATTTGTTCAAGTGTAAAGCACGTTTGAAATTTCGCCTTTGGCTAATCAGGTAATTGATGAATGACCAGGTAATCCAAAGTAACGTGTATAAATTAAAATGTTCATCCAAGTAACGCTGGATATAGCCAACGTTCGCGATTGCAGAACAGCGCGGCAAATAGGATTTGAATCTCCTCGTTGCGACGAAGATAGCGTAAAACAGGCTCTTTGCGGGCAATGGGGGTATACGTATTCGAATTCGTTTCTCTCCCTCTAATAAGTGTATGCGCCCGAGCTAACGACAAGGACAGGCATAGCAACACATCGCGTGACGTACGAAGTCGCGCTGTGCTAGCTCTGTGGGCTGTGTAGCTGGTCGGCTAGCAGCGCCAGTAGTCCGCTTGCCCTCGGCGCGTTCTTATCTTGTTGGAGGTAGCATACGCGCAAATTTATTCTCTTAATCGCGTGGCTTACTTTTGTCGGTAGTCTGCCGTTTATGGCGTACAACTTACTTTTTCATATTTTTGAACAGATTGCGATGTATCTATACAGTTGGCATATAACCTAACATCAAATTAAGTAAATGTGTTATGTGCGGGGACCTAGTTTCATCCGACAAATTTGTATGGAACGCGTGCTAACAAAAACTTGCCGTTGAGCTAGAAGTGCGTGGTTTCGTATGTCTATTTTCAACTAATTTTCTCATACGTTTAACGTCAACTTAATTTCCTTTGGTCGTACGATAAACACGTTGCCAGAGCGTGTTTCGAGTAGATAAGCTCGCACGTTTCCTAACCTAAAACGCACACAGACACACGAGAAGAGGCCAGTGAGAAAGAGAATAAAAAAAAAGCACGACGAATTGCAGCAAAGGTTATCTGTAAATATCAGCTGTGCAATGTGCTGTGCAACTGATCTGTCTTGTTCGTTAGGCCAATTGAGGAAAAAGGAAGAAAAAAATAACCGAGCGCCACACGCAGCGAAACTCGCATGAGAAACGATGACTGTTGTAGCAAGCTAAAGAATATTCGCGAGAGAAGAGCGCGTGATGCGTTAATTGCCATTGAAGGCTCCCCGAAGTCGCAGAGATTCAGACAAACATACGCTTGATATATACACATTGCGGACTCTCCAATCGCACTTTTTCAATGAGAACGAGCGCCGGCGACGACAGAGCAGAAGCAGCAGAAGTAGCAGGCGACGAGCTGTCAAAATCGCCGTCGACCACGACAAATATGCCCAGCCGTGCTGGCGAGACCTCGCGATCGCGTGTTGTCTTCCTTGCCGCAGACGCCACTGCACGGGGTTTGTTATACACCACTTTCATTATGATATACTTATTATGTGCGTTGAAATCCAAACAAAGCTCTTTTTTACATAACGAGTCTTTAATTTTCTCACGCGTAGTTAGTTTTTTTCCTTCAAATCGTCACGAACGTAGATGATAGCGAATTGGAGTTTGCTTAAATTGTAGATGATATCAGAGCATTTGATGAAACATTTGAATTATCTAACGCATGTATGTGATCAATTGCGATGCTTTCGACGGTAGAGGCTGTGTCAGTTTGAGTTTTTTTCCATTATGTGGAAAATTTCCTTAGCTAACAGTTCCTCCATAAAAGCTTCATACGAAGTGGCCATTGTCGTTACACTTCTGTTGATGATCATTATTAGCTTGAGAGACTGTAAAATTAAGACGTTGCCAAGTCACGAGTTTTCATTTAAAACATTCATGTGCATTCTTTCTCAAAATGAATTTTTGTACAGTTTATTTTGTTACACTCACTCTTATCAATGGCTTTATCGGTTTTAATTAAAAAATAACTACTTGTTGCTTGGCGTACATTATATACCGCTCGGACGCGTATATGTAGGTATAATCGTATTAATGCAAAGTATGTTGCTTTTATACATCAGCGAAATTAGCATTTATATGCGCTGAAAGCATTGTTCACGCGGCGTTGTAGTCCGATTTGGAGTACGTCGTTATATGATACATGATTTTTGTTATACGATGCAATACAAACAATAATAAGCTTTTAAATGTATCTGTACTTATATTTTGAAAACAACATTATAGCAGTCGAGTATTTGATTTCCGTGTGTGCAGTAAAACACTTGCGAAACTATTTTCAAGTGTCATTGAACGTTACATTTCAATTCATAAGTGAACATTATATATAGTTTTTACAAATGAAATTTTGTCTTTTTAAGTTTTGCACTACATTTTTACATTGTCTATTGGAACCATTTTTTTTTTCAGATAGTGAACGATCATTTTTAAAATGCATGTCAAACGAAAGACTGAATTCAGTAAGCATTATTTGACACTGACGGCGTCTATCAGGATGACAAATCGCAAAACTATCGTACAAGATTCATATCGCTCACTGATCACCGAAAGCTTACCTACACATAAGTTAGGATCCATGTTTACGAAGCGAAAATTGAAATGAACTTTGCCTTGTCCTTTTCGCCTGAAATTCAATGGCGCTGCCGCGCGCACAATATTTATTGCTTGCGTGTCCTCACAGAAGCTACACGGCTAGTGGAACGCTAAGTCCCCGTGCTCTGGCTGCGTGTGAACCGAGCGGGCTATATCGACTACAGTCCAGATGTTGCACGTTGGATAGGAAGTCTTGTAGAGAAGCCGACGCTGTAGAGATATTCGATAATGGGACACTTTCCGACGCAACTCCTTGCTCTAAAATGTATGGCGCACGCCCTTATACCCGCGACGTTGTCCATTACCTGCAAAACGTTGGAAATATCGCTTTTATCGGTGTTCAATACCGCCGTTTCAACAATACTTCTATTCATAATGACTCTTACGGAGATGTGGCAATGAATATTTGTTCTTTACTTTGATAATTTTGAAAGACGTGGTTCTCGATCTTCTTGATTTCATTGCCATATGCATACGAGTAAAGCCGTCTTTTAACAATAATTGTTACAAAATCTTGAAAAGTATAATCCTGCTTAATTTTACTGTATTTTTCATATCTACATTACGTAGAGGTTCAAATTAAATTCTTATCTGAAATTATGGTGCTTCGCCGTTTTTTCTGCGCGCTTCACTTTATCGCCCGTAAAAGCCGCTATTTGACGTGTCTTTCAGGATACCAAATTTTACTACCAGACCGAAAGCGATTTTACAGACGGTAGATGCTCCTGTGAACGCATCCTACCTTATGTTAGCGGGGCTACTTCGGTAAACAAACGTCCTGATGGTGACGGTCCAAAACAAAGGATTCACGCAAAAGTATACCAATTCGAGCAGAGATTCACGAGTGAAATCCTATAGCAGTGCTTCTTCACTGTGTATAATTATGAACTAATTTTCTAATATTAAAGTATCGAAGAAATGCTTTGCAACGCTTATTAAAAACTGCGATCTGCAATATTTTGAAACAATGACCTAATCACTTTTTTTTCTTCGAATATAGTGTATCGCATTTTATTTTCAGGCGTATTTCTCTTCTCCCAGTTTCAACTTGCGTAGCATATTTCAGAATATCAAATTCTGTTGAATAATATAAAAATGTATCAATGGCTACTTGATTGACAATGAAAAAGCCTAGGAAATTGAAACGGCTTTCGAATATTTCTACTTCCGCGTTACGGCTTTTATACGCGTGGCAATTAAAATCTAGAAAAAGCTGCGTGAAAGTGGTTGATTAAATTTACCTTTGCGAGTATTTCAAAGGAGTAATTCAATTAAGTTTGTAAGTTTTCATCATGTTCTCGTTAATTTGACAATGACTATTGAAAAGGTTATCGCATAATGATATTCATTTTGTTCGGAGACAATAAAAGAATTTCCGCGAAAGAATATTCCAACTGTATCGTCATTTGCTTTTTATCGGGGTTTCATGTTAAAAAGTTCTAAGGTGAAAATAAAAGCTCGAGAAAATGAGTTAAGTGGACTCTTATATAGCCTGTATACTCAACTAGAGCATCCGTTCTTGTAACTTTAATTGCGATTTTTTTCTTTTTTCCGAACAATAGAAGTTTTCTCGTTCATTTGAAAACTAAAAAGTTTGACCTTACGTAAGCGCTGTCGTACTATTTGTTAATATTAATTTTTCAACGGCAAAATAAAGGTTAATTTTACCTTTTACCTTGATCTTACGCCTGTCGTTTCTCTATGTACTATTTATTATACTATTATAACGGATCGGGCGGCGCAAAAGAAAATTACAAAACTGCTCCAGTGTCCTAGTTTTGTAGAATTTTTTTTCTCGAGTCTAGAAAGAACGCATTTTTTCAATTTCCATTTGATCCTTCAAATGAAGCTATTCTTATTCTCTTTTTGTCCAGAAGAATTTTTCTTAATCGAATGCAGAAAAACACATTGACTCCATTTTGTTCATATCTTATTTTCGATTAAGAAACGAAATATTCTTTAGAAATGCTTTCAACTAATTATGTTTAGTAAAATTCACAATATAAATGAAATTCTTTCAGATAATTCTACTTTGGAAAGATTTGTTATTTTTGCACTGTTGAATTGAATTATATTTAGAAGTTCCACTTACAAGGATTTTATTCAGCGGACAGAAATCCTTTGAGAACGCATTGTTCATTTCCTGCCTTTGACATTCGAACGATATACATAATTAAAAAGAATGTTCTCAAATAGATAATGTGTTATTCCATTTGCATTGAAATTCCTATTTCGAGATAATGAAACTTATCTAATTTTCTTTTATTTTAGTGATATTCAATTTGAAATTTAGAGATAATTAAATATAGCTTTTCCAAACAAAAGGGAATATTACTTTTTTCTTTAGTTTTTCTTAGCTCTTAATTGTTGAAAAATATGTGTATCTTAGTATTTTGAACTGTATCTTATATTATGTATGTACGTACATAATATAATATTATCTAAGCTTTTGAGAAGAAACAATTCTAGAAGTAATTAACTGCGGATAAAATGGCTCAACCTTTATCAATTAAAAAGTCGAGATAACACGTCCCAGCTAAGTAATTCTGCTCGTCCATTTTAATTTACAGCTATTAAGTTTTAGAAACTACCAATAAATTGTTCATCGCTCATTTGTGTAATGAATGATGACATATTTTATCTGATTTTAAAATAAAGTTGATTTTGAACAAAGTTGTTAGATAATTGTTAACAATAGCTTACTGAAAGAAATTCTATAGGTACGTTTTACTAAATTGTGTAGTAAAATACAATATAGTAACGAAATTAAAATTTTTTACTATGGGGTACTAAAATATAGTTCAATATAGTAAAGAGATATTGTAAAACTAACTATTTTGTATAATTAATAAAATATAATTAATAATAATGTGCTGAATTTTTCGATTTCGTAAGCAATATTCAATTTATTTAAGAAAAAACCTACATAGATATTAAGGTTAATTAATCATTTATTGATATGTACTATATTGTTTATTAATTTTTACTTTTTAATATAGTTTCTATAATAAATAATATTAAAAATATTTTTCCATTTTGGAACATTTTTCTAACGTCTTAAATCTTATACACGTAGTCTCAATTATTAATTGATATTTATGATGTCTCGTTTGATGAGAGAATTGCTCGGATTATTTACATTGTTGTTGAAAGTTTGACAACACTACATAAAACGCACGTCGTGATGATGAGCGCAGCACGAAAGGACTTGGTTGATGTTAACAAGTCCATGAATACCACTGAAATGGATTTTAACCGAGTGAAAAGATATTTGATAGAGTGGAATTTGTTATTACAAAGCATTCATTATTTTTTCATATTTTATGGTAATCGATTTTTAATTTTATATAATAAAACGAACTATGTATAATAGTTCTCTATTTTACTAGAAAATATAGTATACCTTTTTAATAACCATTACTAAACTTTGCTAAACTTTGCTAAACTTTACTGGAACAATGCTAACAATTTCTTGGCAACAGTTGCCATGCTTTTCGGAAAAAAGTCATTGCAACTAACTTTTAAACTTATTTCATCTGTTACACCTGACCTTGACATTTATTTCTTATAACATACATTGAATATTTTTTTCGCACAACGTTTATAATAAAATTCTTTGTTATTATCATTGAAGTCGGCAGTGCCAAGACAACCCCGTCAGCATCTTCCAAATAGTTTGACTTGCTCTTCGTTATATATATGGACTTTAGCGCATTATCGTGGCCAAGTGCATCCATAAGACAAAAGCTGCTTGCTATAGGCGCCTATTTCAAAAGTTATCGTCTCCGCACAATCACAATGCTCGTTGTTTGAAAATCTTTCATTTTCAGCAACGTGCCCTTACAGTTTAGGTGAAAGACGTTCTTTTTTTTCGAAAAAAGAACACGCAGTGAAAAATAGAGAAAAAAAACGAGGACTCGATTCGTCAAACTGACGCTAGGCGAGAGAAGAGAACGAGGTCGCACTGGCGTTTGTTATTTATCCGAGTTGCAGTAGCAGCAGCCGATACGCGGAAGAGTGCAATTACCACGAGTGAGATTCCACTGCAGACGTTAACTCGCCTCGAAAGACGCAGCGACAACGTTTCTGCATTGTCGCGTTCGCAATACTTGTTGCTGTTTGCGCTCTCGTGGAACTTTTATTCGCCGCCTTGTTCTGATCTCCATCGTGTAATCCGTTTGCAGCCGCGACTGTTTGTTTGGCTCAACTGCTTAATCCTCATGCGGTCGATTTACAAGTTTACTGACAAAACGATGACGACTCTAACATAATTTTAACTTGACGTAATTGAACCAGTTTTTTTCTGCCTTACTTTGGTACGCATTTGGTCATGGAATGTACATACTGTTCAAAACTAGCCCCGTTGAATTTCAAACTCGTGTGCGAAGTTTCGCTAATGATATATTGCGCCAATTAGTGGGAGAAATTGATAGTGCCTTCGAGAGATGCCTGCGGCTTTGATCAATTAAGTCCGATTCTCAGGATACTTTCGCAAGTTTTTTTTCGATTCTTTTATTGAGATGTTTCAACTGTGTGAACGAAAGAGATTTTTTTTATTTGCGCTTAATGTCGAGATGAAATTCAATTCGCATTTTATGCAAGGTCATGTTTAATTTTTTTTTCTTTAGAATAATCAGATACAAATTATTGCAGAAAAGCCTTGATATAAAATTGTTTGTTTTAACGTAAATGAATATAATCAATTTCAACTCGTGAAAAATATTTATACTATTCCACTTATAAAATATTGTTATTTTGTTTCAAAATCCTGTTACGTAAAGTCAATTTTTCTAAATTTCATCGATGGCTCGTTGATTTTTGATGCCCTTACATAGGTGTTTTTGTTAATAATCTTACTACAATTTTATGTAAATTTTGTAAATATTAAGTTTTCATTAAAATTCAAACTGGCTGGTGTCTATAAGAATGTTTTTCTTTAACTACGATTGTATATTCGAAAAATGTTATTTTAAATCTCATTTTACTTCTCTACCTCACAATAAAGGTGGGATTTATTTAAAGTCGCATAAATAGCAACATCAATCATAAATAATTCGAAAATAAAAGTTTTCGAACTGCAGACTATTAGTGATCGCTAGTACATTGTAGTTATATGCCTAAAATAGTATCATGTGAATTGACGGACGATTAATTTCCCCCAACACAATCACATTCCAATCATGAATGTTTCAAAGCGTTTCCGTGACATCCGTTTCATAATTGTTAGCGCATCCGTCGGCATGAATCGAATTTTCCAGCTAGCAAAATGGCCGTCTCATTTCTCCTCGGGGAATATAATTTAAATCCAATCAAAGTTTACCAAGTTGCCCAGACCGTCGGTAGCAAATCACTAAAATTTTTAAAAAGTTTGTAAAAAAACCTTCGCCTCGAGGCTTGCAAGTTGATATGAGTTTTTTCCTTTGCTTTCAACTGTATACTAGGATCCGTCTACCTCATTTTTAAGGCGTAAAATCGAGACGTAAATAATTTCTTTGGCTTACGTTGCGTTAGATGGCTTAACCCTTTTACTAAAATAAACTGAGATTATTAAAATTAATTGAATAAGAAAATCACGATCCACAAATTATGATAGAATCTTATTTTTCACTGCAACTTTGTTTATATAGCTAATTTATTTTTACTTAGTAAACAGTGTTTTCGCTGGTAACAAATTTGAGATAAAAGTAGCATTCTTAGTCAATCAAAATTGCATGAATGTTTCATATTAAAATTTAACTATTTTCAATTGCAATCTACCAAAGTGCTCATAGTTACGTATTTTGGAAGTATCAAGTCGTAAATCCCTCTTTAAAAGTTTTCAGACGCAAAATCATAAACATTTAATTTTTAATAAACGACGACAGAAACGCGCAGCAATTGTAAATAACAAAATGCTGGTAAAAAAAGTTTTATTTTGATTTTCTCTAAAAAACAATCCGAGTTGTAAAAAAGTGCAAGTCGACGCAAATTAGGAAACTTTTTTCTTAAAAATCAAATTAAAATAAATTGTACTTTATTTTTTTACAGCAGGTGTGATGTACATGAACGCAGTGAAACTTCAGAGCTCAAACCTTGCCTGCCACCAACTATACGATTATGTAGTAACGCAGCCTTAATTAAATTGCCGGATCATCCTTAAGATGAAGTAACTTTCCCGTAGTTAATTTTATTTTATCATAGAACGGTAAGTTCATTTTTCCATTAGTTGTAGTTTCATAAATATACAAACTTTGCGGTTTTGATAATATTTTCTATTTGAATGTATGTACCTAGTTTTTTCTAGTTGAAGAAAGTATTGCGAGCTTAATTATTTTTTGAAATGTATTCAAGTACTCCTGGAAGACTCACCATCCAGTGTATTTAATGACCTAGATTTTTAATGAAATGTTAACTTTTTTGTTGTCCCGTGATTTCAAGAACCCTTTGAACAGATTGTGTTTGTCCTACGTAAAAAAAGTAACGTAATTTATCGTAAGAAAAATAGGCGTCGAAGAATAGTTAGAGGGCAGTGTTATCTTTTTTAATCTTGTAAATAAAAGGGAAAATCCCTTAGGGACGAAGTTAGTGCTTTGAGACCCCTGACACCCACGTAAAGCGAATGTCTTTTGGCAGATATATATTGAAGGGTCGAACCCTCTTACAGATTTAGAAACTTCGCCAATGGAAGATGCGATAAGTTGCTCAACGAGGCTGTGTGTTGTATTAGCGCAACGAATAGAAAAAGAAGACGACGGAAGGCCAAATTTCTCTGCCTCCTTTGTCACCTGTCGCGTGTGACGTTTCCCACGCAAGCGACTAGCGAGGGATGAGCCAAGCGACGGGGCAACGCTAAATTAGAGGGATGATTCACAAGAGCAAGAGTATTCGAGTGGTACGTGTCGAAAAGGGACTAGCCTCGTTATCTTCTTACCATGTTTTTATTTTTCTCTTTGTTGTTTATGTATTCATGCACCATTGTTGCGCTCACGAGACACCACATTTCTCTCTTCTTTTTATCTCCTTTCTCGCACCGCCCGCAGATACCAGTACACATACATATACGAGGGCTTTGTCAGCGTATTTTTATATTTCGAGGCACGTGGAGAGCTAAAAATGCTTGCTGTTTAAATATTTAGCTTACAGCCGCATGAAAGCGTGCGCGCGAGCTTCCCCTTTGTACGCGTGCCATTTAATCATTTACAGCCAATATGAGCATCCGTGATTGCACTATTACCAAATCCGTGATTGCTCATTTACCAAATTTACTTGTCGATTGCTCTTCATATTTGCAAATAGCTGCTACACGGATATTTCAGCTATTTATAGCATTATCGAATTATGCTTGCTCCAATTTGTTGCCCAAGAGGATAATGCAGCCTTTTCAGCCTTCAAAGTGCCTTAGTCTTTACGTTTACCTAGTTTGAGCAAATAATTACGTGTTGTTTGTACACCTTATTAATTATAACGATTCCGTTATTTTTTCAAGCAACACACGTTTGCTCAATCATCCGTAACGACTTTTACCGATTGTTTACACTTGTTTGTCTTAATTTGTGACAAATTGGTGCGTTGCTCATTTTATATTTCACTCTCGTAGCATTTTAAATTACATGTAATTTTTTCTTATCGTTACAACACATCATTTTGCTCCGCACATTTTATAATACAAGATAAGTTTCGAAAAATCACATGGCTATTCGTATCCATGTTATCTGCTCTGCATATGTATTAGATAAACATCCACCTTATATATTTTCTTTCTGTGGCACGTATTTTCTATTTTGAAGTTTATGACGTAAATAGCGAGTGGCCTGGATAACATTTTCTTTTTATTCGGATAAGCTTCCATTCATTCAGCTGGGATTTTGAGAGGAAAAATTTCGTACACGACTTTATAATTAAGCTTTTTTCAAGTTGAATTTACTAGAAACCAGAATGTCTTTGAGCTTTTAATTAACATCTATGAGTGACCTCGCGAAACATTGTTACTTGATAATCGGATTAACGAGTGTTAATTTTTCAACAGTATCACGACTGTATAAAGTTTCTAATGTATTATTACATTGAACGTACAAAGATTAATCGTATAAATCCTCTACCTTCATTACAAATACTTGCAAGTTCATATAGGCATAAGTGTTACAATGTAAATTTTGAATTTTGCTGGCAAAGCCTGGATAACCTGTTGTCGATTTGCCACCGGCGAGCTCAGTTTACTCCACCGAATTAAACGACAAAGAAAACACTCTTATTCTTTCCCTCTTCGATATACATATCAAGCACACCCTTTCGGCTCCATATCACTTTGCGCACCGCCTAAATTTTTCGAGAAAAAAAACGGAAAGCATCATTACGCCCGACTTTACCGAAGCTCGTCGAAATCGACGGAAAGAGCCCGTTGAGCTTTTACGTCTTTGCCAACGTATACAACTTTTTGTTCATTTGGCCAAGTTTTCCGAACAAAAGGAGACAATACACGCACGTGTCGATCCGAAGTGTCGTGCGCGCCCTACACGTTCGCGTCGTTAAGTAATTGGATTCGTCGTCCGACAAGAACGGAGAAACGAACCATACTATCCACGCGCATGTCTACAATTCACCGTCTCTCGCCTATAGCCTTCCCTTATCAGATGCAAATTTATCTTATCTCAGCGCGACGCACACTCAGAGAGACGACTCAGTCTACAATTTCGCTAAATCAACGATTCTTTTTTTCGACTCTTCCTCCCACTTTCTCAGTCGTCGATCCGTAACCACGGGGATTGGATGTAATAAGTGAAATCTCGTAATCGCCTCAATTATGACTGGGGTTAGTCGATCCTTATCGTGCCTGTATTAGTCTATGCGGACTGGTGCTGACGGAATTGTTCAATGATGATGGTGCTCGTGATGTTTAGTTTTCAACTTCTTCTCTGTTTTTTTTTTCGTTGCTTATTGTGTTTCTTGTTTTTTTTTTTTTCGATTGGCAATGACTGTAGGTTGAAAAAGGCGAGTATCAGCGAGAATCAGCAAGATGGCAATTGGCAGTGTAATCTGTGGAGCTAAGACTCCCAAAACCAAACGAAAGAAAGTGAAGGTATTGTTTAATCATTTTTTTTTTGCTTTAAGGAGTCGATGAATTTGTCATTACAGTTGCCGAGTTAGTGATGTTGTAATATCCGTTGTGCCATGTTTTGTACAAAATTGTAAAAACAAAACTATTTTTGATTCTTTTAGTTTCAGCGTATTCCTTATCACTTGTAAATACTTGGTTTTAAATGCGCGATAAGTACTGTACAATATTTTATCTTAACTTCATCACACTGTGTTTGCTGTTTCGGACAATTCATAGAATAAGTACATTTTTAGAAATAGTACAAACATGCACTAAATAAAATGCCGACACTTCACTCGGCCGGCAATATCGCGCTGTACATTGCCCACTGTGCTCCCGTGTTACGTATACACTCGTTTTCCACACGCTATGCGTAAAGTGGAGACTATGCGCTCTCTTAGCAGGAGGCACAGGAGTACGGTGTGTGAAAAATAGTAGATTACGTATCCACACCTTACCAATACTTTCCCAGCCTCGGTACGTAATCTACTATTTTCGTGGAAATATTAACGTACGGTTTTGTAAAGTGTATCATTCGCGATAGGCACGTTCAAATATTCAATCAAATCTAAATATGAATCTACTCACGTACAAGATATAAGCTACTTCCGCGATCAAAATTTTGCCATCGATCATTGTTTTTGAATATTATCAGAATGACACTCAAAGTTCAACTATTTGAGTAATTCAATGTGAAAAATATTGTCTCAAAGAGAACAATTAAAGGAGAATGTAGATAACTTTTTTAACGATTTACCGTTGTTGTTTAGTCTTTGTTTAGACAACGAGTATTTTTTCTACGTATTCACGCGGCACAGAGAACGAGTTATGACTTCGTAATGATCGCCAATTCCGATATGAATTCTGCGCATAGTTCACCTGGACATCCATCGTGATTCATCATAATTTCCACATTATTGTTATATAATGCGTTCCGACAACCGCCTTTGGTTCTTTTTTTACGTGGAAGTAAAAGAAAAACAGAAGCAGTTGGTTAAAATCATAAATTAAATCGATTGTTATTCTGCACCTTACGTAAATACCTCCATTATATTTTCATTCTCTTCCACTAATTGAGTTGAGTCGAGCCTGAAACGCAGGAATGCGTATAAGAAAAACATCATTATAGAAAATTATACGATACGCGTAATTTTACTTGGAAGTATGCGTGCATGTATTGTGGCATGTATTTGTATCGGTACGTTGCATATGAATAATCACACGTGAAAAGTAATGATTTTTGATTGAAAATTGATGGTTTATTTTTGCATTAGATCACTCGCACGCTTAGAAAACTCATGGAATTAGCTGCGCATTGACGGTGAACGACCGGAGTAACAGTAAATTCAGAAAATCATCGTAGCACGTTTCGTTATTAAGCATCCTTACGTTTTAAATGGTATTGTACGCGCAGAGTGCGGTTAGAAAATTACGAGGAGAGATGGTAAAAGGCACGAGGCTTTCGAGAAAAATGATCGATCGATTGAGCCGAGAATCCGAGAATCGTCTGCTCGTTGATAAAAGAATTTTGTGATGTTATACTTTTCTAGACAACGGAACGAAGTTGGATCGAGGCTACCTTTCAAAAGCGAGAATGCACGAAATTCATCCCCAGCTCGAAGGATGTGGAACGGTGAGTATCGGATGGATGAAAGAATCGCTTTGCGCTGCTCTTTCTCTTCTTTGTATGTTTTATACTTTCAATTGGTGATAGACGAACGAATCTTACATACGTGTATTCGAATTATTATTATGATTGAGAGTGGATAGCAGAAAAAGTTCTTTGTTTCTTTTTTTGTTTCCTTCTATGAAAATCTTCACTTTCACTTAGCAGCGATTACATATGAAAGAGCTTTAGCACGCGTGCGTACACGAGGACAAGTTGCTTCATTCATTAAGTTCGATTCCTTTGGTGTATTCATTTCTCATTAATCACGAACCGTCTAATGTTCCAGTCTTTGTTCTGTGCTTTGCCCGAGGAGAAACAAGTTTTTCACGCGATATTGTCAAATAACATCAAAGTATGTGCTTGCCAATGGAACGAGCGTTTATCTTTATAGACTGCGAGCCACCTTGAAAATCTTTCCCTCTCTGCTTTACCACGATGGCAAAGCAACATTTCCAAATTTCTACGCACTCGGCGCACCTGTAACGACTGTTCGAGCGATCTCCAATTAGTCGGTTAGCGAAACAGCGCGCCAGTAAACTATAGCTCACTGGATGCTAGTAGCTTGAATTTGCAGTGGGAAGAGGTTTGAAAATGATCGAACAGCACTCGAACGTAATGTCTTCCATTGTATATCGTAGTTCGTGGTCCGTGGAAGAAAATTGGATATTGAAAGTTGATCCTCGAGCAAAATGCAAACAGCAAACGACGAAGCATCACCTCGTTTCTTCCATCGTGTCGCTATGTCGCAGAGTTGCTGCACGTACGGCGTACGACGGCCGCAATGCACAATAAAGAAACTAAAGAAAGCTGCGCTGGAACGCGTACCTATCTATATGCTCTCTCACGCTCATCTACCTCCATCATGTTTCTCTTATGATTTACCATATGTTTTTTCTTTGTTCTCATACCACGTCGTTTAGGTTGCAAGAGGTTAAGGGCGATAAGAGTGCGGAATACGACGTGATCACTGACTCAAGGTGAGGCTACAAGGCCACAAGTCCTGAACCATCACACCACTATACCTCCTCGCCCTTGTCCATTAAAAGCTCGTTTACGCATATTAGTCTAGGAGCCAAGGGGCCTTTCGTGGCCAACGGGGGTAACGTGCTCGCGCTGCCGATAAGTAATAAAAAATATTATTACTTTGCGATCAGCCAGCCGCACGATTTTTCTGTATTTCGGTATTCGATGCGCTCTCAACTCAAACTTGGACGGTGGCTCGTCGGTTGTCCACGAATCGAATCTTTCAACGACCACAACAAACATTTGCTAATCGTCGCTATCTAATAACGAACGCATTAGCTCTTTCAGAATTGACAAATGTTGGTTGCTCGCTCGAACAGTCAAGTTGTAAAAAACTAATAGTCTGCTGATCTGCGAACAAGGAGCCATCCAAGTTCACGCGTGGCACGAACAAACGCATAGAGTGCAGTAGGGCGAGGCCCGTTAGCCCCCCAATCGGCGGCGAAAGCCCCCCTTGACTCCCAGCCCAAACTACAAGTTACGTATTGTACTTTCGTTCCACGCGAAGCTGTTGCGCAGACACCGACGGCTCCTTCGTTATCAAGCTTGCATACGCGCGAGTCCCGTACGATATTGTTCTCATTTGGGAACCCTTGGAGATCACGAGCTAGCCGCACTCCCATCGATCGAAAGTTTCAGGGCGATTCGGCCCCGCGTTGGTGCGACGTCGCGCGCGACGAGTGCCCAACGCGAATTGTAATTTCTCTTCGGAGAGCAGCCACAACCAACTGGAATGCAAATTGATACGCTCGCCGTCGTTCGCTCGTTTAACGCGCAAGCGGATTTATTTAATGGGATCCGCAGGCTGGCGCGTGCCCGTCGTGGTCGGAAAGAAAACAATCTCAAGCCGGGAAAGCGTTGTAAACATTTACTCTACGCGCTACAGCCACTAACGGTGTCCTTAGTATTCTTGGACTCATTTCAAGATAGTACCCTCGATGCGCCGTAACGTACACTCAGCGAAAAGTCGAGAGGAAAATGCGATGTCAGATAGAAGATTCGGATATACGGGCAGCGTAAAGATGCCGGTGTTTCAGAAAGAGAGCTAACGTAAATTACTCTGTTAATTGATAAATATAAATCGCGATTTCGAAGCCTCGTCCGACTGATAAGCCCGACCATGCGCTATATTTTGATTTGTCGCTAGTGTTTGTGTTTTTTTTTTACTTTTCGTTTACATATGAAGCCATTGACATCGTAATAACCCAGTGCGTTGTTTCATATTTTCTTGTTGATCGCATTGACAACTAAACCCATTTCACCTAAAACGATGAAACTAGCATTGTATATCGCTTTCGCTTGTAAAAAGAGAAAGGAAAAGGCCGCAACGGAAGAACAGCAGATGCGTGCAAGTAGCATATTCCATAGCAGCTTGGATTGTAAAGTATACGTGAACGCGTGTATATAACGTTGCAGTGTCGCTGCTTTGCGATTGAATGGAAGGTGTGATTTTGCAGTGCGCAAGTGACGTGAGAGAAATCGCGGGTGGGCGATAGATAGCGTCATGGTTTGACGCGCCTCGGTGTCAAATTACAGGTGCTGCTGCGGTCACTCGTATACCCATCACTGCGGCACGGGCGCCGACGTCGGGCTGCACCACATCAGCGGAGGCGTCGCCGATCGCGAGAGAGACGAGTGGTGCCCCGGCAAGAACACCAAGCAGAGCGCCACTGATGCTTACGGCACCATCGAATTCCAGGGCTTACCGCATCCCACCAAAGCGCAGGTATCTATCGCTAATTGGCGGCGTCAGCGGCATTCCTCGACGAATGCTCGCCGAGATCCCGGCGAGCACGAGCAATTTCAATTCGCATTGTCCGCTCGTTTATTCGCAGTACGTAAGATTGGCCCACGATACGAAGCCCGAGCCCATCGTCCAGCTGCTCTGCCGAGAATGGAATTTGGGTCTGCCGAAACTCCTCATAACAGTTCACGGCGGACGCTCCAATTTCGAGCTGCAGCCAGCGCTGAAGAAAGTTCTGCGCAAGGGACTGCTGAAGGCCGCCAAGACCACCGGGGCGTGGATTTTCACCGGGGGAACCAACACCGGTAGGCTCTCGCCAAAGCACGCGTTGCATTTACGATACGCTGCTGCCCCTCGTCGTCGTACGCCCACGTGAAATCGAAAAGCTCTCGGCGTAACGAGGTGCCTGACGAACGAACGCCTTTTCTTTCTACGTAGGTGTAACGAGGCAAGTTGGAGACGCGCTGCTGTTAGAGAGATCGCAGCGACAAGGACGCGTTGTGAGCATCGGCATTGCACCTTGGGGTATCCTCGAGAAGAGCCACGAACTCGTTGGTCGCGGGAGAGAGGTTCCATACGACTCGCTGGCCTCGCCCTGGTAAGCTGAAAGCTCGTTCGCAGAAGCGATTATTTCCAAATCGGGGAAGAGAAATGAAGAAATTACTTTGTCTTATCTCTCAACCGAAATCGTGGGCTTTCGCCAGTTTCGTACACTTGCGGCCTATTGACGAACTGCCACTCTTTTCCGCTCAGGTCCAAGTACGCGGTACTGAACAACCGACACGCTTTTTTCCTGCTGGTCGATAACGGCACTGGAGGTCGATATGGCGCCGAAATTGTGCTCAGACGGAAACTCGAGAAATATATATCAAATTTAAAGCTGCAGCCATGTAAGCCTCTGCTTTGAGCTGCAAATCAATTCGTGTTTTTTTTTTCTCATTGTCCTTCCTCGACTTCGACAGACACGCACAGCAGTATACCGGTAGTAGCATTAGTCATCGAAGGTGGCACAAATACAGTTCGCTCTGTTTTGGAATACGTGACGGACGAGCCACCTGTGCCCGTAGTCGTCTGCGACGGTTCCGGACGTGCCGCCGACATCATAGCTTTCATGCACAAGTAATAATTCCACGTACCTTAGATATTCGCCTTGATCCAATTGCTCGGGGAAAAGACGCGAATGCTCGTTTATTTGTTCAAGATATGCCTCCGAAAATGAAAATGACGAGGAAGAGGGACCACTCGAAAGTATGCGAGATCATTTACTCGAAACCATCATGCGCACGTTCAAAGTCTCGTCCGAACAAGCCAACCAATTGTATTCGGAATTGTTGCAATGCGTGCGCCGAAAACACTTGGTAAGTCGATCTCCGTGTAATCTCAGTCGACGCGGAAAATTCTGAAAGAGCGGCTTCAACCGTTGATCGTGGTTTTCATGTGCTTGCTCAACAGATAACCGTATTCAGGATATCGCAGGATCAACCGCAAGAGCTCGATCAGACGATCCTCACGGCGCTGTTCAAGTCGCAGCAATTGACACCTGCGGAGCAGCTCTCGCTAGCTTTGATTTGGAATCGCGTGGACATAGCTCGCAGTGAGATCTTCGTCTACGGGCAGAAGTGGCCACCGGGTGCTCTCGAGCAGTCGATGATGCAGGCACTGCAACACGACCGCATCGATTTCGTCAAATTGCTGCTCGAGAACGGCGTGTCCATGCGCAAGTTTCTTTCGATACCAAGGCTCGAGGAGCTCTACAACACCGTAAGTTTCGAGAAACACTTTCGTTCACTCGTATCTTCTTTTTTTTTGCTATCTCGCTGTTGATGCCGATTGCTCAAGATTAGCTAGCATTAATTTCTCATGGTGCTTGGGGGCTCGCGACTCGTCAACATTTTCTATTTGATTTTTCAACGCGACTACTTGTCTGATTCGCTGACTACGATCGTCGATAAACCCCGAAATGTGTCGTGTACGTCAGTACGACGTTAGATAACGTAACGAGTACATCGTTTAAACATCAGCATCTAGACTGTGCACGAATGCGAGTCAATAGAACGTTTCAATAGAAGACGATGTAAATGGTAGGCATTCATTGGAGCTATCATGCGGGCGAAAGGAGAGCATCCGAGTGTGATACGGAACTTTTTCATTTGGATTCGAGCTGAACCAGTTCAAAACTTAAATATTCGCTCACGTGGTCGTGTCATAGAAAGTCGACTATAATCGACTGGGCTACAGAGAAAAAAAATGAGAGAAGCTTGCGAAGGTCTAAAATGTTTATCGGTGATTAAGGGAAGTGCAGGATCATCGTGCCGCAATATCGTGAACGTTGCTCGAAGTATCGAGACGATCTATTGTGGCCGAGCCATCGAACGAAATTAATCAAGCTAAACTCTGCGAATTGGCACGGCCTCTTTTGCAGAAAGACGGTCCATCCAACACCCTCGGCTATATACTTCGGGATGTTCGTCCGCACATCCCACGTGGCTACATGTACACGCTGCACGACATTGGCCTCGTGATCAACAAACTGATGGGTGGTGCCTATCGGTCGCAGTACACGCGCAAGGAGTTTCGCTTCCTATACACGCGCGTAATGAAACGCTCGGGTGGCTTCCAGCAGCATCACGCTCATCGCAACAGCTGTGCCATCGCGCTCAACAATCGATCGTTTTCCGGATCGGCTGGCAAGTCCACCATGAGCTTACTGGCCGAAACTATACCTGCCACTCAGGACACTGCACTCTTCGATTTCCCATTCAACGAGCTACTCATCTGGGCCGTACTCACGAAAAGACAGCAGATGGCATTGCTCATGTGGCAACACGGTGAAGAAGCTTTGGCCAAGGCACTCGTGGCTCTCAAATTGTACAAAGCGATGGCACACGAAGCTGCCGAGGATGACCTCGAGACCGAGGTTTACGACGAGCTCAAGGGATACGGCAAAGAGTTCGAGAATATCGGTAAGTACTTTTATCGAGCCGATCGAGGGCTTCCAATTTCATTTTTATCGCCGCCTCGCCCTCATCAGTCTCCGTTTTCCCGCGCGTTTCCTCCATTTCCTTTGTTAGCTCGCTTCGCGCTGTTTGTCGCGAAATCCCAATCGCGCAATTTGCAATAAAAACCTTGGAAAGATTCGCGCTAACGATCGCAAATACGTTCGCTTTTCTTTTTATCGCTTGAAAGAAGATGGACTAGTAGCGTGGGAAGCGAGCTGATAGCCGGGCAAGCACATTTAAATGCGACCTTTAGTCCGCGTGTTTCAGCAAGATAAACTATTCAAAGCGCGCAAAATGTATTTTAGCGAAGTTCTTCTTAAAATCCAAGCGGCAGCTTACACTCGCCACGCGTGATAAGCGTACTCGTGAAAATGATAGGAGAGAAAAATGTCGATATTGGCTTTCCTAAGATGTATGATTAATATTAATAATATCCAATATGCCCCGCAGCTTTGGAATTACTGGACTATTGCTATCGGCAAGACGACGATCTGACGCAACAGTTGTTGACGTCAGAGCTGAAAAATTGGTCTGGACAAACATGCCTTTCGCTTGCAGTGACGGCCAATCATCGAGCTCTTCTCGCGCACCCCTGCAGTCAGATTATTTTGGCAGATCTGTGGATGGGTGGACTGCGTACTCGCAAAAGCACCAACTTCAAGGTATATCAACTTGCAATCGCACATGCGCTCAATTTAAATCTCTGCCTTTCTTCTCTGGTTTTCGCATGAAAGATATTTTTTGCAACTTTCCTCCGAGTTTTCTTGATGATAAATTAGGTCACGAGCTCTTCGGGTGAAGCTTTACGTTCGGCTACGGAGAGAAACTGCGAATTGCAAATTAATTCAAGCAATTTTTTTAATTACAAACCTTACAGGTGATACTCGGACTATTCTTTCCGGTTTACATAACTTACCTCGAATTCAAGAGCCGCGAAGAGCTGCAATTGATGCCGCAGACAGCCGAGGAGCATCTTATCGCGCTCGAGGACGAAAATGAGGACAGTGAGTCAGAGCAAGGAACCCCAGCTGGACCAGACGTCGAGGTAACGTATTGCATATTAATGCATCCCCTTCTGAATCTCATTTTATCGGGGGATTACGGTGATTTTTCACAAAAACGGGAGCAGAGAAAGAAGCATTCTCATGAATATCCATAGATTTTTCCGTTGTTTTTTTAATATCCTTTAGATGTATGAGAATTCCACAAAAGTATCGATTTTCTTTTAACCTAGAGCCTCTTTAAGTTAAAACTTATCTATTTGAGATTTCTTTTGATACCGTGAAACGTCAATAAGCCGCTAAAAAATGTAGCTCTCCATAATGGAAATAATGAGGAGTACTCAAGTTACTCAAGGAAAATCATCGGTAATCCATTCGGAGTTTAATCGTGCGCGAATGAAAAGTTGCGGAGACGTCTTCTGCACTTAATATGATATTGACAAGTGAATTAGCGCCTCGTTAAGGGAATTTCAAAGTGTAAAAAAGATCTCTTTTCACCACGGAATAAGAAATGCGCTTGCGCGTCATTGTTGGTCTTTCCTCTTCCTTTTCATTCAGTTGGGAATTTTCTTTTTCTTTCTATGCACAAAGCTCATGATGGATACAAGAAAAATCGTTTTATACATTTATTTTTTCTTTTTAGATGATCGTATGGGACTTTTTTTTATTCTACGCTATAAATTATCCTTTGCAAATGCTCGTATCCTTAGTAATACATTGAAAAAAGCCGATTGAAGCTGGTTTATACTTATTTGCGCTTTTAACTGACCATACGCACTCTGCAGCTAATTAAAAAATTACGTAGTTAATGCTATAAAGTAGTATGCGGGTACTAATAAAGGGGAACTATTTCTAACATACAATAGCACCTGTTGTAATATTGAGAGCCGTAAGTGGTTACTTTGATATTTATCGGTTTCGTCGGTTAATAACGACCTGATTACAATGAAATACATGACCTAAATTGAAATGTCACAAATAATATTTTGGAAAATATTAGATAATCCAAAAGAAATAGCAGCATATCCTGACTTAAAAATCTTGATGAAAAATGTAGATTGAAAGATGAAAAAACTTTTGAACCCGCACAGAAAAAATTTCATCACGCTAATGTTGTTGAGCCATATTATAAAAAATTAAACCACAGAAAGCTCTCGGCATATACATGTCTCAATATAAAAAAGCTGTTGAAAGAGTCACTAAAAAACAATAATCCTCGTAGCACAACGCTTTCGATAAAAAAAAAAAAGAAAAAAAACGAAAACAAGTTCAACTATAAGTGGTGAAAGAGAACCTAGTTGTTATCTTTGGGGTTGCGTCCCTCGGCGCATTGGTGTTTTTTAGAAACAGCCGGTGTGCAGGAGCCTGAGTATTCGCTACAAAGCCAGCAGCCAGCAAGGCGCCAAGGTATACAAACCTTAACCACCGCTTTTACTACTCTTTTCTCTTGCTCTTTCTTCGCACACGCAAACTCACGGATTCATCTACCTCTCTTCCGTCCATCCGCTGCTCTCGCTCCGTCGGCTCGGTTTATGTTTATTGCCATCGCCGCCTGGGCTCTGAGAGCGATAAGAATAATAACGATCGATTGCTGCCCTCTCACACACGCATCCTTGCACGCCAGGTTTTTATGTGACCGAACACGGCTTTACTTATCGCTACCGTACATCTACCAGCTTTTATTTTCTCTGCCAGCTGCAAGTATATGTGCGTATGTATGTGCGTGTGCTTGTACAGTTCGAGCGATGTGCGCCAACGCTTTTGCTACGCTGTCGTTCTTGCGCGTGATTAACGAAAAGCTTTTACGAGCGATTTTGCAAATCGCGTGCTTTTAATAAAATCGAAGACTATATCGTTCGTTTCTTCGTTCTACCGAGATCTTTTTGTATAACACACCGAGCAACAGGTGTATTGTTGTCTGTCATAGAGTAATGGCTTTTCATAAACGGTTCGTTGATTGCAAGACGCCCTAAGAATGTCGTGCCGGCATTTCGAAGTATCATAAGTAAATTTTGGCCAATTAGTAAAAGTCGACGTGCGCAATTTCAAAATACGCAGGTGAGATTGGGCTTTCAGAGTCGTCGTTACGCGAAACTTGGAATGTTTTATCGCTAATGTTTTGCTGAAAGTACTGCAACTACTCTATTTGCTACTTAAAAATACACGTGCCCTAGTTTTAAGAACCCCCAACGCACGTCGCTAACGCGAAAATATTTATACATGTGCCGCTGATATTCATTGCCATTTCCGTTTGTCTACCTTTATCTCGATCTGCTGTACATGACTATCGAGAAATATTTGTGTCGCCAAAGCTTTGAGACTTGTTTTTCTGCTATATACATATTTATCTCTCCGATATAGATTAAACAATATGCATCAGCGTTTGTCACGCTGATGCTAACTTATATTTAGACGTTTTTATATGTACTTATTCACAATATCAACAAATTTCTTCCATCGGAATAAGCAATTAATGTTATGACTATCACTGTACTATCTATAACTTTATCGTACCATAACACGGCAATTCTTTTGATTATTTCCAAATAGAATTGTAAATAATATATATATATATATATGCGCATATATATATATATATATGCGTCTCTCCGGATGCACTACATCGAATTTTTTTATGTATCCGGGTCACATTTGATTCTTCGTTTTCGCTGTTCAATCGTTAACTTTGTGAAATAAAAATGAACCTAGGGATTTTATCGTACCATACAGTTTTGAACTAAATGGATTAGAGGTACTTTTTTATTTGCGACTTTTCGCCGCGGAATACATAACGAAGTTTAGTTGACATACGGACGCGGCTAGTTTTTAAATAATTCGTAACCAGCAGACGCTGAAGTCATCGAGATTACAAAGACCAGTTCGAGTATTAAGCGCTCTTTCTCAACACCAGCTAATTCAGTCGGTTATTTATTGTATAACGCTTTAACGAACCTTTCAACAATAACGAGTTATACCGCTTGACATACTTTTTCTTCCGACAATTGAAGCTCGCGAAAAGAAGTTTGAATTGCATCCAACGAAAATTCGATGTAGTGGCGAAGCGATGCTTATAATTGTCCAAATATCTAGCGAGACAGATAAGAAAAGAACAGAGATAAAGAAAAAAAACGTGTGACAATCGCCTGAGTGTACTGCTACAGCAGCCTTTCGGGGGCGCTTTGTGTTTGTCTGTGGTGGTATAGGCTCTGATCGGCAGCGAACACAGCGCAGCCGTGCCCAAGGAGACAATCGTCCACGAGAATGGCAAAGTGTTGACCGACAACGATGAGGGCAATCATCGCTCGTACGGCATGCTGTCCGACTATTATGACAATAAGAACAGCCGACCGCTAAGACTGAAGAAGAAACTGTACGAGTTCTACACTGCACCTATCGCCAAGTTTTGGGCCAATGCTGTCAGTATACATTTGAATTTTTCTTCCCTTATTTCTCTCGATCAAATTCAAATGCACGTCATTCGTCCGGCATTTCAATTTTATTTTGTTTTTCCATCGAATGCAAGCGGGTCGATCGAAGTTCGCTGTCTAAAGCTCTTTTTAATTTTTTACGCGCAACGACACCAATATTTTCCAACTTCGCGCTTAATCTAATAAGCACAGTGTTCGCAGTCTGAGAGGAAAAATGCAATTGCGTTACTCTAAATTGCATATCTCCGTGGGTCCGTTATCGTGTATATTCCCAGCGCAACTTCTATTGACTTGTGACGATGGCCTTAGTCCATCATAAACATCAAACCGATTCAGCGACAGGAAACTCGGGAGTAGTATAGCAATGTATGTTCCAGCACACCTGCGGGGGGTCCGTAACCCTTTGACCCCACCGGGCTTAACCCTTTGGACCCCCTGGCTATGTTAATAATAATTATTATTGTTAACAATTATTATTAACAATATTCGTGGGGGGTCCCTTGGTTTAACCCTTTGATTCCCTGGCCTCTATCCCTTCTATGTTAATTATTATTATTATTATTAATGTTAATAATTATTTATAATTTTTGAGGAAGGTTACTAGGGCTCCTAGTCCCTAGGGACCCTATACCTAGAGCTTTTAGTCTAATTAAATTTAAATGTTTTTTTTTTTTTTTTTTAAAAAGTTATAAATATATATTATTGACAATTTACATGCTACATTGAGAATGAAACGAATAGAAAATAGCGAAGATTTTTTGAAAAAAATGAAGAGACAGACCGGAGAATCGAACCGGAGTCCTCTGGGTTGGCAGGCTAGCGTTCTACCACTAGAGCCAATGCCACATGTACCTTAGAGGATGCATATTGTGTATATTAGCTACACACGCATACATTTGGTATAGGGCCCGAGCGTGCGGAGGAGGAGGAGGGGAGCGCATGCTGTCTATAGTTCTGGCCTGATGGGGGTGCGCTACTATAGCAGTTTTAAATGTATGCTCTCTCTCTCTCTAGCTCTGACTCAGCGTGGTCCACAGTGCGAGGAGGAGGGGAGCGTATGCTGTCTATAGTTCTGACCTGACGGGGATGCGCTACTATAGTAGTAGTAAACGTGCGCTCTCTCTCTTTCTCTCTCTGTCTCTCTCTCTCCTACGCTCTAGCTAAGCGTGGACCATGATGTGCGGAGGGGAGCGTATGCTGTCTATAGTCAACACGTGCTCTCTCCACGAAGGGAACTGTTTTCGTGAGAATGCTAGAGACTATGAATGCAGTCGCTCGACTGACACCTCCTTGAGATGTTCCTCCTAAACATCTCTGCTAGGAGAGAACCTTATTCTCATCCATTCACCCTTTCTTACAATCGTTATGATTATTTTACTATTTAAATAAGCATACATTTATTATTTATTTAATATTTATTATTTTTAATTATACATTGAATAGAGTACACTTTGTCTATAATCTTTATGTTCAGTGTCTGACATAGCTATTTTTAAATATTCAGTTGAATTTTTATATGAATTATAGTCATCTGTAAATCTTTCGACTGTGTCGATCCCTTTTGATTTTGCTTGTTTTTGTCTTTCCATCATCCAATCGTGTATCTTTTGTGTATTTACTGCAGCACATACTATATTCTCGCCATTCTGACTATGATATATACATGATGGTTTAAATTTAAGACTTAAATCTTCCAATCGCGGACATCTCATTTCAGTTTCGATATCTAAAATATTTCTGTAATTAAAAAAAAAAAAAAACTAATTAAATTCGAATTTAGAATTTTGTACTATTGTATATTATTTGAACCTACTTTTCAGGAATAATTTTTTTAAGCCATTGCTTCTTTTGTAATCCTTTCACATAAATATTTCTACAATTATGTAAATGACTACGTATAGTACAATTTAAAAAATTATATGGTAAAATACCATTTCTCCATAATATACCTATAAAATTGATTTTATTAAATATTTCAAATAAAATCAATGTTAATTAACGATAATTAAAATAAATACCATGATGATGTAATTCCAACCACTTATTAACACTTTGATATTCAATAGACAGTTTGAGCCAATGATATGGAGGTTTAAAAAGTAGTACTGTAGGTGAAGTATTAGAACATACTGGTAAATAGGCAAACTCCTTACAAATAAAAGTATTATTGAGACTCTGAAAGCCTTGAATATCTAAAATATAGTCCATCATTCTCTATGATATGTGAGCTGAATCGTATCTCAAAGCAATAATGACTATATTTTTATTCTGAAGATCTATATATAAACCCTTTAATACTAAATTAATAAGTTAGATGGTGCTACAGTCGGTTCACCCCCACTCTTTCGTTTGAGCTAACCCTTCCATATACTGCCTACAGCGCCCACACTTTGTAGGCAGCGCCCTCAGTTTGCTGACAGCGCCCTCACTTAACCTTTAAAAGCAGCTTTGGCCTAGCAAAAGAGCGCAGTCTCTCGAGACAGCCTGCGAGCTAAGCTTGCCTTACCTTACGCCATTTGCAAGTAGTTCCTCAGTAGTTAGTTGAATCCTTATTGATTTGTTAAACAAATCAATATTCATTACCAACTAAGAACAAGTTCATTTTAGAGCTGTTCACTACCTTTTCCATCCTTTCATCATAATAATCCTTTATACAACTATAGACAAGTGACTGTACAAGACAATAAAACTAGATAACTAACAACATGACTTCTATCGCCTATTTTGAAGAAACAATTAAAAATTTATGGAAAGCTTATAACCATTCGAACGATTTAGATATAGACGATTGTATTAGATGGAGAAATCTAACAGTTAATGCTATAATTTCAATTAATGAATTTATGAAACGATCTGATTTAAGTAGAGCAATTCGACAAAGGTGTCAAACTTGTGCTTGTCATTTGAATTCTATTGAAGTCAATTTAAGTAAAACTATAAAAGTTGGTGGAAGTATACAACCATTAACAGCTATTCAGGATGAAATTCTAGGAGATGGAGTTGTTTGGAGACCAATTCATTCAGCCTTTGAAAATCGAATTAGTACAGTCTGTATAGTTAATCAACATCATTTAGATATAAAAACATTTCTAGTTGCCGCAAATCAACTATTACAAATTAAAATACCTCAATTTCTTGCTATCCATAATAACTTAAAAATAAATACAGAAATGGCATCACAATTTATCATAAAGAAAAATCAAGAAGAAGATATTCAAATCAAGTATTTCAATACAGAAAATGTTTGCATTTATAAGACTACTGATCTTGATAGATGGTTTCAAAATAACGTTAAAGATATTATACTTAAACAAATCGAAGAATTTCAAGAAAGAGACTCAGGCTGGTCGTTAAAAACTATTGTCGGTCTCACTATTAATATAAATAAGTATAATCCACTTAAACCATGCTCGTATATACCATTACCGTCAAGCATAGATAATAAAAGAGCCTGTGTTAATGTAAAAAATGAAGACAATGAATGTTTTAAATGGGCTATACTTTCATGCCTTCATCCAGTTGCAAGAAATCCAAACAGAGTAATTAAGTACAAGCCCTATGAGAATGAACTGAATTTTGATGGTATAAGCTTCCCTGTAAAAATAAAAAGTATTCCTAAATTTGAAAAGTTGAATAATATAAGTGTAAATTTATATATACTAAAAAAATATGGATCGAAATATGAAGTCTCACCGTGCTATATAACGAAATTAAAACAAACTAAACATGTGAACTTACTCTTAATACAAAACGAATATATTGATGAAAATGAGACTAATAGACCACAAATATCAATAGATGATGAAAAATTCAAATTAGAAACTCACTACGTATGGATTAAAACTTTATCTGCTCTCCTTCGTAGACAAGTTACTCAACATACTGAAAAAATTTATCTTTGCGAACGTTGCCTTCATTATTTTACTAACAAGGAAAATTTGAAATCTCATGAAGTTGACTGTTCCAAAATAAATAAGTGTCGGATTAATTTACCTGACGATGCTACTTTAGAATTTAAAAATTTTAAACATAAAGAGGAAGTTCCATTTATTATATACGCGGATTTTGAATGTCTGTTAAAACCTATAGAAGATCCTAATAGAAATCTCAATGTTAAGAGACATAATTTCCAAGAACATGAAGCCTATAGCATTGGATTATATATAAAATGCCGTTATGATGATAGTAAGTCGATATATAAGTCATATAGAAAAAAATTAAATGAAGACGAATCACCAGCATCATGGTTTATAAAGCAATTGAAGTCCCTAGTGATTGAGTTAGAAAAGATATATAATAATGCAATAAAAATGGATTTATCATTTATTAATGAACGGACATTCCAAACGGCAAGAAGATGTCATATTTGCAACCAATATTTTCAAGATAACCAAAAACGAGTTCGTGATCATTGTCATTTAACAGGAAAATTTAGAGGTGCAGCTCACAATCATTGCAATTTGAATTATAAAAATGCTGCTTTCATACCAGTCGTATTTCATAACTTTACAGGCTATGACTCACATTTTATTATAACAGAAATTGCTACTAACTCAGAATTTGAAGGAAAGATCTCTGTTCTCGCTGAAAACAAGGAGCGATACATATCCTTCACAAAAGAAGTTGCAAACAGTCGAATTAGCTTTCGTTTCATTGATTCCTTTCGATTTATGCCTACATCTCTAGATAAATTAGCATATTATTTACCTCAGCTAGATATTGTACAGAGAGAATTTCAGAAAGATAATTATACTTTAGAAGAGATTAATTTACTCAAAAGAAAAGGAGTTTTCCCATATGAATACATAGAAAATTTAGATAGACTAACTGAGACAGAGTTACCATCTATTGAAAAATTTCATAGTCAATTGACAGATAGTGATATTCCTACTGAAGAATATAAGCATGCTCAAAACGTATGGAATATTTTCGGTAGTATTTGGAAGAAAATAGATTTAGGAATGTATTCTGATCTCTATCTGAAAACTGATGTACTTTTACTAGCTGATATTTTTGAGAATTTTCGATCAACCTGTAAGAATGCATATGATCTCGATCCTGCTCATTATTACACTACTCCTGGATTAACATGGGACGCGATGTTAAAATATACAAATATGAAGCTTGAACTATTAACAGATATAGATATGGTTTTATTCATTCAAAAAGGTATTCGTGGAGGTATTAGTCAATGCTGCAATAGATTTTCAAAAGCAAACAATAAATATATGGGTGAAGAATTCAATAAGGATGAGCCAAACAAATTTTTAATGTATTATGACGTAAACAACCTTTATGGTTGGGCTATGACTCAATCACTACCATTTGAGGGCTTCAAATGGGTTTCAAATGTGGATATGTCAAATTTTTTCAATATCTCTGATGATAGCGACGTAGGCTATATTTTAGAAGTAGATCTAGAGTATCCACAAGAGCTGCATGATGAACATAAAGACCTACCTCTTTGTCCTGAACATACTAAACCACCCGGATCAAAACAGAAAAAACTTTTGACAACGCTTTATGATAAAGAACGATACGTTATTCATTATAGAGCGTTAAAACAAGCTCTCAAATATGGACTAAAACTCAAAAAGATATATAGAGCGCTAGAATTCAAACAAAAACAATGGCTGAAACCATATGTTGATTTAAATACTGAAAAAAGAAAGCAAGCTAAAAATGAGTTTGAAAAATTATTTTACAAGCTTATGATTAATGCAGTATATGGAAAAACAATGGAAGACGAAAGAAAACGAAAAGATGTCAAACTGATCAATCAATGGGGTGGTAGATATGGCGCTGAAGCTCGAATTGCCCAACCAAATTTCCATAGTAGTTCCATCTTTCATGAAAATTTAGCTGCTATTCAATTATCTCAGACAACTATCAGTATTAAAAAACCTATATACATCGGTCTATGTGTATTAGATCTTTCAAAAACATTAGTCTATGACTTTCATTATGGTTACATGAAGCAACGTATTGGTGAAAAATGTAAATTACTTTATACTGATACTGACAGCCTTATTTATGAAATTCAAGATGTCGATATGTATGAGATCATGAAAGTAGACATTGATAAATTTGACACATCGGACTATCCTGCTGATAATCAATTTGGAATGCCTCTAGCTAACAAAAAAGTTCTTGGTGTTATGAAGGATGAGTGCAATGCTGCTATTATGAGGGAGTACATTGGGTTACGAAGTAAACTATACAGTATTGAAATAATAAATAAGGATCCCTTAAAAAAGGCAAAAGGAGTGAAAAAACATACAGTAAAAAATACAATAACTCATTCAGATTATCGAAGGTGTTTAAACGAAATGGAAATTATTAAACGTACTCAATGTAATATTCGATCTAAATTACATCAAGTATTAACAGAGAGAGAGGAAAAGACAGCACTAAGCCCTCATGATGATAAACGATGTATTTTTTATAATAATCCGGACACACTTCCGTGGGGGCATTATAAAACTCTCGAAATTGCCGAAATGAAAGAAAGAGTTGAACAATTACGAAGAAAGAGGTATAGAGAAGAAGACGAAGTGATAGAACAAAATAGTAATATGAAAAGATTCAGATTTGAAGAAAATAATTCTAGAGGGCAGCACTAGCGAAAGAATTCTACTCCTTCGACAGTTACTAGATGGCGCTGATGACTTGTAATGGAGAGGGAGAAACAATGGATATCCGAGTCTACAGAGTGGGAGAATGGTTTTAGATGAAGAATCATGAGAGAGGGGAGACTGAAAGAGAGGGAAGCGGCGACGGCGGCTTGAGCTTTAAGAGTGGGGATGCCACTTATAAAACTAAGAGCTCACTCTTGTTCCAAACAGTTGCTCAGCTCTCACTCAAGCAACAGTCTTACCTCTAATACGTCTTCCACTAACTATTGAAACAAGTAAGATGTTTAAATAATTTTAGTTTATTAATACCTTAGTAATAAATAAAATAAATAAATAATTCTTTGATTTTTTATTTTACAGAATGGATTTCTCAGCAATAAATAAAATTTCGAAGACGACTTTCCTTCCTCGGAAGGCGATGTCCCAATTAACATCAAACACGTTATACCAAGTAACAAAAGTTAGATCATTAACAACAAAATATGGATTCAGCGTTGTTATTACAGTTGACGACGAATTTGATGTGTTCCTGCCTAAAAGGGTTAACCTTGTACTCGAAAAAGATGAAGAAATGTTGAACAATCTACATCAGACTAGTGAGAAGGATGAATTATTTATTTACCATATTGTCGGTTCAAACTTCGAATTTAAACATAATTGTATTTTCAATGAATAGTAATTAAATGTATTATAATACTAATGTAAATAGCTACACTATGAATAATAAAAAAAAAATATATCTAATTAAATAGTCTTTTTTCCTTTATTTAACTATCCTCTTATTTCCTTTTGTGGAGAGGTAAAAAAAGTTCTTAATGTAGCCCTTTCCATTGAATTTCATCTCAATGTAAAGGTGACTCATGAGCGTTGATTCGAAAGGAAGTACCTCACAGGTGAGAGCGAAGGTTGGGGCTCTCACTATTCCTATAATTAACCTTAAGTTCCGATAGAGGGCAGTCATTCGAGTTCTAATATATTTATAAGAAGAATGCATAGTTTGCTTTACCATCATTCAGTGAGAAGAAATAGCTATAGCAAGACTATCCTCTTGTGGTTCATCATGGCGCCTATTAGAAGAAACAAGAAGAGCATTCGCGCTTCGAAGTATGTATGGTTCTCAGATAATATTCAAATTCATCATCTTCCTATTGAAGACAAAGACTCGAGAAAAGGAGTGTGGGAGCAGGTTGCACGAGATCGAGAACGCTTCCAACGTCGTATTATGCAACTAAGTAGTATAATATCGCGAGCACTATTTAAAAAACGTATAATAATGATGAATCATATTCTTGAACCTATACTAAAAAATCATTGTATAGTATATACACTTAACAAACTAAAAATCTAAGTGGAGGTGGAAGAAGCAGCAAGTGGAGGTGGAAGAAGTAGCAAGTGGAGGTGGAAGAAGTAGCAAGTGGAGGGAGGCGGCCGTGCCGGCTAGAAAAAGTGTAGGTGGGGAAAAGGTCTTAAGAGAGAGAGAAGAGCTCGGAAAACGTCATTCTGTTAGAAGAATCATTACCAGTAGTATCCACTTCCTTCTCCACTATTCTCAAGTCTTCGATAGCAAGATGGACTTAGAAATGTTAAATAAAATAGCTATGAAGCCCTTTGATCCACTACCGGAGAAAAATCATTATGAACTTGAAGAAAATCGTTGTTATTTAGTAACAAACTTTAAGGAAGAAGATAACAATCGAATCATTCTCGAGCTCGATTGTGAATTCCAACTTATTTTACCAGATCGAATTTCAAGAGCCATCATGAAACATTATGATCTTTATATATTACTTTCAGATCATGTACAAAAATATTGTTTACAGATTGAATATCATAGCGCTGGTAGATTTCAATTTATTATTTAATGTAACATCAATGTATCTTTATTTCAATAAAGTATGTACAATAAATTTATTATAAAATATATTGTGGAGAGGTAAATGAGTCACAGGTGTTTCTACTAAAGCAGGTTTCGACTTGTTCTAATGGACTCACAAGTGATGATGTTCAAATGGAAGTACCTCACAGGTGAGAGCGAAGGTTGGGGCTCTTACCATTAAAATAAAACAAAAATTATTTATTATTATTGTGATATTTATTTGAATAAAATTTACTTTACATAAACGTCTTTATTCTTTCATATGTATAAAGTCTTATCTATCCATGAATTGTGTGAATTGTCGAATCCCAACCATTTAACGTATACTTGATTACCACGTTTCCTTAAAACTTTTTCAATGAGATATACATCAGGATACATAGCTTTCTGTAGTTCTTGCTCGTAAAAACCTCCAACAATTGGATTGCCTTTATAATCTCTTAAATGATAAGTGATAGGCTTTGTCTTCGCAACTTTTTGAATAGTAAAAATCTCAGTAGACCAGTTAGGAGTGTATCCTTTTTCGAAAACGTGTTTAGACTTGCTCACACGTACTTTATCGCCTACTTGAAATTTAGGGCTCTTAACGAAAAGACGTCGGTCGTAAGAGAATCGTCTCAACACCTGCATTTCATTCTCTTTAGTTACGTCTTTTGGCTTCATATCTATCGTACGATGTTTTCGATTATTGTAAGATTTCAATAAATCAGCTAGAATGTTGATCCATTTGTAATTTCCTTGAAGACTGAATTTTTTCCACATGACATTTTTTAGCGTGCGATTGAAACGTTCACAAATAGTTGCCTTAAGATTGCTATAAGTAGAATAAAGGTTTATTTTATATTTTTTCATTAAACTTTGAAAATTTGTATTGTAGAACTCTTTGCCTCTATCCACTTGGAGATTTTTAGGAATGCGTCCCTTTTTTAATACAGACTCCATTGCGTTAGTGACATCTGTAGCAGTTTTCTGTTTTACTGGAACTCCCCAAGCATATTTAGAGAACGTATCTATAATAGTTAACAGATAGCGAAAACCTTTATTCTCTCTAGAATAGTTTTGCATCTCAACAAGATCAGCTTGCCACGTCTCATCTATTCCGCGTATATCGACTTTTCGACGAGGATAGTTTCGACGTGCTGGTTTGTGTAACTCATCCACCACTCTTTGATGTTTCATTTTAAAGTTTTTTTTTTAAAATTTCAAACGGTCCAATTTTTGTAAAAATGTCTAACGGTCCAATAGTTTTTTCTATCACTTTCTCTTTCTGTTTCTCTTTATGATTACTAATATTATCTTTTTCTAACTTAGCAATAATTACTTGATGCTTTACTAATTCTAATCTTATTGCATCCAATGATTTTGAGAGATCATTTATCATACTCGTAAGCGTAGTAACGTTAGGTATAATAGTTTTTTGCAACGTTCGTAAGTTTACAGCATCGTTACTCTCCTGAGGATCGGCTATATAACAAATTCTTTTGTCATTCGCGTCGTATTGTCCGTCTTTAGTGATATTATACCCTATACCAGGAGGACCTTGATTACCCTCCTTTTTTTTCAATGTACGTCCAAACACATCAACACTCATTTTATTACTGAGGAATATTTAGAATTGTTTTAATATATATAGCCAGCTTCACGTAATTCTTCAATGATTGAATGAATTTCATTAATATGACTAGGATTACCAGCGGTTTGTTCGGCGATAAGCAATCTCAATCGATCAACGAGCTCGTTTGGATCATCCCAATATACATAATCAAATAATGTTCCTTTTCTTGCTATTTTATAGTTAGGAAAAAGACCTCTTCCATCAATAGTCAATTTTCGCTTCTTAGCACTACCACTTAAAGATAAATTTGGACCAATATACTTTTTGAATTTATTTACATGCTTATTGCGATATTCTCCATTTGTTTCATATCTCTTACGATGAGCGTTAGTGATTTCAAGAATTTTTATATAATTTTCAATATCTGATGAACAGATTAATTTAGAATTAGGTTCTTTACGAAAGAGAAGTTCCATTAATCCAGATGTCTTGCTGAATGCTTTATCATTCACAGTCACATTATCGTTTTGGAAAGAAATTGGAGAATTGCCTATGACATATGTATTTTCATGCAAGCGAACGCCAAATGTCTTGTCTAAATTACTTTTCTGTTGCGGTTCATGCAATAGTCGAATATAGTTTCCTACAATCGAGTCATCCAATAGCTGTTTTTGTTGTTTTGAACTAACATTGTCTAAATTTATTGCGGTTCTATCAAGTGTTGATTCACTAGTCTTACTAAATTCATCTTCATCACCATCATCAGTAATAGACATAGCGGATTCAAATGTAGAATCAAGCGGATGTAATGTTGAATTTAAGTCATTAACAGTACTATTGAAATATCGAGATTTATAGGGAGTGTCAGCTGTTGTTTTTGACTTGAAAACTTTATCGAACGTAATTTTCTTCTCCTTGTTCGTTTCCTGTTCAGTATTATCGTTAGTTTTATCAATAGCTACCTCCACAAGTTTCTTCAATGGATCAACCATAGGTTTAAAAGTTTCATTCAATGTATTTTCTAAATCAGCTTTGTCACGTTTTATTAGTTGATACTTACGTCTGATGGCATCACGAGCCTCAGATAATTGCTCGAGCATCTTCTTTTCTTTTTCAAAATTAGCCATGTTGACGCTTGCAGTTTCTAAAGTTAAATAATCTTCATTCGTTCACTCCGTTATATTTATAGCAAAAGAATCGAATCCTTTTCTATACCGTCCATGATTGATTGGTCTATCTCTATCAATAACTATAAATCCATGATTATCGTCTCTCCAACATTTTGAACAAATTACTTTAAACTTCTCAAAAGTCATATCTGAGTTAACATGATCATTATAAATATGTTTAATATTCACGTCATCTTGTCGAAACAAAACTAGTAAATTCACATTATCTCGAATGAGATGCTTCGGTATGCGAGCGTATGATTGACAGAGATAGAAACTATCTACCTTTTTATGTCTTCCCATACAGAAGAATGCTCTCACGTTGTCCTGCTTTTCAGTGGCTATATCGTCAAAAATCATGATGGAATTTGGATTAGCTTTATTCGGTGAAACAACTGCCTCATGCTCGCTGAAGGCATAATACTGTATACCATCAATCGGTTCCAATAAATCTTTTAAAAACTTATACTTTGGTTGATTGAGAGACTTTGAATAAACATAAATGTTTTCAAATCTAAGTCCATTAGGATGTGTGATTAGTGTTAGCAAACAGTTAGTTTTCCCACAGTTACTAGGACCACAGAAAACTGCTCGTATACTGTCAGGCAGTAGTTCACCATGTCTTTTTTCTCGTTTTTCCGTCTCAACCACATTATCAAAATTTATGACTTGCAACTTAAGTGGTTGCTCTTTGAAGTCCATATTGTTTTCTATTCACCGATCGAAGGACGAATGAGACTACTAACTATAAAAAGACTGTTTATATATTTTTAGTTTCATTAAGACTTTGTCTTCTGATGAGGTATGATCAATTGTTACAAAAGAAAGACTGGTGGTGCTGGCTTAGTGAATAAGATCATTAATAACTTACCATTCGAAGCTCATTTGCCTGGTTATCAGTATTGCGGACCGGGAACTAAATTGAAAAAACGACTTGCTCGTGGTGATCCTGGAAAAAATCCGCTAGACGCTGCTTGTAAAGATCACGATATTGCTTATTCTCAAAATCGAGAGAACATTGAGGCGAGAAACGAAGCCGACAAAATTCTAGCTAAACAAGCCTGGGATAGAGTGCAAGCGAAAGATAGTAGTTTTGGTGAGAAAGTTGCTGCATTTGCTGTAGCCAACATAATGAAAGTTAAAAGTAAACTTGGTATGGGTGTTAAAATTTTAAAACGAGGAAAGAAACGAGGTAAGGGATTAAAAAATCGCCAACAACGACGACAGCGACGAAAGACACATGTAAAAAGGAAAAATCTATCAATTGCAATGAAAAAAATTATTAACGCTGCCTCGAGAAGTGTTGTTCCTAGTAATAAATCACTCTTTGTCATTCGTTCGGCTATAAAAGGCGCTAAAGAAGCTGTGAAGAAGGCTGGAGGAAGAAGAAAAATAAATGTTCCTCGTATTCTACCAATTCCTAGTAAAGTGGGTGGAGCTCTTCCTTTTTTAATTCCATTATTTGCCGCTTTGAGCGCCACTGGAGCTTTAGCTGGAGGAGCTGCTTCAATAGCAAAAGCCGTTAACAGTGCTAAGGCCGCTCAAAATGAATTGAAAGAGGCTCATAGACACAATAAAACTATGGAAGCTATTGCTATTGGTAAAGGACTTTATTTGAAACCACATCGTAAAGGTTATGGTCTTCATCTGAAACCATATTCAAGTGGAAAAGGTTTAAAAAAAAAAAGCTCGAAATAACTTTACCTAATCGAGCACTGACAGATCATGATATAAGAAAATATGCTAAAATACTAAAAATTGTAAATTTTCGAGGTGTTTTTATGCGTGATGCTCTACCGACCGATGGGCCTCGATATCAAGAGACAGCTATTGTAAATTTGGATAATAAACGGGGGCCAGGTACTCATTGGGTAGCATATAAAAAGAAAGGCGATGAGGTTATGTATTTTGATAGTTTTGGTAATCTACAGCCGCCTATAGATCTATTGCTTTATCTCAAAGTTAATAGAATCATGTATAATTATATTAGATATCAAGATTTTAATACATATAATTGCGGCCATCTTTGTCTCAAATTTCTTTTAAACAAACTATAGAAAAGACGACTAGTATATAAAATACTCATTCAAAGAATGACTGTCATTTGATATGAATCTGTCATGGAGAATACACTAACATTGAGTCTCTCGGGAACATCATCCGTACTCGAATCATATTATTTTCCACCGATCGAATTGATAGCAAACAAAAAATACGTTCTTGGTCTAGTTGAGCTATTGACATTTAATTCAATACCAAACATTGACGTTGGTTGTAATAAATTTTACGTTGAAGGTCAAGAAGCTATCACTTTACCGACTGGTAGCTACGAAATAGAAGATATTGAAAGCTTTCTTATAGACGAATTAGCACCTAAAGGTATATCGTTTAGCCTAAAACCAAATAATAATACTTTACGTAGTGTCATTCGGTGCAGTCAAAAAATACATTTTGAACCAGAAGATTCTATTGGATCAATTTTAGGCTTCACTAAACGCACGCTCGTTGAAAACGACCTCCTTGAAAACGAAACACATAGTTCTGACTTACCCGTCACTATACTCAAAGTCAATGCTTTACGTGTAGAGTGTAATATTACTACAGGCTCTTACATAAACGATCGCAAAGTACATACTATACATGAATTTTTCCCAGCAGTCCCACCTGGATATAAGATTATAGAAGTTCCCTCTCACGTCATTTACCTTCCAGTCACTGTGAGGAGCATTGATCATTTTCAAATTCGTATAGTTGATCAAGACGGAAACCTAGTTAACTTTCGAGGAGAAGTCATCACAGTGCGAGTGCATATAAAGACCATATCTTAGTAATGGGTATCATTTACAATATAAAGAGCGGCCGAGGCTATATTAAAAGACAAAAATGTCGAACAGCAACCAGTCAACAGCGAGCTATCAGACCGCTCACACCTCAGAACATTCAATTTCTGAAAAGCTTGAGACTAGAAGTCGTCGAAAATCGTGGAAGAAAATATTGTGCGTATTAGTGTGTTGTATAAAACAACAACAACAATAATAATAATATGGAGGGAATTCTAGACATTCATTCAGCTGTCGCTTTCGATGAGTCTATAGCTCATTATGAAGTTCATGCGCATCAGCCTTATTCATTATCATATTTCAATAATAGTGATGAAATTCATATAGCAATTCAACATCAAGATTTATCTCTGCTTCCATCGCGCAGTATGATTCATATTTGTGGTAGGTTGACCAAGCCGGACGGTACCACTCCAGTGGAGAACACTTTATTAGTCAACAATGCCCTCTGTCATTTGTTCGAGGAAATACGATATGAAATAAATGCTATTGAAATTGATAAAGTGAAAAATGTAGGCTTAACGAGCCTCATGAAAAATTGGCTTTCACTCAATCCATGTCAAAGCTCTATCGCTGAAAATGCTGGATGGAATGGTGATAACAACGAAGTTTTAATATGTAACGCTCAAGGTTTTTTTGATGTGACTATCCCTCTCAGTATGTTACTGGGCTTTGCTGAAGATTATCGGAAAATTGTAGTCAATGTCAAGCATGAACTTATTCTCACAAGATCAAGAGATGATTTAAATGCTATTTTGTCTGCTCCAATAGGGAATCCTGCTGCTTCAGAAAAAACAAAAATTACTTTAACTAAGGTTGAATGGTTGATGCCATATGTGATGGTTGCAGACAAAGAAAAAATCAAATTACTCAATCAGATTGGACGAGATCGTGCAATTACTATGAGTTATCGTACTTGGGAAATGTATGAGTATCCAAAATTACCTCGTACATCAAAGCATGTTTGGAGTGTTAAGACTTCCAATCAATTGGAAAAGCCTCGCTTTGTTATTTTAGCTTTTCAAACTAAACGTAAAAGTTCAGCAAGTGTTAATTCTAGTAATTTTGATCATTGTAATATTAGTAATGTGAAGCTATTCCTCAATTCACAATGCTATCCGTATGGAAATCTCAATTTAAATATCAATCAAAATCAGTTTGCTGTTCTCTACGATATGTATACTAATTTTCAAAACGCTTATTATGGTAAAGAAAACGAGCCGTTACTCAATAAAAAGGATTTCATTAATAAAGTGCCGTTAATAGTTATAGACTGCTCCAAACAAAATGAAACATTAAAAAGCGCTCCAGTCGATGTTCGCCTAGAATTTGAAACTCGGACTGATTTTCCTGAAGATACTGCAGCCTACTGCTTAATATTACACGATCGTATTGTACAATATAACCCGATTAGTGGTGATGTTAAAAAATTAGTTTGAAATTAACAAGACATTATGTAATCAATGTACACAATGCTTTTCAATAAAAAAAATAAAATTATATACATATACACTATATATTGTTAGAATTTAATACAAACTACCTATAATCCTAGAGAGAGAGAGAGAAAGAGAATAGCATCCACACTAAACGGCGTACGCACCTAGCAAGCTAGAGACGCTACCCCCTCTCCGAGGGCCCAAACTTAGCCAGCATAAGCTTACTATGCTCCCTACTATAGAAGGAGAGAGACCATCATACAGCTTACTAAATACCCTACCAACTTCTACAGCATCCTACCTTACCAACCTATGTATATGAATATTGGTGGGTGAGTGGGTGAGAGTAGGTAGGTGGATGGAATAGGTGAATGGGGGTGGGGGCACTGGTAGATCCTAAGTAAATTAAAACATTATTAATTTTTTATTTTAGTTTAATTTATTATTTTTTTTTATAAAATACATTATTTTTTATAAAAATACAATTTTTTTCTTTTTAATATTACTATTTAATTTTTTTGGACCCGACGACCTTAGAGGGGCGAGTCGGCTTCCTGATGGTTGGTTGTGCAGGAATCAAAATAACTTTACGTCGAACACACTCAACGTTTTTTACCACCGGAATTTTTTTCTGTAAACAAATTTTTTAATTATTATTTTTAATTTTAAATTTATTAATTCATTGTATAACTTAATTACTTACATTAGCGGTCAAATCGAGTGGTTTATCAATTTGAGTATTATCTCCTCTTTGACAGCCTGCGGATGTTGCTGTCGAAGAGGTTGTTGTTGACGTCGCTGGTGATGTTCTCCTCGACGTTGCTGTTGACGTCGCTGGTGATGTTGTCCTCGACGTTCCTGATGATGACGATGATAATGTCATCGATGTAGATGTCGTTGACAGCCTCGAAGATGATCCATTACCTTCATTCACCATGGCTGTTGTTGATGGTGCAGCAATGCTGGAAAGCCGTCGCTTAACTTTCGCAGCAAGTTCGTCTTGCTGCGCTTTAGCTAAGGCGGCTTTCCGTTTCCGCTCCAATCGAGCGGATTCTTGCTGCCTCCGCATAGCGTCCGCACGCTTATGTTGTTCTAGTTTGGCGTTGACGCGATCATTGACAATTTTGTCAATTTGATAGGCGACTTGATGCGCCATCATTCTGGCCGCTATAGATTCCTTGATCCACTGAAAAAGAGAAAAGACAATTAAATATTAATAAAAAATATAAATTGATATAATATTATAATAATACATACTTGTTGGACAATCGCCTTTATTTGTTGAATTTGCAGTGCTTGAGGACTGTTCTCCTCCACAAATCGCTGCAACTGAAAATAAATGATAATAAATAAATAAATAAATAAATATATGAGAAAAAATACTTACGGTAATTAATAATAAAATTAAGAGCCGATATAACGGCTCTTTTCCGACATTCTGCATGGTCGGAAGCTGGTAATCTGAAGTGGTAAGCTGAAATTGAATAATAATATTATTAAAAAATTATAAAAGTTATTTTAATTATTTTTAAATTATTTAAAATTATACTTACAGTTTCTAAAAACTCACACGCTTTGGTGATACTTTCCATTGTTGTTGTTGTTTTATTTTTATTAATTAACTTTAAAAAAATATAAAACTTACTAATGTTTAAATAATAATAAACAATTAGCACTACACTGTGAACCGCTCGAAGTTTCCTTTAAGACTGACCAACGAAAATCCTACCGAACACTCACACTATTATCAGGTACGAATTTTCTTCAATATATGTAAGCTACACACAAACGTAGACATTCTTTGAGTGAGATAGGACGTTTAGTGTACCCTTTCCCACCCCATGTAAGCTAGAAAGTTTGTCACTTTCTAAAAACTATAAATCTTGACGTCCCGCTGACTTTATGGTCATCCGCAAAAAACACATTAAACGTAGGTCACGCGTCCGCGCTATGAGTTTTGCTTGACCATCCTTAAACCGTCTATGATCTACATTTGCGATAGTCATAGGTAACATAAGATAAGAGGGAACGTAGTAAGCATAGATGCTCTCTCTTTCTGAAAGTAGTAGAGAAGCTTGATCACCCTCAAACCAACTATGATCTACATTTATGATAGACATAATTAACTTAAGATAATAGGGTAGTTAATAAGCATAGCTGATCATGCGCTCCCCTCCTCCTCGCACTGTGGACCACGCTGAGTCAGAGCTAGAGAGAGAGAGAGCATACATTTAAAACTGCTATAGTAGCGCACCCCCATCAGGCCAGAACTATAGACAGCATGCGCTCCCCTCCTCCTCCTCCGCACGCTCGGGCCCTATACCAAATGTATGCGTGTGTAGCTAATATACACAATATGCATCCTCTAAGGTACATGTGGCATTGGCTCTAGTGGTAGAACGCTAGCCTGCCAACCCAGAGGACTCCGGTTCGATTCTCCGGTCTGTCTCTTCATTTTTTTCAAAAAATCTTCGCTATTTTCTATTCGTTTCATTCTCAATGTAGCATGTAAATTGTCAATAATATATATTTATAACTTTTTAAAAAAAAAAAAAAAACATTTAAATTTAATTAGACTAAAAGCTCTAGGTATAGGGTCCCTAGGGACTAGGAGCCCTAGTAACCTTCCTCAAAAATTATAAATAATTATTAACATTAATAATAATAATAATAATTAACATAGAAGGGATAGAGGCCAGGGAATCAAAGGGTTAAACCAAGGGACCCCCCACGAATATTGTTAATAATAATTGTTAACAATAATAATTATTATTAACATAGCCAGGGGGTCCAAAGGGTTAAGCCCGGTGGGGTCAAAGGGTTACGGACCCCCCGCAGGTGTGCTGGAACATACGTATGTTCCAGCACACCGGAGACCCCCCGCAGGTGTGCTGGAACATACATTGCTATACTACTCTCGGGTTTACTCGATTAATTAGTCGTTTTCAGTGAAAAGAAAGCATAACTTTTCGTTCGCGCTGGACACATCCGAATGGCCTTTCACTGTACACCATTCGAACGCAACTTTCGCGTTTGGCTTGCTCGACACTAATCAAATCGTTCGCAGCTGACTTTGGAACGTCATTTCTCCGCGAATCGCGGATTCGAGAAGGACGAAAGACAATGCCGTCACGGCAAAGGGACTTCGCTCGAACACGCGAGAGAGCAGAGCGCCCCGACGCGAAGCCAACAAATCCAATCAAACGTTTTCTCTGCGACACTCGCGCGGATCCTCCGTCACTCGAGAGCTTCATTCATCGACTGGCAAAGGCTAGGCTTAAGTAGCGCGATGGTGGAGTCCGTTGGCTGACCAAAATTCGATGGACGTGTTCAACGAATACGAAGGTTTAACTAAACGCTTGGCTACACGTTGAATTCAGCTTCAACAAGACAGACACATTGAGATATCTGTCAGATTTCTATTCCAGCCGACTTTATAAATGATACAGCGATGCGTGTACGTCTTTATGTAGCACTTCGGAAGGTTACTACTTATTCATGCGCCAGCGCGAGTGTGCCTATAGCTACGTAGGCTTACTCAAACGGCTTCTCGAGCTTACACCATGATGATACTTGAGCATCAAGGCCGGAGTGTACTTTGACTTTGTTTGAGAGCATATCTCAGAAAGTCAAGAATTGGCGGCCAAGAGAACGGAAATGATAAGAATGGCTCGCCCGACAGATTGCCTACGTGCTGTTCCTGTTGCTGATGTCCTACACAGTGGTAGTGCGCATGGGCGACACGCCGTCGTGGGCCGAGTTCTACTCGATCGCCTACATCTGCACAATGGGCTGCGAGAAGATGAGGGAGATCATCACCTCGGAGCCCGTGGTATTGTCGCACAAGTTCAGCGTCTGGGCGTGGAATATGTGGAATCCTTGCGACGCCGCAGCCATTATATTCTTCATCGTTGGCCTTGTGCTGCGGCTACGACCTTCTACCTTCGACGTCGGCAGATCTATCTTCTGCATCGACATCATGTATTGGTATCTCAGGATGCTCAATATTTTGGGCGTCAATAAGTATCTTGGTGAGTTGGCCGTATTCTCTCATCCGTGAGATCATTGGAGAAGTTGAGCTGATATTCGAAAATCAGCCGGATAGTATATCGCGGATGATCGAAGATAATGTTCGCATCGAATTTTTCCTGCGAACGGATACGACACCGCTGCATTTCCATACAAATACGAATGTTCGATCCAAAGCGTTGCCGGCTAACAAGATTTGTCTTATCCTTTAATTTCAGCGCGAGAACAGGTCTTGTGCCGGCGTAGCTTTTCCAATACTTTCGCGTTCATATAACGTCGTGTACCTAATTTTTTCCTTTCTCGCTCTCCTGTTGCACGCGAGACTTGGAATTCGCCGATATTCTGCCGCGCGCCTCATCTTTCCTCGTTTCATTTCAATCCCGTGCACTCGCGCGTGTCAATGTACGCGCCGGAGAGAATTTAACCTTGATACGCAATGTCCGAATGCATCGAGAGTCCATCGGTAAGCGTGCCTTAAGAATTTGCATAACGACAGAAAGGAAACGTGCGCCTCTTTTTCTGTCCACCCCATCGAGTCGAGTATTTTATTGAACGCCCAAGTGTTCAATGCTTGCGCTTGACGTTTATTTCGAAAATATTTACTACGAGCTTATTTATTTACCTTCGCGCGAATACGGATTCGCGGTGAATGTTAATTAATTCCCCGATAACAACATTTCTAGGTCATGCAAATAAAATGTTGTATTAATGAATTTCCAATGTCGATTAAACGTTTTGCAGGTCCTTTGGTTACGATGATGGGCAAGATGGTCAAGAACATGATCTATTTCGTCGTTCTTTTGCTGGTGGTATTGATGAGCTTCGGTGTTGCAAGACAAGCTATACTACATCCCAATTTGGAGCCCAGTTGGACTATTGTTAAAGATGTAATTGTTTTTCACAATATACTCCGCGTAATTACATATTATTAATTTGCCTCTGCGTTAAATATGTAAATTCGATTGCTTTTGTGCTTTCACATTTCACGGAGATTAATCTAACTGTAAATTGTATATTCGTTGATCAAGCAATTAAACATCATTTTGCGATATTTTTATACAGAAAAAAATAGCAACCCAATCCTTTGTAAAGAATATAGATAACGTTAGCTTAAAAACATTTACAATAACAACTGGTCTTTAAGTCAGATATTTATGGAATCTTGCTTTATGCATTTCATGCATGGGAAAGTGTTTTTCTCGAAATAAAACACTTGAAAGAATTTAAGTCTCGTTTAAGCGATATATTCGAGGCCTTTACAGCAATCTACAAAAATGAACGTATTCGATTGCTGTTTCATGTGTAGGTGTTCAAAGAGCCTTATTTCATGCTGTACGGTGAGGTATACGCTGACAAAATCGATCCCGAATGCGAATTGGACCCGAGCATGGAGGCGTGCCTACCTGGAAGATGGATCACTCCAGCCGCGATGGCAATTTACTTATTGGTGGCAAACATCCTGCTGATCAATCTGCTCATAGCCGTATTTAACAACATCTTCATCGAAGTAAACGCTGTTGCACATCAAGTCTGGATGTTCCAGCGATTCACCGTGGTTATGGAGTACGAACAAAAACCAGTGCTACCGCCACCGCTTATCGTCTTCTGTCACCTCTATCTTTTGATTAGATATCTGTGGAGGTGAGTTTCGATCGCAAAATTCAATGCTTTTAGAGCACTAGTTATATACTCGAAAAAAAATGCTGCTTACTTAGCCCTATAATGAAACTATCTTGAACTTTTTTTTTTCAAAGTACGTTCGAGTTTAGTAAAACATCCCGTTGGTAAGAGGTACAATTGTATATCGCATTGTCGATTAGTTTACATCAAGTAATCCATACACACGCATTCTACTTTTGTAGATCATCTTCTTTTGGTTTCGTTAGATATTAGAATCATTCATGTCTGTCCTATCCTCTTCATCTATGAACAAACTACGAAACTGTAACACTGAATAATTGGATTGATCAATTTAGTCATCAAGATAGTAGCATGAGTGTTGTATAGCACGAAGTATTCGTTACATCCATCAACTAAGCAGCGCTAATGTATAAACTATCATCTGCATGAAAGGATATTGTTTAATATAATTGTATGAGTCTGAACAATTATGAGTTTTCTCAGAAATTCCACCGAAACGGTCGAGGAATGAAAATGAACAAATCTCTTGAAATTTCCAAAATATTTCTTTGATTGGCAAAATAATAAGAATTCGTTGCTTGACTATAAGTCGTAAGAGTGCAAAAGATATCCGCACATTTTTATTACGAGCTTGCTTTGGGGGGTCGGAAGCTGATTTCCTTTCAAATCGAAATACGAAAATCCCTCCCCGTAAGGCAAACAACAACGCTACAACCTCCGACAATGTTGGAGAAAGACAATAGCGAGCGTTGCGTGAGAGAGAGAGAGAGAGAGAGAGAGAGAGAGAGAGAGAGAGAGGGGGTAGGAAGAGAGTTGAAAAGAGCTGTGTTTTATTGTCGAAAGGTACCTCACGCAAGGTCGTACGCAATCAGGCGAAACGTCCGACAACGGGCTGAAGCTGTTCCTTGAGGCCGACGACAAGGAGCGTCTCTACGATTTCGAAGAGGATTGCGTCGAGGGCTACTTTCGCGAACAAGAATTCAAGCTGCAAATGTCCACCGAAGAAAGAGTCAAGGTCACCACCGAACGAGTCGAAAACATGCATCAAAAGATCGAGGATATCGACAAGAAAGAGAGCAATCAGTCATCCACGCTCCAGGTAATAAAAACTCAAGTCATGCGCGCGAGCCCTATCAGACATGGGCTTTTTTTTCAATCACCCGCCCGCGCGCCTCACACCAGGTTTCGATTGCTGTCGTCTATCAACAATGATTTATTGTAGCTTTATATATTCGAGTCGCTCGATCTATTCTACAAAGCCATTTCTTTTCTCGATCGCGTTGAACTTGACAACGATGGCGGTCGTATGATTTTTCGATTGCGTGCCGTTTATTCGTGCTCATTGGCAGCATTAATTTTGCATTTGTCAGACGGTGGAATTCCGAATGCGCAAGCTGGAGGAGCTGAACGAACAAACTCTGGCCCACTTGGGCGTAATTCATCGGTTCATGGCGACGTACATGCCAAGCAACGGAGGTGGTAACGCGGGCCCAATACCCGAGAACTTCAGCACCGAGGGCATACGCCACCTGGACGTTATCGATCTGGTGCGAACTCGACGGGTGTCCGAGCGCTCGGAAGCGGGCATATCCGAGGCGGAATCGCACTCTCAGCTGCCCTGTATTCCGCTGCGACGAAAGAAGCTAATAAGAGCGATGACCGACGCGGCGTACCTGGGCACAGGTGGCGGACTGCCGGCCCAGCCGCAAACCCACATCGAGCAGGAGGAAGCTGCCGCTGCTCTGAAACACGCCGTCGCTGCGATCATCGAGTCCAAGGAAAACCTGAGCAGGAACGACTCGAGCGTCAGTGGCGAAGTTACTACGATGCCGGACGAGTCTAAGGAAAACACTAGCCACGACGACAGCGATGCCAATAAAGCTACTGGAGAGGCGAGTGATCATACTGTAAATTCTACTGAAAATAAATGGGATCTCGGCGATGACCGGTTCGATTTTACTTTGCTTTATTCGGCAGACGAAAGAGACGAAGGCAGAAAAGTCAGACGAGCGTGACACGTCGGGCGAGGCGACGGCTACGTCGGAATCACGACAGGACTCGGTGGAAAAGCCTAGTCGGCAGAATAGTCGCACGCGTTCGGAATCTTTGGTAGAGGATGCAGCTGCGGCAGCAGCGATCGCCGCTAGTATGTCGGGGGTAGTTCCGTCGACGAGTTTCCAGCGCGGCGTCACATGGGCCGAGCCACGAGTCGCCCACTTAATCCAGTCTTCCGGCTCCAGCAACTCTCGCTCCCATCTACTTACCATGCGAGCCGAGTACACGAGCATTACCGATGAATTGGAGAGCTATTGTGGCTTGTTAAGTCCGCCTAGAACACCACCTATGTCGCCCACGCCGAGGAACCGCGTCAGAAGTACTTCCGAGAGGAGCAATCCTAATCCCGTGGAGATTGCTTGGGAAATTGAGAACGAGCATCTAAGAGATGCCGAGGAGTGCGATTATCAGCAAATGGAAGATCTCATTCAAAGACGGTAACGATTTTTTTTTTTTTTTTTTCAAGAAACGTAACCTCGGCGTTCTAACTTTCGTTCTATTTGTTTTCAATTTCGTTCTGAATTTTTATTTATTATTTTATCCTAGATATCACGTGACGGACGATGACGACGATAATAGTAGCCATGAGGAACAAGCTGGGTATATTAATACGAGTACATTTTTCACGACAAACGAACTACATCCACGTTTACGTCGCGCGTCGGCCATCGACGAGGATACAACCACACGACGACGCATCCATCGCTTGCCACCGGCAATCAACGTTACCCGTGAAATCGAACAAACGCTTGCCAGGCCAGCGGCTACGCGCGACTCTAACGAGTCCGATCCCAACGACAAGGGTATCAGTGTCGTGCCGGCGCCTGCATCTGAAACCATGTGCTAATTTGTTTTTCATTTCAAAGTCGCTTCAGTCAATTTTATTTTTGTAAATAATGCGTTATCATCAATTACTCAACCGCATTGGCAGTGCGAAAGAAACACTGACGTATATGAGAAGACACGTAGAAAATAAGGGTTGGTAATCCGCGTGAGATTAGGTTATTTTGGATGACGTATTTCATCCACACGTTTTCACTGTATTGTTGTGACGTGCGGTAAAACAATCAACGGTGCTTCTCCTAAGACTGTCACCACGTGTTGCGCAATTTTTACTCTCTTCCGTGCGATGATCATGTAGGCGCTGTAAGATAGAGTCATTCATTAATGAAAAAAAGACTCTGAAAATGGTACGAGGAATCACAACGTTTAGTGACTTTATAGGATTCTTTCCAATGAACATGAATGGTGTCGTTCAAACTTTTTGCATTTGTTGGTATGCCCACAATATATAAAATGCAAATCTCATTTCAAGAGTGCTTATGAAATATATAATAGCTTGATTGCAAAAAAAATTGCGAAGTGTTAAAGCATTTCATTTTAACGTTATCTGGGACTGTGCAACTGAAACTTCATTTTCTTCTAATTTAGAAAATATAGTTTTTAAATATTTTAGAGATCCGGTTAAAAAACTTAGTAAATTAAATGAATTTAGCGATTTTTTCCTACATAGTTTAAGTTTTAAAATTATTTACTCTTAATCATGCATTAATTTTATTAGTTTAGAACAATTTAGCAGAATTGATTTTATTTTATTGTCCATTTAATTTATACGCTGCGTAGTTTACTTATTTCGTTAGAATATTATATACAATAGAAATATGATCAAATATAAATATTAAGCAATACTATAACTGGAAATTATCAAAACGAATGTCTACAGTAGTGAAATGATATTTCCGGCTATTTATGTAACAACTTGTTAATTTTTTGTATTTTATAATTTTATTTTTCCGATTGTTATAGTAATATCAACTAGTAGTTTCATTTTTGACTAAAGCAATTTTTAATTTTACTTATGGTTGATTAAATCAATATCATCATGAATGACAAATTTCACGTATTACGTCCAAAATAATAAAGTATATTACACATCGAATTGTATTCATGTGAAGAAAATAGTAGGAAAAAATCAGATATTTTATGCAATAGCTCCAAGTATGCTATTTTTAGCTTTGTATCTTAATAAGCCTACTGTTATCTACGAAATTGAATGTACGAAGTAAAATAGAATAGATCTGTATGCAATTGTCTTGTGGCGAATGTAGTTGTCCTGAAAACATTAACACTCCGCAAAATTTTCAACACTGTCCGAAAAAAGCTCAATTGCGAAGTTTTGCAGGGCCAAATATTCGTCAAAGTCATATCACGCGAATATTATCAATTTATTCCTTACGCATATAAAATGGACTGCACCACAAATCTGTGTTAAAAGAAATTTAGTATCAATTTATCCTGGGTGTCAACTAGACAGAAAATTATATTCGAAAACATTTTTAACTGCGTTTTTATAATGCATTAATCGTGAGTAAATCAATTAATTACATATATATATTAATACAATATATATATAGTAGTTTATTATCATTTACATATATTCAATTAAATTGATTTAGATACTTTTTTATGTCCCTTGTAAAAAATTTTATTGTTTGTCAATCTACGTTTCATCATCTGATGTTTCCAAATTGAATATAATTTTTTCTCTAGCAGATTATCAAATAATTGTACATACATGGTATTTGTTCGATGGAAACGTAAAGGTTCAAGCTGGTCTGAACTCTTACTTGAAGAATTAATGATGATATTTTAATAAAAATATATTTTATTGAATCATCTAATTCTGTGGAATGAAAGCAGGAAATCGATAAAATGTAATATTGCTTATTACATATTTCAATAAGCAATGAGAACTTTGGAATATATAGATACAATTACGACTAAACTTCAATGAGAAAAAATTATAAAGAGCTAAGATAACTGAGCTAATTTTTGGTTTCATACCTCGAATATTTTTGAAAATCTGTAGATAGATTGGATTTTGAAAGAAACTTTATGCTGAAAAAGATAATTGTAATGAAATGCCTTCAGCAATGAAAGAATATCGTCGAAAGACATTATAATACGCATATTTTTCTGCTTTTATTTCTCTATAACTCAAAAAATGGTTAATTCTGAAGATACCAATACAAATAAGTATGCAATATCTGAATTCTTCTCTGTCTATAGTTATTTTGAATAATGAAAGTTTAGTGGAGGAAATTCAAGTGAAGGCCTAAAGAAAATTAATAAGTGTCATATCTTATAAACTATCTACAAACAATCTACAAAGTGAATAGACTAAAGAAGACAGATTTCGTCAAAGTGATTGTGAATATTTTTCCATTGTTGTCGTAGTCTGTCTTCCACAATAAGTGTTACTTACACGCTGTATTCTGCTATGTATAATCTAGTCAATAATCAAATTTGCTGGATAATAAAACTGAAATATTTGTTTAATTCAACGCGATTGCTTCGGTATTCTGGTATATTTTTTCTACTTTTTATCTCGCTAAGGAAGATCGAAAAGAAAAGTCTAACATTACCTAATTGTTTAAAATTTTTTTAATAAAGTCAAAGCTTATTCTTTATATTTAAAAGAATCTTTCACGGAAAAATGACTAAAAAATATATAATTAACTCGTAGTTTGTCTGAAGAAAGATTATTGTATATTTATAATGTAATTCGATATTTTATTATTTACATTTTGATGTGTATTTACTGATAAACGTATAATATTCATTATTTTTAAAACAAGATTAAAATGAGGTATAATCTAAATCATCGGTTTGGGAATGATTTTATTGATACATGTAAGAAGCAATACAAGTGTATGTACGTTATGCCCGCTTATAATTATACAAAAGAAATGTTCAATTAAAAGCAATACTAGAGAAATTTTAGTGCGAATTGATCTCGAAAAGTTGCGGCATACCAAGGATGTGTCATTGAAATTATTTATATAACAGTTTGCTGTGAAAAGTGCTTAATAATTTTTTTGTGCTCTTCAAAACGCTAGCATTGTTCAGAGAGCGAATATTCTTAGATTTCAATTAAGTATACTTGGTATATTAAAATTTCTATGTTAACGATTGAAAAAATAGAGATTGATAAAAAATATGACTGAATTGTACTTATAGAGTGATGAATCTAATAAACAACTGAATTAAAAAGTCATTTTATTACTAAATTTGTGCGAATAAAAAAATAATATATTACTACAATTATTTGCAGAGTTCTCTGTTGTGAAGCTTTCAAGAGCCCGCACGATGATTTCGATATTAAAACTAATATTGTCGCCGAGATTTATACTCTCAATTTGAAGAGACACGTATAATTCTATTAATCATTTATGTACATGTTTTTTTTATAAATAGTTCTTTAACTACAACTCAGCTTAAATGGAACTGAATGTGTTAAAAAAATTTACAAATCATTCATACTAAGGTATAACATCAATTTTTAGTAATTCGATACGAGTGATACGATATTAGTTGTCATAAAACAATATCTCAGATGCTTTTACTTCTCATTATCGTGAAATTCCCACTAAAAGATTTTCGTGATAATGGTAAACTATCTATTGGCTTGAGCTCAATTCTCTTGTATATATAAAAATGTAAGCGAACTCAAGAGAAATTATACGAAAAATCTACTGAAATAGTATTAAAAGAACGTGGTTCGGTGAAATTTTATTGTATACTCAATGTTAAATTGCATGTATACTGAGTAAGCTTTAATGTTTTTGTGTATTAAATATATGAAGTTTAATTTTTGCCCTGAAAATGTACTTATTGTCCATAATCATTTGCTGAAAATAAAGCTTAACGTAGGCAGTTGTGCATATATATGCTAATTTCAAGACGATAAAATACGTATGTTTCATAATATATCTATTTTTAAAGCGAAAAGTACTGCCGTATTTTTTTATATTACATCACAATTGTATGAAATATACCAAAATTGCAATAATTTTATGACTATATTTTCTGCGTAAATAGTGGAATTGAACAGAAAAAAAAGAAAAAAATAATCTAGAAAGTACGTACATGTGCACCACGCAAAAGACAACGATAATTTCAAGAAATTTCACCAAAGCATATTCTGGAATGACGACGTGAAAAGATTGTTCGAAATTTGCCCCTTATGAAATGCGGAAATGGCAACTTATTTTTTTAGTAAGAGACAATACAAAAAAGAAATGTAGTGCCACTGAAATGTATAATATTTGCACAAACAAAGCGTGCGCTCGATGAGAATGTCGGAAAACATCTCGAACCCCTATTCATGTATAGGAAATAAATAAAAATAAAAAAAAATACTTGAATTGTTTCATTCAAACATCCTAGCATTATTTGGAAGAATCAAAATAATTAAATTGTAGTGCGAGTAACTAGTATGTATTAAATATTATTACACCACTCTTTAGGGAATAAATGCGCATGATTATTAACGACATTTTTTCACAGATCGTTTATAAAACACTATATACCAATTTATACAGAATAACTTCGTAGCTCTTGTTATTATCGTTACTTTATTTTTGGATGAAATTTTGGCGATAAGGTGTTTATCTGTTAATATTTTTATTTAGATTAAGTGCCTCTGTACTCTGTTTGAATGGTTGCGTGTTACACTATCTAGTGCGTACGTGCGTGTGTATGTGTTTGTGTATATGTACACGCACATATATTTATATAAACTAGGCTATTCTTATTACACCACTTGAATTTCCTAGAATTTAAACAGGGTAGTGAAAGATAGTTCTGACAAAAGTTCAAGAAGACCAAGAAGATTATTCAATAGTGCCAAAGATCTTGAAACCAATTTTTAAGTTCATAATGATTCTTTTAATTGAAACATCTTTATTGACCCTAGATTTTAACGGAGCGAGAAATTTATATTGAAAGTGATATCATAATCAAGGTCATTGCAAGGTTGGATAGATGGTCAAATTTACAAATTTAATAAACTCCTTTATTACATTTTTCAAAGCCTCAAGCCAAATAAGTTCAATTGTTTTAAACCGATATGTATTAAAAGAAACAAGTAGGTCAATTACCGATAGCTTGACATTGACTTCAAATTAAATATTCAGATTTTTTTGAAATTCCAATGATTTTTAAATAGAAAAAACTACTTTCGTCTCGAGATTTGATAAAAGAAAAATAAGTTTACGTTCTTTTTTGTTTACTTTATTTTCATCGCCAAATAAATAACAAGTTCAAGTACGGGTTGAGCTTACTATTTTATGTTTTACCTCTTATAGATCTGTAGAACTGTTTCGATTATATTATCCTTACATTTAGGACTATCCAGAAACAACGATATAGACTTAGCATGGACTGCTTCCCTTGAGGTATTGCATTCAAGTCAGTTCCCTCGCCTCTTACAATTCTAAATATTATTCATTTGAACTAAAAGCAAAAGTTCGAGGTTGTCTCCATTTGCTTGAGAGCATCATTCGATATTGTATGCGCAAAGTGCGACTTTTTCGCGTGTTCGGTCAAAAACGCGCTTAAAATCGAACTTTCGCGTGATGTACGAAGCAAGAATCTATTTTCTCGCATTTGTATTGTAACATACCAATGACCACCTCTATAGGTTAGGTTACGCTAAATGTAAGGCTACTACAGTTGAAACAGCTCTAGAAACCTTTAAGATAAAAAAACATAAAATAATAAACTTAAACTTTAGTTGACCTTGTCATGTCTTTAATGAAAATAAATTAAACGTAATTTAAACATAAAATTTTTACTTTTTCAAATTCCACGTAGATAGTAGTTTTATACATTTTATAAAATCACCATAACCTTAAAAAACTTTCAATGCGAAGTTCAAGATCAAGGTTAGACTATCGGTAGATGACTTCTTTGTCCCCTTTAACATATATCTGAAACTTGAGATTTTGAAAAATGTAATTGGAAAGTTAAATTCATAAATGTGACCTTGATCCGACCTTGTCACGAACTTCATTGTTATATTATTATCAATTAAAAATTTTTCATTCTTTTCAAAAACAAGGTTAGAAAAACTGTTTTTATTAAAAACATCAGTTTCACATTAAAATAATCTTGAAAGTCAACTTAAAGGTCAAAGTCATCGGAGTTAATGGGTGACCACCTCAGTCCTCTTGAACTTTTGTCAAAACTATTCAACTCCATCCTGCTTAGATTCAGAGATATTCAGGTGGGCCGATTAAAATGCCCCTTCTCCCTGTATGTATATATAAATCTTAATTTATTTAGAAACTTGAATACTTAAAAGCGTTGTTGAGGAAGAATTTTTTTACATAATTTCTCTGACCGTTACAATAAATTCCAGGTTTTAAAAATCTAATATGTAATTGTTATGACTTTAAATGTAAAGTAATTTTTTTACGTAATAAGACGTCTGTCATCTACTTATGACCTAAAAAATTTTCTCATTATATGCTAAAAATGCGATAAACATCTGAAGTAATATAAGTACATATATTGTGCAACGGATGATAATGAAATCGACTACGCTTCGTAAAAGCAGTTAACATGATTAACTTACCGTGTCAGTTGAGCTGTTGATTTTTTAAACTCAAGTCAATGACATCTTATGAAATTCACGTATCTCGATAACGAAAAATTTCATGAAAACATGATATTTGTAAAAATAAGCTTTGATTTATTATTTAATAATTTAGTTAAAAAAATTTTAGAAGAACATTTTATAAAATTAAGTTTCTATATTACCAAAAATTATTTATTATAATTAGCTATATATAAATGAACTAAAAATTGGGAAGATTCTTTCAATGGAAATCGATAAAATTTCTCTGATTAACAGTTATTATTCATTAAAATTTTAAGATAACAATTATTTTCTAATTTGTTTTCATCAAAATTACGTTAACAATTCACAATTTGTATAATCGAAAATCATTTAATCATGTGTATATAATAATAATTATAATAATATAATTCAACTAACCGATTTAATTAAATTAATATCTCAGAAAGTAAACTGATATAAAAGTCGCTGAAGCAAAGAGGATTCGATAAGCGGAGTACAAAGAAAATACTGGAAAGAGCCGTTAAAATGTATTTATTGCTTATGATCAATTTGATGGAAATCAAGCTTGGCGGAAATAATCATTTTGCAAGTTTTAAGACGATAAAAAATGATAAAATTGTTAATGAGAGTTCATATTACTATTTCAGTCAGCTATTTCAATAACTGCCATCTCAAAATCCTATTGACAATTGCGCTGTAAACAATGTAAAATTTCGCTTAAGCTGAATTTCAAGATTTTTGACTACCAAATTCTCAAACGCAATCTTTCAATAAAAATAGAAAATACAATAGAAAGCTAGCATCGTAAGAATAATCATACACGCTAAATATGCATATACAAAATAAAATGAGGCAAATCAGAATATAACGATATTTATCGATTCTCTCCAAAAAATACATAAATGTTGTACCGTAATTTCCAAAGTACCGAAAATAAAGTCACAGTCCTTTTGCAATAGTAATAATTATGAAGGTCAGATTTGAACGAGATAACTTAAAAATAATGAAAGTACCAGAAGTATATCCATACAAAATAATACCAGATACATCCATACAAAAATGTGACGAAAAATCAGAAAAAATGACGTTACAAACTTCTCATTAATTGACATCAAGTGCGTAAAAATAATTATTCTAGCTGAATACGATATATTTACACGTTTCAAATGAGAAATTCATTTTTTTAACTAATACTATTTCAAAGCTTGTTCATATGAAAGATGCTGGATACCTTGCAATATTTTTTTAGACTACAGTTTCTCCGTAAACATAAAAAATAGAAAATAATTTACAAAGTACGTACATGTGCATCGCGCAACGATAATTTCAGGAAAAATAGCACGTGAAAATATTATTGTTTGATATTTGTCCATTGCGAAATGTAAAAACGGCAACATATTTTTCGAGTAACAGGCACAACGAGAAAGACATGTAAACGTACATTTCGTTTGCGTTCAACATTTGCACAAACGATACGAGGCTGTCAGAATACATCTGGAATCTCCTATTGAGCTTAGAAAATAAATGAAAATGTCAGATAATACCTGATTGGTTTTGTTCAAATATTGACACACCATTCGCGAATGTGCAATATAAAATACACACGGTTGGAACATACGTACTTAATGTATTATTAGGAGGTAATCGGCCGAGGGCTGATGTAGATGTTGTTAAATAAGAAAAGTGAATGTGGTTTTTCTTATTTAACACCTATTTGAGTCCTCAGCCGAGTTCATCCATGGACCTGGGATGTTTAATGTTCCATGTTAAATCAATTTCTTACCTGGCAAAACTGCGAACTCAGCGACTTTACGGATTACCGAGCGACATTTACAATGTAAAGATTATCGCATAGTCTTTTTGCATAATGCTTTCAATTGAATGAGTTGTCACAAGTCAGTAGAAATTATAAGACCGCTGACAATTTTTTAAATGTTTTTTATTGCTTTCCTCGTGTACGAAAATCGGAAAGATTCTTTACTATATTTTTCCTTTCTTTTTTATTCTTTATTATAAATTGGCAATGGCAGTTAAAAATTATACAGAGCACATCATAACGTGTAATCAATTAGGTTACTATGGACAATGATAGATTTTTTTATAAGGTTAAATAATTGAGAAGTAAGTGACAGCTCTATGTTATGATGGGATCGGTCGAACCAGTCTGAAAATGAACTAATACAGTTGTTATGAAAATTATTTACCAACCTAATAATTTCATTTTCCTCATTACTGTGTTTACTGGATATGAAATCAGATTGATACATCAATTACTTTATTAGTAGTATACGCCTTAGCGTTAACGATGTGTCTTACATAGAGTATGATACTTTTATAGGAGATTGAGGATTTTTCCCTTGCCTAGTCTTTTTTTATTGACGTAGAGATTTTATCGGCTTCAAAAATAAGAAGATTCCTTATTCAACCTGACTTTCTTTTTATATCATAACGTCCATTTTGTATACGATAAACTTAATATATAAAAAAATAAATCAAACTCAAGTAATGTCATTTATGATCACAAATAAAATTGAAGGTTTAATGAAACAAATTCTATGTAATACAACTATTATTCTTACAATATCACAATATTCGTGTTGGCAATGTGATGTGAAGTTAGTTGGATTTATGAAACTAAACTAGTGAAAAACGCTGTGACGTATTATACGAAGCTCGGTGTGAACGAAGCTAGCGGATGCAGCTTCAAAACCGAAATAAGCCGCGCAACGAGCAAAGTATGTTGGCGGAGCGCAGCGTGACGTAAGAATAGCAGCGAGACAAAGCGAACAAACCTACTGGTTGGGGCGACCGCAGCATCACCACGCGGACCGAGCTGGCGCTCACTCGCAACACGCACACACGCGCACACATGTAGTTGGGATCGTAGGGAGCTCCGCGGGCCGGTGAGTGCAGAGAGCCGCGGCATTCGCGCTTCAAACATGGCAGCGGCAACCAGCGTTGTCGTGCTCGACCGGGGCAACAATACCACCTGCACCATCAATCTACACGGTGCGTCTGTTATCCACTCCGCCGAGTGTCGGTCGCTTTTGCCCGCGAACTCATTTGCTAATTTGGCTGTGCTGTAGCCTTGCGCCTCCTTCTTGTGCCAGTGTTTTTGGGTTATAAAAGCTTCATTTCATGTCTTTTTCGCCCTTCGCAGTCGTGCAATCGTCGCTCGCGATAGTGTTGACAATAAACATGCAACTTTTTCGGCCGGCCAAACGCTAGCGTACTCACGCGATTATCATTTGGCAATAGTGTTTCGATTGTGTGCCGTTATTGTGTTTTTGCTGTTGCGAGACTGTTGTGGTTGTGCTCTTTTTTTGAATCGCGCACGAAAATAAGAAAATTTGAACCGCGCTTTTCGCGGGAAAGCTTTGCTCGTTTGAAAACCGTCGGATGACCAAGTGATTTTCGCCACCTTCGTCATTTTTCTATTTCGACCGTGCCGGTCGGTTTGAAGTCACGCGTCGATCGAAATCTTCATCTCGACGCTCGGCTCTTGTCGACCGTCAGTGAACGTGAGAAAATTACAGTCGGAGCCAGTGATTCCATTTCGGCAAAAGTCAGTCGTGTGAAATTCCATAAAAAAGTCGCTGGTACATCATGACGTGCGACCAAAGCAAGGGCAGCCGATCGCAAAGTACATTATAAAAACTGTCCGTTGGCTCGCCAAAATAAGCGAAAATGAAAACGGTTATGAATCGGAACGACTGTAACGAGCTCATTGTAACGTCGAGCGTAATGAACGATTCTCTGGTAAGATCGAAAATTCGGGAGAAAGCCTTCGCGTCGACGACTTGGCGTCAGTCTATCGCGCGGAATACGCGACACGGCGAGATTTTTCCACTCGCGACGTGTGTAATTTATTCGAACGCGTATCGATGGACGGATGCACCGCGAGCGTCATTGAGCAGCTTGCGCGTATGCATAACGAAGGCGGCGGCCGTATCGTAAAACGAGTTTTCTCGCGACTCTTGCAATACCAATCGTAATAATTGCTTTCTAGATTTCTATGCCATTGGACTTGTCGCACCTTGAATTTCAAGTCGTGATCGTAGTGGATATTTATGCGATACGATTTTTTTCTCTCGCTTTTTCTTTGTTTTTTCTTCTTTTACCATCGCGCCATTCGTCTCTGAAAATCATATTGTTCGGGATCGTTAAGGAGAAAGTTGAAAGTAACAACACGTTGACCTCTTTGTTGCAGGTGCCACGGTAGTTTCTTGGAGGGTTAACAATCAAGAGCAGCTGTTTGTTAGGTAAGTTTTGCACATTTGTTCGTCAAAGATACGTTTTTTATCTTTCGCGCTGCTCCAAACTTCGGCAACCTGCGCTGTGTTAAAGGAAGCAACAACTCGATCGTCCAATATTTTTCAACATTTTGACCTGGTCGTGTAACGAACCCTCTCCGAGAAGGTTATAGACGTAGCGAAAAGAAAGTTTCGGAAAACGATCGCATATACACGTCGTATTACGTAATAAATTGTCTCGCCGATAAGCGAAATCCAAGAGCATACCGTGTCAACAAATACAATCCTCATCTGCCTCTAGCCTTCTTGAAGAAGAATTCTCACAATATCAATCCGGAACGTTGAAACAAAGCTTACTATTATATGCTCCAGTTGAGTTATCGAGTTCTTACTCCTTTTCCTTAATAATTCGGCCGTTAATTTCTGGGCATTGCGTATCACGTTAGCGAATAGTGTTTCGAGGTAAAAAAATTTTTTTTTTCTAATCATTCAACGTATTAACTCCGTTTACGTCATCTACTCGAAGTGAAATTAAGATCGAACGCTAATCGAATTGGATTCCATTAATCCGTTCATCGATCAGAGGTCGCATAAGTACAAGACTCGGCCATCTTTGTAAAAGTTTTACTCTAACAAACGCGTTCGAATGATGGGCAACTTACGGTAATCCAACCGTCGATTAGCCAGCTGGCTCATTTGAAAGTCGAAACTCACGAGAGTGAGAGAGAGAGAGAGAGAAGTGGCGCTTACCATTTAACAATAAATTAAATGGCGCAGGTCCAGAGAGCGGACACCTCGTGAACTGCATGTTTGCGCGCAATATCAGGTCGAGACTTCGAGAGAGCTAACGAAGACGGGGAAAGAGAGAGAGAGAGAAAAGCAAAAGGCAGATCTCCAAACCGACTTGTGCGGAGTCAAAGTCTGAGCGCGAGAGTGTAAGATAAAAAGTATGCGCGCGGCTGCGTTACGTATATCGCCCCGTCAAAAGTCACATTTATTAGGTCTTATCGACACGGCATGCGAAACACGTGTTCCCCGTCGGCTCGATCGGCGTAACACGCCCGGACGCTCTCGCTCGATTTTCTAAGTGCCCCCCTCCCTCGCTTGAGAAGCCTTGCGTCACAAGGATATGCTGGATTTGACGCGCGCGAGAGGGACTTTTTTTTTCCTTCGCGCTCAGCGTCAAATGCTTGTCGAGAGAAGGTGACAAACGTTTGAATGACCATTAATTTGTTTGTCCGTCCGTTATCGAGCTTGGCAAAGAGATAATATTCAGAATCGCATTGGAATCCTTCGGTGCTCTTTTTTTCCCCTCTGCTGCTGTTAACACTGCGATGCATAATTAAGTTTTTTGTTTTCTTTTTTCTTCTTTTCTTTCGTTCATTTCGTGCGCATCAGTTGTGAAATTGAGATAGAGCGACGAATGGCTAAGAAAAAAAGAGGATAGCAAGACGACGGCGATGGAAAAAAAAAGTGCGCCGGTGACGACAAACTGCACCGTCAAACTAATTAATGTATTGCTCGCATTCGAGAAAAAAGTAACTTGCGAGACAGATACTGGCTTTAGTTACTTTTGGCTGACTGCAATTGATATACACTGTAAACTTATAGCTGATGCGTGGAATTAAAATGAAACAATTGATCGATAACACTTGACATTATTGCTGTAGTTACAGGTACACATGTTTTTTTTTTAATTATGCGATATATTCATATTACAGTTAGATTGTAGTTTGCGTAAAATATAACGCTTTAAAATCAGATCATCCAGTATTATACGTGGTAATTACACACTAAGTAGAAAGCCACGAAAACGAATAAAATGAATAAAAACTGGAATGCACAGTTTTCTAACTTCTGATAAACGTGAATACATTGCATAAAAGATTTTGCAGATCATGGCTTTGCGAAATATTTCAATTTCATGCGAAATAAATATACCGTACAAAGATAGGACTTTGATGCGAATCGCGTATGAAACAAGCCGGAATGCGTATCGTATTCGAAAATCTTGGTGGTGCCCGATGATCAGCCTCGACGCTCTCCGCACGGGCGATGTGCGCGGCGAATCGGTGCAACTGAGCGTAGTGCGGCGCTGCGCGCCTCCTCCCCGTGCTGTCCGCAGCGAAACAAAAGGGAAACAAGAACGAAGGAAAAGTCGGACAAGTCGCTTACGTCATGTCTGTCCTTTCTACGTGACTGGCTGTTGCCGCGCGAAGTGCAAGCTCATTATCAGCGGCGCGCGCCAACAAAAAGGGAGGCGCGCGGAGAGAACGGAACGACGGCTCGACGCCGATCGCAATTAACTACTTGCCGCGGGATTACGCGCGCTCTCGATTCTGTTCTCCCCGTGCCCCCCCCCCCCCCCCCCCCCCCCACCGCTCTCCTTACGCCGGGTCATTTCTATTGGACCTCGCGCAGCCGCGCCGCTCTAGCGGCATTCAAATCGAATGCTTTGAAGCAGGTAAACCCGTGCAGGTATGCGACGAGGGATGCGCGATGCGAGTTACGCGAGCCGCTTGGTCGAGCGTGCCAACTATTTTTTCACGTACCGTCGATTACCACGTTCTCGCCCGGCGGACGAGCTACTCGTGTGCCTAAGAACGAGGCTTGTTTCGTTGTTTTGTTTCGGTCGAATTGTTGCGACCGTGATATCGGCGTGTCTGCTTTGGCATTTCTAGCGTGGCTCGATCGAACGCAACGCCCTCTAATCAAGGCCTATGACTCGGCAAACGAGTTATCGCGCGAGCGACGCGCGATCGGTAAACGCAAATCGCATAAATTGCCGTTAAAAAAGAAACAACGAAGCGCCGTGACGAGGAGTCACGGGCCGCGTACGAGCCGGCGCAAGAGCCACGAGTCTACTTCTGGTCCTTGATTTACGCGTATTCAAATTCGGCATCCGTGTGCCATACATCTCTCGCGTTAAAAAGAGGAGAGGAGAAGGGCGCGCACCGCGGGATAGAAAGAGAAGAAAAAAAAACATACACAAGAGAGAGAAGCGCGAACGAGAGAGACAGTACGGCGTGCACTCGTGCAACGTACAGCGGAGAGAAAGAGAGAGAGAGAGAGAGAGAGTTTTTCCCTTTGCGCGCGCACTCGTTAGCGGATCTCGGCTCGGTGGCTGCGACACAGCTTGGCGCCATGCATACACGCGGAACTGCGCTAAGAGGCGAAAAGCTCGCGAGAGAAAAAAAAAATGCAGGCATAACGGGGTACGCGTGCGGTGGAGGGACGACGAGACGCCCTCGGGGCCGCTTAGCTCTGTTTCGCGACAAGTGCTCGCTCGGCGCGACGCGAGAACGGTGTGCTCCGATCGTATGAGATCGTCAATGAGGCACTTTCCCACATCAATGATTCAGTCGGCCGCCGCTGGCGACGGTCTCTCCCACCTCGCGCGTAGAGAGAAAAAAAATAGCTCGCGCATCGAATCGGAGGGCCAGGTTAGTAAAAGGGAGTCCCGCGCGCGCATTAGAATACATTAATATTCCCCGGCGCTTGATTTCGATTTGGCGCGGAGCGGACGCCCCCCTGCAAAATCGCTCGCGCATCCTCGCGTGCAGGCGCGCAGCCCTTCCAAGGAGAGCCCTTTCCTCGAGCTAACCGTAAAGCGCACAACAGTTAGACGGCCTTCCTGCCTCTTTGTGTCTCCGCAACGGCGCGTCGTTCAACTTTCTAATGCGTCGCGTGCTTGGATGCAGATGTTCCGCCGACTCGTTTACTCGCTTCACCTATCGCCGCCGAGCGCGCGGCCTCTGTGCCTCGCTGATTAATAGCTGACCACCGCTCGTCCTCGCGCTCGTCCTCGCGCTCGTCCTCCTCCTGCCTGCGGTGTCTCGCGAGCGAGCGCGTGCGAATTACACCGGTCGTTGGGTTCATTTATCCCGATGTTCCGGGCAAACGGCAGCCAAGAGATTACGATCGATTCGCAAATAAGTCGATGCTTGGATGTTTAAGCAATAACGACGCCTTTATCGCGCGACGAGTAGTTTATAAGGTGTCGACTGACGGCTCGACAGAGCACATTAATAATACCCACTCTGGTTTCTTAGCGATGGCAAGTGTACGTGTATATAAAACCAGGAAGCCCATGGGCCTTACTTTGAAAATGCATTAATCTTACTATCCAAGGACGCGTACACCACATTGGCTTCTCATGCCCTTCTACTCTCTCTCTCTCTCTCTCTCTCTCTCTCTCTCTCTCTCTCTCTCTCTCTCTCTCTCTCTCTCTCTCTCTCTCTCTCTCTCTCTCTCTCTCTCTCTCTCGCTTACTTTCTCTCTCGCCTCCTTTTTTCTTCTCATCTACTCTCTTTAACACACAGGAAATAAGAATTTTTTTCGATCGCCTACAATAGCTTTCGAGTCAGTCATTGCAGCACGTAAAAAACGTTTCGTTTTGTAGCGGTAGTATTCGATTTGCTTCTGAATCGAAGGACAAGTCGGAAAGACTCGTAAAGTTTCCCACTACGAAACTTTGACGGTATTGGCAATGATTATTTGTCGAAAATAAATATAGCAAAGTCGTGATTATTGACATCGAAATAATGCTTGGCTACGGCGACTCAATTGTTCGCCATTCCGGCATTAGTTTGTCAGCAAACTGCCATAAAACAATAAACCAGCGTCGTAAAGTAAACGACCTCGGGCAAGCTAAAGTTAGCCGAAGGGAAATTGTAGCACATAGTGTACACATTCGCGGACGAGATACGGACACTTGCGTGGAAGTGGATGATGTCAGAACAAGAGAAAGAAGTAACCCTCGCAGTAGCGGCAATCTTGGCGAAAGTTCACACGCAATTCCTAGAGTGAGAGCGAATTCCATCTCTCATGGGCAGCGGCGCAAAAAGCGAAAACAAAAAAAAAAAAAAGAAAAAGAAAAAGAGAAAACAAAAAATCACTGACAGTGCGCGCCCACACGGAGAGGAAAATGACGTAACGCACGCAAAGGCGCGCGCTCGAGAAAGCGACGCTTTTCGGAGAGAGCAGGGTTAAGGGCCGATGATTAAGGATCCCCCTGTCCCCTTCTTCGACTTCCTCTTTTCTCGTCCACTGCGTGTGCGTGTGCGTGCGTGCGTGCTTTGTAACGCGAGCAGGACATTGTACGCAAGCGCAGCGTCCTTTCGTTCTCTTTCCTTTTCTTTTTCTTTCTTTCTTTTTTTTTTTTTCTTTTCTCCTTTCCTGCGCTCGCCGTGTACGTGTCGGCAATTTTCGGGGAACAACTCTTTTTCGGTTTGCCCTCGAGAGAAAGAGGCGCTCATTAACTGTCACGGCAAGACTTCCTCGACGGGGCTTGCACTCGCTTTCGGGCAAGGCTAAAGAGGCCCTCTCCGCTCTGAAAACTCGGCCCGATGCCCCGGCAGGATGCGGCCGCGCAAAGTCAATCGGCGGGTCGGCGCGTCGCGCGTGGACGACCGCTTTCGGGCGCGTGTCCCGTTTCAAATGTAAACGAACGGGGGCCGCTGCGGGCAGGGCCTTTTTCGAAAAATCCGAGAAACGCGAGAACACGACGACGGCCCGTGCGGGACAAACATGCTCTCCGGGCGGACTTCCGCGCACATGTGCGCGCGCTAAGCGCTCGGCCGCTTCTGTTTCCGATATAAGCGCGACAGACTGCTGCGTCGTTCCGCGCGAGAATGTATTTTTTTTTTTTTGTTTCGCCTCTTCTTCTCCGGTCTCTCCCCTCCGTCACGTCATCCCATGCAAAGGAGGGTTAGCGCGCACGCACAGCCAGCTTCCCGCCTGGCTTTTCGGCAGACTGCCTAATCCCATCCCAGCATTTTCGTGCTGCTCCTGGAATCAGTCCACCGGGCGCTACTTGGAAGCCATCAATTATTTAATTATCGATGATCTCGGGGCGTGGGAGGGGGACTTTACGGAGACGAACGGCCTTGCCCGCCGCCTCGGGATCGCCAGCTGTCTGACGTTCAGGAATACGTTACAGCTCGATAAAACGCTGCTCTCTTGGCCCGATCAACGGGACAAATTTCAGCGAAGGCTTCGTTTCACCGGTACGCTTATCTCACAAGCAAGACTACGTTCAACGGGAATGCGTAATGCAATCACCCGTCTAGCTGCGTGCCTCGCGTGCCGTCCAATTACTTTAGCCGACTTCAAAGCCGTATTTTACTCCGCTGGATCGGTTCGAACCTAATCTCGCATTTGACGCGCGGCGTAATAAAGATGCCGGCGAATTGGCGTCAGTCCAACGCGCGCATTAGCCCGATCCCGAGCAGCGCGTCCGCGTTATGGAACGGAAATCGCGCGTTTCCCGATCGATCGTCCATAGGAACGGCCGTCCGGCGCAGGAATCCGCGCTCGCCGTTGATGATTATCGTCGAAGCTAGGCAGCGAGGAGTGCGCGCTCGAAGTAGCGGCGGCGCGAGCGACGCGAAAGGACGCGGGGCAAGAGGAAAAGGAGCAGCCGAGGCGAGCGCGAATTAGAAAAGGCCGCGTAAAAAGCCGCGGCGGCGTCGTCGGCGGGAGGAAGGAAGGGCGAGGCGCGCGCGCGCGCGCGAGAGAGAGAGAGAGAGAGAGAGAGAGAGAGAGAGAGCAAAGACAGAGGAGCCAGCACTAATGATGCAGCGGCCAGGCTGGCGGCGAGGTCGTCGTCGTCGTCGTCTCGCTGCTTTTTTGCCTCGCCTCCGGCTGGCTCGTCCTACGCGGGCGGGCAACGTGCGCGGCTGGATTTTTCAGCCCGGACCCGGGAAAACTCTCGTCCGGCTTGCGCGCGGCTCCCTCGCGGTTCCATTCGCGCCCGCCCGACTTGTCAATCCTTGATCGTCGATGTATGTTACCGCGCCAGCGCTGACCGTTCGTTTTCTCTTTTTTCTTTTTCCCGTCGTCGGTGGTTTCAGCGGTTTCCGCTCTATTGTCCTTCCAAGTCGGAATCGATCGTGACTGCTGCCGGAGTTCAAGTATCCGCGTAACTTTCCATTTTTTCCCTCCTTTAGCATTCGAGCTGAGCGAATCGGCCAGACGCTGTAGGAATGTCGCCGTTGGTCAGCGTAACGATCATTCCGCTGATTATAAAAAGGCGCCGAGAGGCGGCTGCTCGTGTCCAAATGCCACGCTCGCAAAATTAATTTTTACACTCGTCATCGGGGAACGATAAGTCACGACTCCGAGCAGACTCGTTATTTTTCTTTCTTTCTCTCGTATCCGCGGGTGCGTACGCGTTGAAGCACGCGAAAATCGACAGGATCGGCCAAGACCAAACGGCGATCCTCCGGGCCCGTCGTGAATCAGCGCCCAAAGAAAAAAAAAATTCGGCCGACCGGAGAATCCAGAGCTAAATACACGGAGACGGGCGCGCCAGAGGGCAGCTCGGCGGGAAAGGCAGAGGGACGCGAGCGCGTCAAGCGCAGAGAAGCGCTCATGAATTAAAGATCGGCGCGCGCGACAAAGAGCACAGAGCGCGCGTACGGCAGTCGATCTCTCGACGCGATCGGGAAAAAAGAGTTGGCTGCTTCTCTTTCTCCGGCGAGCGGAGCACGGCCATTAATCGAGAAACGAGACGAAAGAATGAAGAAGAGCAGTATGAAAAAGGGACGCCGCGCTCTTTCTCTTTCCCTTGGAAAAAAAAAAGAGAAGAAGAAGAAAAAACGAACGCAGAAAAAGAAGGAAGAGCGAACGAACGCGGCTAATGGCGAGTCTTGCCCTCCCACCCCTTTCTCTTTCTCTCTCTCGTTCTCTCTCTCGTTCTCTCTCTCGCGGATATGCCTTAGTTAACTTTTTCGAAGTGATTGCCACTTGAGTTGATGCTGCATTTGCTACGTTCTCTGCCAAATGACTTTATCCGATGCCGTAGCCTTGCGAGCTTCGCGCACTAGTTACGCTGGTCCGATCGTTTTGCGCGTGAATTTGAGCGGACGTGGCGTGCTTGTTTGTTTTTTTTTTGTTTTTTTGCACCGTAGATCTGGTTGATCCGAGCGACATGACAAAACAATGCTGGGTCGCGAGGTCGATTTTCAATGTAACAGTGACACGACGCGACTAATCAATAAGCTATCATCCGCCGCACTAGCCGCGGCGCAGTTTTTGCATCGTCGAATCGCATCGCGGCCGTGTAATTTTATTCTTGTCATAATCGGCTATTCGATCGAGAGCATCCGTCTCTTGGCCAGGCAGTCGAGGGGGGGAAAAAAAAAGAAGAAAAAAGAAAAAAAGATCCGCGCGACACACGCGCGGTCACTACTGCAGGTGGCATTTACAAAGCGAAATCGGCGACGCAATGGGGATGAAACGCGCAACCGATCCTCTCGGTCGTTCGGAAAAATAATGCGAGAGAGAGAGAGAGAGAGCGAGAGAGAGGTAGCGGTGGTAGGAGGCGAGGCCGAATGGGAATGCTGTAGAATGCCGGCAAAAACCGCAGAGGCTCCGCAGGATCATTAGTCTACGTTGGCTCTGCGCTCCGCTCCGCTTGTACGCTATACCGGGTGGAACGCTGCGAAAAACTGATCCTTTTTCGTTAATAAGCAACCTCTCTAAGACTGATGGATCGACCTCGACTCGCCTTCTATTTTCCTTCTTGGGACGCGAGCCTCCGATGATTATTTTTCGGATTCAGCAGGGAATTTTCGACGGACCCTCTTCGAAGGCGTCTCGCGCGCTCGACTGTATCGCGGCTACGTAGCACTAGTGGGAGAGAGAAGAATGGGTAATAATCACGGCAAAGTGCTCTTGATAAAGGCAGTTTGCATCGTACACGCTTACTTTGAGCGCGGCCGAGAGGTCTCGGCTGGAATGTCGCTGCTCGGGAGCTTTACGCATTTGCCCCTTTCCGAGTCGCATTCGTCTTCGGGCCCGCAAGACTGATTGTGGTCTGACGTCAGCGCCACGCTATTCGCAGCTAATTCTGCCAAGATTTCGCTGCCGAGCCGTTCTCATCGCTCGTTCTCCGCCCCTCGCGGAGTCCAGGCCTTCGCGGGTCCACGAATTTTCGTCGATAGTTAGCGCATCGCGCGGCTAATTGCATTACGCTCTCTCGCGGCGATTATCCTTTTTGCGCGCTTCCCACGAGGAAAATCATCGCGTGTTTCATCGCGTCCCTCGAAAAGTACACAGTCTACATGGAAATAGGCATGTAATGCTAAAGTATGATTTAGCGGCTGTGCCCGCAAAAAAGACGAAGCCGTGGGATATGATGAGCAGCAGTAAGCTATTAAATTTACGGCCGTTTTTTTCCTCTTTCTCTCTCTCTCTCCATGCAGCAGCATCAAAATTAACAAACGCGCCGAGATAGTTAGCTATGCTTGAAAACAATTCAAGGTTCTCGTCCAACTGAATAGTCATGAAAGCGCGAGCACGAGAGGAAAAAAAAAGGCCACGCAGAATTTGTCGTCTGCGCAAGTGACAACCACGCATAGGCGGAGATAATTATCAGGGACGTTCGGTTCAAATCTAACGAATTTCCAGCGAAGATAGATAGCCCTCCTTCTCGTCGTCTCGTCAGCAAGTTTTAACGCAGTAGCAAAAAGTCGTCGCCGCGTCTCTCTCTCTCTCTCTCTCTCTCTCTCTCTCTCTCTCTCTCTCTCTCTCGCTGGGTAACAGGTGAACGAGCGAAAGAAAGCAAGAAAGTCCGGCGAAACGACTATCGCGATTATCGAGGGGAGAGGCTTGGCCATCGCGCGCCGGCGGAAAAAAAAAAGTAAAGAAGCGCGCGCGCCGTTTATTGTCGCGTTAGTCGCGCTTGGACGAGTCCCAGGAACGACGATGACGGCCGTGCTTCCGATTCTGTGGCGATCGTGCGCTGCAAGTTGGCGCGCTGCACTCGCCGTCGCTCGCCGTGCTTTCGAGCGCGATCTCTATCGCGTCGTGTTTTTTCTTCGTATTTCTTTCTTTTCCGAGCGCGCGACCAGCGAGTGCTCTTCCGTGACGCCTCGCGCCCGAGCACTCGTCGCGGAATCGTCACCGCGCAGTCTTTCGGATCAGCATTAACTGCACAGCTGCGAGAACGAACGCGGTCGGCCGGAAATTTTAAAACTAGTAGCCAGACAATTCAATATTTGCCGTTAGTTATATTCTCATTGGAAGGCGATGACGCGGGCCTTCCGAAATGAAACCACGCGCGCTCATCGAATTTTCACGAAGACGGACTGACCTCTGTGAATTGGGAACAGGCGCTCGTTCTCTCGTCCGATGCGTTGACTGGTTGCTACGCGACGCGCAAACCCGGCAAAAGTAGACTTGTTTAAAGGCGATGCGCCGATGAATCGTACACGCAAAACGATGTTGCTTAGCTGCGGGCCGAGTCGAACAACGCGCCCCGGCCATTCAAGCTGCAGCTTAGGTGACGAAGGCGACGCAGAGCGAACCAAGAAGGCGAAGCTCGGCCGTGGCACGCTAATTTGACGAGGGACGAAGGAGGCTTTAATCCGATCGGCGGCGCGCGGGGGCGCAGCTGACAGCGGTGCCCGCTGAAAAATTAAAAGGCATTTAGCTATCAGCTTGTCGGACGAGGCCGCAAATCCGCGCAAGACGGGCGCTGGCTTTTTTGCCCGCGCGGTCGCCCGAGCGGAGGCGCAAAACCCCGACGGCCGGCCGGGGCGGCGGGTTCGCTCGGGCGGGGCGCGCGGACAAGAAGCGGACCTATTTATATATATCGGCCGGGGCTTTCGGCCACGTCCGCCGCGCGCGACCGGCAGGGATGATTGCGCGCGGGCTGCTCGGCAAAAAGCCGCGGCGGACCGGGCGTCGCGTGCTCGGCGCGGCCAGCTCGCTCGCCGGCTGGGCTGCTTCTTGCCCGAGTTATATCGCGCGCGCGCGCGCGCCTCGCGCATAATGCCGGCCGCGCTTCGCGTTTTAATCGATCTGCACCCTCCGGGAGCTGCCGGCTGCCGTGACGCGTGGGCGCCGATTTTCCCGTCAAGGCCGACGTGGACCCGAGGCGGCAGTCGCGTTGCGCCTTTCCCAGGCCAGTCATATCTCACGCCAGCCGAGAACTTCCGGGTAACGTTGAACGCCCTCGCGGGTAGAGTGCATTAACATTCCCTTTGACAAAAAGCGCGATGCCATTTGAGCGCAGCCCGATAACGTCTCGCGCGAGCGCGGCGGTACTCGCAACGCCGCTGCCGCCGCCGCCGCCGCCGCGCGCGCAAGAACGAATATAATTTCGAGACGGGCTTTAATTATCTCGAGAGCGAGGAGAGAAAATGCAGCCGTGACGAAGTCATCGAATCGCTCGGTCGACCGTACTTCCCTCCCGCATTGTGATTCTTATCCCAAGGACTCGTCCGCGCGGTAGTTCTTTGTGCCTTGCAGACCACTCGGACGCGTCGATAATCGCGCTCCTACGGCTTCGTCCGGAGCGTCTGGCTTATCGATTTTTCATTTGGCGCAATTGGTCTCGTGCTACTTTCGGCGCGGCTCCGCTCGGAGCCGGACGATGAAAATACTTTTAGATCGATCGTCAATCAAGTGGCGACGGAGGGCGCAATTCTGGCTGCTCCTCGAGCCGCGAGGATCCGTGCCGAGGAATGTTTTCATCGCGCCGGCAGCGCTATCCTCGCGGCCGAAAGCTCCGTCCGAGCGCAAAAAATTGCCGGCGAGCCCCGCGCCGCGCGGAAACAAAAGCATCTCCGATCCGAAATCTCGCGCCGATCGCGCATTTGCCTCACGTACAAATACAAAAAGCGGCCTAATCGTGCATCGAGCGCACGCGCGCGCGCGAATTTTCGAACACACAATCGCGGCGAGACGGGCGGGGGGCGGAGGGAGCGGCAGGCGGAGGCTCGGGGTCGGGGAGAAGGGACAGAGCGCTTGGCTCCGCAACGTCGGAAACTGCGAGGCGCGCGCTCGCAAAAAGCGCACCAGACAGCGCCGGTCCGTTTTTGCTCGAAGCGTCAGCCGAGCGATCGCTCAGAGAGAGAGAGAGAGAGAGAGAGAGAGAGAGAGAGAGAGAAGCCCGCTCGCGCTGCTCCTCCTCCCCGAGCTCATGCCGCTGCTTTTTGTCTCTCCGCAAGCGCGCGCGGCGCAAGGCTTATTCTCTGCCGCGCTGCAGCCTCTTTTTTGTCTCTCGCGCGCGCAGTGTTGCTCGCCTTCTTTCGCGCGCCGAAGAGAGTTCAACAATTTCCTCTTGCCTCCCGCCCTGCACATACAAGCTCGCTGCTCCCCGTGTATCGCTTTTCGTTCTCGTTGTTGCTGCCGCTCGTACTTGCCGCCTGGCTTTGACTGCCCCCCCCCCCCCCCCGCAAGCTAATTACTTTCGAGGACGCGTTGCGCCTGTCGTCGCCCATACGAAACTTCGCGCGCTATACAGCAGGCGGACGCTTTTGCGGAAAGACGAACGCGCGACGGCCGGCGGATAACCCATTTCGCAAAATTAGACGCAGTCGCCTCGACTCGACTCCTCAAGGACGATATCAAGTCTTATTTATGCTTCGGTAAATTGACAGCAGCGACCGTCCAGTGTAACTCCAGCTCCGACTCTCCGAGCACTCCTCTGAAAGCGCAAACAGGCCAGTCATTACTGCCAAATAATCATTTTCTCCTTCGAGTGCTGTTTTTCGACAAAGCCGATGTATCTCGAAACGGATTGGCGAACGGAAAGGAAAAAAATTGCAAAAAAAAGAAAAAAAAGGAAAAAACGACAAAGCGCGAGAGGCAAAGACGCGAGGCTCGTAAAATTCAAATTGGCCGCCGCGAGCGCAAGTATGGGGATCAAGCTCGGGGCTGGTAATTAGTTAAAGGGCATCAACCCCCGCAGGTTTTTGCGTTGGCGGCGCTATATAGCGTAGGCGCGTTAGATAAGAAAAGCGTCGCGTCGTCGAGGCTATATGCGCCAAAAGACGCTTTGGCCCTTGACAGCCCAGCTGACTAATGGTGTTCCTTCTCTGGCTGTGCGCGCGCGCGCGCGTGCTTTTGCGATGCCGGCCCCCGCAGGCGACTCTCTAACCCAAAGCCTTGACTTATATACTATCTCGGAGGGGCGTCGCCACTAACGAAACGAACAAATGAGTTTTCGAGCGTGACCACGATCGCCGATGAGATCGGCCGCCGCTCTAAACACGATGCGAATCTACTAATGGCCCCGCGCGCCGCCAGCCTCGCGCTTGATTGCCTTTTGTGCCTCTGACTCATTGCTCGCGAACCCCTTTGCTCGCGCGAAATCTTGCGTCTCGATTGCCGGACGGCCGTCTTTCCGGTTCGCGTGTGCCAACGCTCGCGATAATGCGCTGCAAAACAATTTCGCCCCTTTACACCGATGCGATGCTCGTGGTTTCGGATACGAACCAGCCGGTATTTCTCACTTTCAGCAACGATCTATCTTCGGGCAAGCGTGCCTTTTTCCTGCTAGTGATTCCTGCCGCATTGAACTGGAATAACGAGAGTCTCGCGTTGCGTCGTATTCGTTGTGTTGCAATGAAAACTGGCAATAATCCGTCGAGTCAATAACGAGTGAAAATATTCGTGTACTCGCGCGACAGACGCGGGCGCGCCGTGCAAGTAAAGTATTCGAAAAAAATGGCAAACAAACGAGAGAGCGGATATATAACAAGCCTCATAATTTCCGGCATGTACTCTGAAACCTTTTATTCGCCTATTAAAAGCCTCCGAGCGGGCGCGAGCAAGCAAGCAAGCAAGCGTTCGGGGCGCCCGAGGGGGTGGAAACAAAGCTCGGCCCGACAAAAAAGGAGAGGAAGACGCGGCGAAAAGGGGGAAAAAAAAATAAATAAATAAAGCGAAGCAAGCGCGCGGGCAGCCGGGACTGTCGGGCCGCGCGCTCTCGCGTTTTCTCGCGAAAATTTTACGTAATCCGGCGGCGGCGGTGGCGGCCGCGAGAGCGTTTATTTGCAGAGAGCAAACGAGCGCGCACGAAAAAAGCACGGAGTAGTCGGGCGCTGCAAGGCAGAACGCGGCCGATCGTTAACGCTCGCTCGGTCGGCCGACGATCGGCCTTCCCTCTTGCCCGTTAAATTTCGCCGAGCGAACGCTCGCCGTTTACGGCGCACTCGGCAAAGGCGCGAACAAGTCTATCGGCATGCGCGCGCGCTCTTCTCTCCCGTTGGACGGACGAGCGACAACGGCTCGTCGACGCGCGCTCGACGCCAGCGGGAGCGGGATTAAGCAATCGAAGCTAATTGCCTCGTTTTTCGTTTGTTGCAGCAAGCAAGCCGTTTTCGATGGGAAGAAAGCAATTAGAGGGGGAATACCATTTGTCTTCCGTAAGTATCCTCAAACTCTCGATCTACTCTCGCTCTGAATTTTGAAATGACGTATCGCTATTCGCCAGCTGCCGTTGCAACAAGCCACGCTCAATTGATGACAGATCTATTTACAGCGCAATTCGGAGCATGGTCGTACGGGCCGGGCCACGGCTTCGCCAGGATAGTGCGCTGGAACGTGGAGAAGTCGCCGGAGCGACTGCCGACCGGCGACGTCGAGGCCATCTTCTCCCTCATGGACAACGAGTTCACGCGCTCGATATGGAATTACCCGTTCAGGCTCACCTACAGGCTAATACTTCGCGAGAAGGAGCTGCACTTCAACATCGGCGTCTACAATCCCAGCAAGGAGCACACGTTCAGCTTCAACCTGCTGCTGCACACCTACTTCAAAGTGCCCGACGTCAGGAGGTGTCAGATCACCGGTCTCCACGGCTGCACTTTCATCGACAAGGTCGGTACACCACCCTCCTCGGCCCGTGGCGCCGATCCGCGACACGAGCGCGCCGACTGACGAGACCCGTCGCCCTGTTGCAGACGCGAGACAACCAGATCTTCCAAGAAGGCCGAGACGTGGTGACGGTCGGCGAGTGGACGGATCGCATCTATCAGAACACTCAGCCGGAGCACATAATAACGAACGTAGTGTCGGGTCGCAAGATGCGAGTGCAAAAGTACAATTTCCCCGACACAGTCGTGTGGAATCCGTGGCTGGACAAGGCGCGCGACATACCGGACTTTGGCGACGATGAGTTTCCGAACATGATATGCGTGGAGAGCGGACACGTGAGCAGCCCTGTGATATTGCTGCCTGGCACGGCTTTCGAGGCCAGTCAAATTCTACAGGTGATTTTCTTACTGAGACCGCGCTCTAGGCGCTACGATTATCGTTACGAGGTACAATTCAGCTCGCATCCTTACTCCAATTAACCGCTAGGCTATTTGCACCACTAACGAATCTTACGCCCGCGCTGGGCGTCGCGCGCGCGCGCCGATCGCCACTCTGCAATAGCGACGCTTCAGGCAGTCGTAGGGGGAGAGCGAGCAAAACGGAGTACCTGAGGACGATCAGTGATGGCTTGCTTCTGACCCGCGTGCCAATTACATTCTAATCGCGCACTTTTGCTTCTCTTTATGGAAAGTCCTTTCGAAGCTTGGTTTTTTCGACTCTCGAAACTTCTCAATGATTATCACTAAGTTTCTTCAAGTCAGCGATTTCACAACATTAACAATCTCAGACGTCAGTTATTTGGTCTAAGGCGGCATCTCTTTCGATCAACTTTCAAAACTACTTGATTTTGCAAAAATAATGTGAAATTCGTAGTCACCGGCCCAGAAACACTTTGGGAACCGTATGTAACTTGCACATTGAATATAAATTAGTAAATATTTCTCAAACAATTGTTTTGTTTTTGTTGAAGTACCCCACTTTGATTTTATACATGTTTAATATTCAAGTAGATACGCTCGACGAAGATGTGTAACGGGTGTTTTTCGAAACCGCACGGCGTACCGACAGTCGGATATTTTCTTCTCGTTGCGTTTACGTCCAATAACAAATCTGAAATTCAGTAACTGGGGATGTCAGACGGAGGTAATTCCTTGTTCAATCTGTCGGACCGAACTTACTTTTGCATATTAACGAAATGGGAAGCGGTACCGCGACGCGAACATGTATCCAATGAAAAATATCGCAAGATACTCCGCTTTGCGCACTCTTTCCTCAAAGGACGCAAGAGCTTAGATAAAAAAAAAACGAAAGGAAAGACAGGAATGAACGCTTCGCAGGTGATGTGAGTGGAGGGTGGCGGAGGATCCTCGCAAGCCAGCGGCAGCCAGGCGAGTCGAGGAGGCGGTGGCGGTGGAAGTATCGGAGTAATAGGCGGCAGCGGCAACGAGACTGCAGTGACGAACAGCAACGCTGCAGCGGCGGCGGCGGCGGCGGCGGCAGCGATGCTGCAGCAGCAGGTCTCCGCCGGTAGCGGCGGTGCTGTCCATCATCATCACCATCAGGCGGCGGCGGCGGCGGCCATGTGGCCAAGCGCAGGCGCCGCCGCTGCTGCTGCTGCGACCGCCGGCTGGCTTTACACACCGAGTCCCGCTCACCCACATCACCACCATCATCATCATCATCACATGCACTGCGTCGCTCAGAGCTGCACCATTTGCTCGCTCAATCTCTAAGCCCGTCTGTCCAATGCTGATTCTCTTTACCTTCACCTGCATTACTCTTTTGCTTTTCCTTCGAAACGTCGGCTTCCAGCTCTCGTTGTTCGCTTTCTTTTTTACAAGAGGTTGATCGGGTAAAGCTGACGGATGTTATGAGTGGTATATGTAACCTTCCGCGTGTTCGCATTGTTGATTTCGTGAATTATTAATTTCATCGTCTCGAGGTTTCGGGAAATTTAAGTCACGGGCAAAACTATCACTTCGATAGACCTTTCTTCCGCGCTGACTTATGCAAACTTATTGTCTTTGTAAAACTCAAAGCTGTCTCTAATCGAGTAATGCTATTGCATATTTCATTCTCGGTTTTTTCTCTTGTTGAACGTGACTTTTCGTCTTCGATTATTATGCATTACAAATTTCGCATTTTCAAAGTCGTATACGTACTAATTTAGCATATAATTATCGTATATCTGTAAGTATCGACAAATGATCGACAAATGATAAAGTATGACAATTTGTAATATATGATGTAGGTCGGGCGAAAATACACGTGTACTTTTTGAACGATTCACACTTGTTTCCTTAATGTTGACAAACTATTTTATGTATAAAACATTCCTGGGAACAACTCGTGTGAACGAGATTGTATTTTAATCACCGAGGTGACAGATTCATTTCTTAAATAAATAAAATATATATACGTACTATTAGTATATTATAAATGCTCGATGTTTCATCAATGAAGTCGAGTAAAACGATTAAAAATTTACTAGATGTCTATTAGTTTGGTAGATTTTTATCATCATTTAGATTTAACTCCTACTGTAAACACGTTCCTCATCAGTGGAAACCAAGTTTTTTCATAAGAATGGTATATTAATATGATGTTGGTGCTATGATTCTACACAAGTTCCACAATTAATGCTACTTTAAACAAACTCAATGTTCCCTTTTACAATAAAATGAGTGAACAGGTTGAGCAAAACTGAATTGAAATACGTCCTGCCAAAATTCTAGTATATTTACAGAAAAAAAATTTTTAATTATGTCTATAAAACGAATATTGTTCCATTATGGCAAATCATCGAACTATATATAAGCAATAATAAAACTTAATATCGATATATACAATAAACGGAAGTGTATTTGTATGAGTGTTTGAAATCGATAATGAAATTTATATATATACTGAAATGAAAATAATAAGTCAAGTGTTTAATATACAGTTATATGCATATTTTCTACAACCTTTCAATTTCCAAAACATCCCAATTGGACACTATTTCCAAATACAATTGCATTGATAAAACAATATTATTAAAAAATATACTACAAATAAACTATTTTCAATGACTGATACTTAAGGAATAAAAATAAAGTCTCAAGATTTATATTAAAATGTTAACGATTCATAGATTTATTGTAAAGTGAGGTTAATAACTAAATATAACATCTTGCACTCATATCAGACTTCACAAAATTAGTTACAAGTCCATACAATCAAATTTTTACGTTTACAAGTCCTCAAACTCATTAATAAGATACACTCATCATGCTTTCAACACATTTCTTACATATTAAAGTACTTTATGAACCAATATTCATTGGCATCTAGACAAGTGTTTTATTCACAGTATTTAATAATTATTTTATCGTAGTTATATATAATCTTATTGAACACTTGTCATGTCTTATGTAGATTATAAAACTAAATCATATTGAAATAAAAATGATCAATTATTTGATAAATCTCACTTACTTTTTTAAATTTACAAAGCTGCTCTGAAGAATATTACTGATACAGAAAATAAGTTATTGACATTATTTTTCTCATTGAATTTTTCAATGACATAATTTACAATATGTATAACTTCAAATTATTTTACTGCTTGTGCTGTGCCACCTTGTTGCTTTTTTAATTGTTTTTCTCTCATACGTTCAGCATCTCTGAAAAATAAATAAAGCAACATTTAGAGTGATTGTCAGTAAAAAATTAAAAACTTTATAGATGAATATGTAATATTATGTATAACCTCTGCTTTCTTTGTTCCAGAGTTAATCCTTTGTTGCTCTCCTGTTCTGAAGCTGGTTTACTGCTATTTTTTTTCATATTTTTTGCTCGAGCAAGCTCACGTTGATTTCCACCTATTTAGTAAATCATTGAAAATAGAAAACCATTGAGAATAGAAAACCATAGAAAATGATTATTATAAAACTATTGCCATAATTTTTAGTTTGGTATTTGAATTATTTGATTCATTGAAGATTTATTTAGTAAAACATAAGAGCTTTCTGAATTAGAATTCTTAATATTATTAATTACTTATTTTAACTTTTTGTACCAATTACTGAATGAAATCATTGGACCTGATTCAACAACAAATGCTTGCCAATTATGCAGTACTACAAAGTGTCAATAACCTAATTAAGCAGACTTTCTGTTTGCTTATTCTATATTAATGATTTCGAATTAATGAATATTAATATAATATATTTAATGATATATTAAATAATTGAAGTCATTAGAATATGCAAGGTTATTATCACAAAAAGTTGAATAACATACAACATAGTATATTTTGGATCTAGTGAATAGCCAGCTATATGGATAATTATACCACGCTATTTAACATTTGGAATTTGACATTTTGCAACCTGGACCGCAAATTATAACTAAATATACAACTGTAGCTACAGTATCACGCTTCAATTTACACTCATTACACCGCGAGGCTACAAAACAAAGTGAAATTTCGCCATCGTCAAAACAAGAGGAAGAGATAGATGTCCCAATCAACGCGTCCATATTAAATGAAAGAAGAGCAAGAGACGAAGATTTTTCTGGAAGCCTATTTACTTTCTCATGATGCTCCCGGGTGTCAAATTTCCGTGAGTCGCCACGTAACATAAAAACAAGGAAGTCGATGACATGAGCAGACAGGTGCTTGCGATAAGTTGTCAACATTCTGGAGAAAATATCTTTGATAAATGAAATTAAAAACATGAAAGAGATCCAATATAAACAGATATAGACAGCGGTTCCGCAGTCCCAAGAAAAAAATATGGAGGCCAATACAAACAAGCGTTGAAATTTATTGGAATTTCCGTTGTTCGATCAGTCAATAATTTCATAACTTTTCTCGCTACAAAAACTAGTCCAAAATTATCGCAAAAACAAGCAATAAGTAGCTGCAAGTGTTGTAACTCTGACTTGTAAACAAAAAGACTCCTCAACGCAAGATTCTAATAAACTATCAAGTACAAAACTATAAGACTAAAGAGTACCCGCGTATTTCAAAGATGACGTCGTAACAATTGCTAACAAAGTAGAACAAAAACAAAAGTACTTACGAGTCATGATCTTTAAGTCTTGATCTCCGATAAACAAGAACTCGTGAAAGCTGACCTACAGAAATGGCGCTCGACTCTGTACAGCAGACTCTAAAAACAGTACACAAGATGAGTACCTCTCAGCAAGGAACAGTAGCACCAGCAGGATGACTAGTCGGCGATAATCGTGGAAATCGGCGTCGAATGAGTGCTCGAAGCAAATAAAAAAAAATAATAATCGATGCGAGAAATCCGCGATCACAGCCGTAATATACGCCAGCCGCTGGCACGCACTCGTGTGTCCCTGCTGATCCACTAGTGGAGAGGTTCGTTTATATATATTCGGTTCACTATATTTTGCTTACCCGCCGTTGGCGCTGCTGATTGCATATTCACTTGAAAGGAAACTGACTTAGCAACATAATCGCAAGAATTTTTTCAAATACCGTTGGTAAATATTGATAATGAAATTATGAAATTGTTTGATACATTACGATATTATTTACAAAAATGTAGCGTGCAGCTTAGATTATTTATGAGAAATCAGGATTCAGAAAGGTATTGTAAAAAACAATCGTGTTAATTTCATATAAAACAATTTAATGAAAGTTGTATAAACAAAACTAAATAATCGTTGCAACGTGTATAATTACATTTTTTGGATGGAACAAAATATATTGACAGTAATTTATAAATTTAATGTCGCTAATGAGTCCGAGAGACATTTTAAAATATATTTATCTGTAAATGCCTTATGCTGCTAAAACATTCTTTCTGTTAAAAACGGACACAGATCATCAATGATGCATTATCGTTACGGAAGAACATAAAAAATGGATTCACACGTATTAAGTCACTCATTCGGCAATTATAATAATTTCTGATACCATTCCTATAAAAAAGAGTTTATACGCTCTCGAAAAATAGTACCCTTCGTTTTAGCCTGTGGCATTGGCCATTGCCACTGATGTTCATCGCTTGAACATTTAATTGAGAAAACACAGCTTTATGAGGAATGGCCGTTCTAGCGATTTCACATGACGGATAGAACTTGAAACACTAAAACGACATCCGTTGAGACGTAGACTGCTTTTATTGCTTATTCAGCAACATGGAGTATCATATGAACTGTTTCATAATGAGAAATAAAAATATTGACGGAAACAAGATTTCAAAGAAATGCACAAAGTTATATGAACGGAAAAATGGTAAAAAATTATTAGAAAGCCAGCTTGAGCTTCATTAAAGCAGTCACGTTTCAAGATAAGGGAAGAAATGACGTCTATCCATTATTTTACAACTCGTCTTGTGGTGCCTTGGTTGGGGTGCCGGTGCGGTCATATCCCTTCAGTGGTTTGGAGGAATGCTTGGCAATATACTTGATGAAGTCATCAAGCTCACGGCCACCTTCGTATTTAACTGGACTATCCTTCTTGTCCTTTAGTACCCAGAAGAGAGTAGGAAATCCTCGGACCTCGAAATTCGACGGTACGTCATTTGCTGTAGCATCGAATTTAACAATCTCTACATCCTCATCAGCCATTTTGTCACCTGAAAAAGAAAATTACTAGTATTAGTGTGTCGGTTCTTTCCTAAAATCTCTATATTAACCTATTATTATTATGAAAATATTTAAATCAACGCAAAAATCATTTCGAACATTTTCAATATATTTGTGACGGGCAAAGCGACCGTTGAGTTCGCTCGTCCTGTTCGCCTCTCCTTCTCTCTAAAGCGTGCCTTCCCCTGAGCCGCTGCCACATCGGTCTCGGTTGATTAAAGCCGAGTATCGACGCACGATGTGGCTTTGTTGCAGGTTTGATTCCTGATCGGCGGAGATGCCTGGCGTTGGAGGGATGGCGCGAGAGCGGAGAGCAGAGGAGGAAGAGAGAGTGAAATAGTGTCGCCGGCATGAGTCGCACATGTGTGCGTAGCCAGCGGCGCTCGACCGATTGGGTACCTGTAGGGAGGGGCGCGGGAGACGCCGCGGAAAGCGCGAGATCGCGGTATCAGTATGGCTTTGACCAGCAACGAATTCCGAGCTAGGTAAGCCTCGCGACGAAAAAGTGCGTGACCATTTACTGCTAACGAGTGTATAGCATTGAAGAGGAAAACCAGCTGCGTCTACTTAGATAACCACCCTTTCGAGGACTACGTAGTTGGCCCAGCGGACGTGGACTTCCACAGCAGCGTTTCCTCCTAAGGTCAGGTACCCTTTTTCATTTCTCGGTGCGCGCCTCGATTTCTCTCTGAGCATCGTATCGACCAGACGCGGACGAGTGGCTGCGTGCGTGAATTCGCACCGCACTCGCGTGAACTCGCGGGAAAGTTGTAAGACGATGTCCTGTCTCCCGTGCGTTAATTCACACGGAACGAATTAGCCCGGATTGGGCCGACACACATGTCGAACGCCGCATGTAAAAAAAAAGGGAGTTGTAATAAAATGTAAATAATTATTTGAAAGGATGAGTTTCTTTGTACAACCTGTCTCTCTTGTAATTAGGTAAACCGCGATTATTGACACTACCGGACGACATAAGACCTCGTTGATTTTCCGCGACGAAGCGAATACGCCTTCCGAGTCCCTCCCCTTAAAATAATTTGTGACGCAACGTTGTTCGGGCTTATTTTCCACGTGGGATTCAAAATTACTAACGTACGTGTTACATATTAACTATAATCTAGTATAAATATTTTTCTTTAGATCAACGAAACTTTAGATATTCCTGGATATTTCTATATAGTTCTATATAGTTTCTATAAAGTTATAAATGCCATCTTATGAATTTATTTTAATAAATTTCTTACCCAGTTCATCATAAATTGGAGCAAGCTTCTTGCAATGTCCGCACCATGGAGCATAAAATTCAATCAGAATGTCTTTGGGGTTGTTGGTGACGATCTCATCGAAGTTCTTGGCAACAGCGATTTTAACACTACCAGTATTATCCTCTGGAATGGGTTCAGACTTTTGGTAGGGTTCCAACGAACCGGATTGCAAATCATTCAAGAAAGTCTCGAAACTTTCCAGGCTGAATTCGTCTTGAAGAACGAACTTCTGGTTACGTTCGTCGCGAGCAAGGATGACGGGTTTGTCTCCTTTGTAGAAGTCGATACCGAACTCTTTGAGTTCGTGTTGGAAATCGTCTTTGGAGGAAATGGCGAAGTTATACTCAGCAAACTCCTTGGCAACCTTCATAATACGGTTACGCCAGTAGTTGGTACCCTTAGGATTCTTTACATAGTCAACGTTGTAGTAAGCGACGATCAAGGGGTTTTTGAAATCTTCAGCATTGTCGCGTGTGCGTACGCCAACCAAGCCATGACTAAAAAGTGAATTTCCTTTCAATTTAGTACATACTTAGTTCATACTTAGCTAACGTTGTAAGTTAGAATTCTTATTTATGAAAGGAAAAAATATGAACAAACTTGTTTTGTTAATAAGCTTAAAATACTCACTGCGTATTCTTAACGAATGAATGTACTTCAGAAACAGAGTCTCCACCTTCATATACAACCTTGCTAGTTTCAAATTTATTTTGGAGTATGTTAGGTCTGTAGAGGACAATGTTGTTTCTGGAATAATATTTATTTATTAATTGTGTTATTCTAAGTATTTAATTTGGAGATCTACTGTAATTATAGTTGTAATTGTATATTTAATCTGAATGTAATAAAATAATAATGTAAAAGAGATTATTAAAATTTATAAAAAATATACTCACTTGTATCCTTCCTTTTCTAGAATTGACTTTTCGATGACATGACCAAATTTAACCTTGTCTTTCAACTTTTTAGCAACAGTATGGAATGAAGCAGAAAGAGTAGAATCATCTTTTTCAAAGAATCCAATAAGGACGACTTCGTCAGTGTTCAAGAATGCTTTCAATTCGTCCACAGATTTTAATTCAGTAGAGGGTGGACCAACTTGAGCCTAAAATATTAAAATAATATATATTAAAAATTTTTGAGTAATAAACAATATTATTAATTTATCAAGTGCATAGTAATGAATATAAATATTCTTCGCTTGAAAATACAATATCCAGAATGATTTATTTACCTTCATGTATTTAGCAATACCAGCTGCTTCTCTAGGGCCATTGTAATCATCAATTAGCTCATCTTTGGCAAAGATTTTCAGTGTTGGATATCCACTAACAGAGTACTTGTTACATGTCTCTTTACCAGCCTCAGTACAGTCAACTTTGGCAAGGCTGATTGGTGGAACGTTACCTCTCAAAAGTTCTGCAGCTTTGGCATATTCTGGTTTCAGTCGTTTACAATGACCACACCTATAAGAAAAAGATGAAACAAGCATGAATTATCTTGCAAGTAATTTTCAAAACATATTAATTAGTATTACAGTAAATAATGTGTTGTGACAATATAAAATATTTTCTTCATATACAATGTCAAATTATTTGAGATCAGATTTAATCACAATAAAAGTACATAAATCATAAAATTACTAAAAGATTTGATTTAGTTAATTACTTTAGAATAAACAAATGATTAAAATATATTTAGATTCGCGAAGGTGAATAGAATTTTCAATGTTCGCAGAACATATCAAGTGCGTGGACGACCAAATTCAGACAACGAAATTTCCATTACAATGGCAAAATTATTTTAATTTGTATAAAGCGTAGGATTTTTGATGAATCGACAATTTCTAAGAATTATACAATTAACAAATTTTATCTTAACAATTTACAAATTTGATAAATTTTAAGTGACAGGCGTTGAGCATACTTCGCAGAAAATTAAGCAAGAGAGTACTGCAGATGCACGAGAATCGAGTGCCTCATTTTAAATTCCCATCGACTAATCGCGAAAACTGATCTATTTCCGACAGAAAGTAAATGTATAAAAAATAGAGGAGGTAATGAAAACCGACCAAGGTGCGTAAAACATGACAAGCGTGTTGTCATGGCGCTTGAGCTCCTCAACGAAGTCGCCGTCGGTCCACTCAAAGACATCCTCCTCGGCGGCTAGAGTACTGGCCACCACGAAAAGTCCCAGAAAGAGACACTTGCCAATCATGGTTACAGTCATTTTTCCGTACAATAAACAACAACAGTTAGCGAATTCACTTTTCAATTACGACTCCGACTAGCAAAGATTCACGTCGACTAAGTGCCAGAGAAAAGACTTTGTCGACTAGCACTCCAAACCGGCGTAGACGTGGCCCTCGTCCCGCGGTGACTTTTTCTTGGCGTTCGTGTAGCTTGTCGTCTCTTTCTCGCCCACTGCGTTACGGGTAGCACTTGTCTTTGCTAGCGAAGCTTTGAAAATGTGTGAGTGTGTGCGCATTGGCAGCAGTGGCACCGCTCTTGCGGCTTTGAGTGCTGTCGCTACGCGATTGGTTGTTCAAGGCCGGTGTATCCTTTTTAATTGTTACGCAGCAACAACGTAACCAGCGGAATATATTTCTTTCTCTTGCTTTTACCAGCAATGTTAGTATTTTATACATTGTCGAACTGCGTGGACTATTCTTAAAGATACACACGAACTAATAGCAGCACATGAAAGGAGTCTTGTTTTTACGGTGGATGAATACACAGACGTTTTATAGGGCTTGCTTGTCGTATTCAAATATTTGTGCCTTCGTCCTAGAATAAGGCGCTTATTTACGAGTCCTTCAAACGCAGCATCATTCGTTTTAGTGAAAAATATCGTAGACAGATCCGTTGCATATAACTTTATTTTTTTATGTATGTAACCAAATTTTTATAAATAAATAGTTGTCATAAACGTACCAGATACTATTATAAAATGATTGATCAATAGTATTAAACCTTATCGGCATTTACATCTATGAAAGAAAGTGAACTATTTGGAATTCGAAAAACAAACAAAATGGTCTGTCTATTATCAATAAAATATTGCTATTACTTACAATATGGTTGTTTTGAAGTTTACTCTTATAACAATTAATTCCCCTTGAAACTGCAAATTCATTTTGTCAAATTATAAATTGTTTGGATAATGCATTTGCGTATTATGTCAAAAATGTTAATTCAATACACATTATATTCATCTTTATCAGTTTTAAAACATATGAAAGTATTAAATGGCCCTATTTTTATGTTATGTTAGGTAATTCTTGTTATCAAGTGCAATGCTTTTGTTTGCAAATATTGAAACGTGAAGTTATTAATTTTTAACCTTTTCTCAAGAACTTCCCTGCTAGCATAATTTCTGACAATATTTTATTAAGAGCTAAATTTAAAATCAGCTAACCTCGATCATTGAATGATGTGTCGAGCAAGTAGAATTCTGTTTTTTTCTGTTATCTCATTTAGTTCATTGTGCTATAAATCGAAAATCATTATTATAGAACTCTTATTGGCATTTAATTTATCTGTTGCCATGATTAAAATAATCATGAAAAATCGGATGTGAATACGATTTCCAGGAATACAAAAAATTAAAATTGCTATCGGTAGATAATAAAGAGCGCTCCCAGGCTTCAATTTACGCGTGAGTCAGTTTGATCTTCGACTTGTAGATCGCAGCAGCAACTGACACAATGACCTTTTTTTAAAAGTTTATTTACGAAATTGTCAATTGAATAATTAATTAATGCAGATTTTATTGTGAAATTAGTGCAGAGCATATCATAACAAATTTGAACTTGATTATATTTTGTTTTGAAAAATTGTAATCTAAAAAAGGTTTTAAATAAATGTTATTTATTCAACGATATAGGTTTTTTCCCAACCATCTATGATTTCAGTCAGTATACTAAAACATTCAAACAATAGTTACTGTAATAATTCACAAAGTAAGCATCTGCAGTACACATTAATTTGGTCACACCATTGATATTTAAAAATTTTCTATTTGTGTTACAATGCCAACTACAATAAAATAAAATCTAATCAACACTTTGATGTATTTTATCCAAAAACGTGAAATTTGTAGATTACTTATAAATAAAAAAAAATACTTTATACCTACTCTGAAGCAAACTTGGTGTTTGGTTAATAAAATTTAAATGCAGCTATCGCAATGCATTTAAGTTCCAAAAATGTGTAATGTTTGCCAACAATTTGCTTTTCTACTGACACAGCTTACTGACAATTGCCTAATCGTCGTTGATTTTACTTCTTTTGAATTTCATATTTTAACGTACCACTACACAGAATAATGAACACGAATAATGATGTGGGTATGTTGATATGGCGTGTGTCCATGTGTGTATCCGTCTTTGTGTGTATGCGTAGTACCAGTGCCAAACCTGCTAAGCAGATGTGAACAAAAAGCATACATGCTCTGTTCCTGCTTCAAAACGAAAACCATACCAACTGGCTACGTGAAAGCTCGTAAACACTTGACACTCGCCCTGCCTATCCCCCAAAATGATGCCGAGTATCGACGTATATTAGCAATTGCACTATTTGACGTTTGTGCTCTCGTGGTAAACGTTGATGCTGTCAAACTTATTTTACTGATAACCGAAATCGATATGTAAACTCAAAGCAAAACGTTTTGTTGTGGTTAAAGAAAAGGCCAATCCCTAAGAAATTAAGAAATCGTGTCACTAAGCATGCGTAACTTCGCGCCGTACTTTGGCAAAGGTATCGCTGCATTCGATGAAATCGAAACTTGCCGGTTTCGTTTCGCCATTTGCCGAAATATATTTTTGGCTCGATACTGCCCGTCAACACTGGGCAAGAGTGCAACCGCAGAGCTGCACATACATTAACTGAGGAAACACACACGTACACGGGCGAGAGAGAGAGAGAGAGAGAGAGAGAGAGAGAGAGAGAGAGAGAGAGCACAATGGCGGCCGCGAAACGCCCAAGATTAACGATCTCCCCGAGCTTTCACGAGTATTAGCGGAGGGGAGGCTCTGGAGAGCGCGCAACCCCTTTCGCCAAGCTCTTTTTGTTCGAATCCGCGTACGGAATTCGCTCGAGTCGTGCAATGCACGCCAAGAGAGAGAGAGAGAGAGAGAGAGAGAGCAGCTTGTTACACATCGCGTTACGTGCATGCGAGCCACAGCAGGGACTTTGTCGTTATACGCGCGAGGTTTTACGAGCTTCGCGATGGCGCTGAAATGTGCACCCTAGGCCAGCCGGAGGATGTGTAGCAGCTATTACGCGCTCACCTATACGTGCCTGTGTATTTTTTTCTTTTTTAAAGAGATTGATTGTGCTCGAGCAACTCGCGTGCTCCGCCGTCGTTTCTGCACTAGGCGAGCGCCTTTTTTTTTACGAGCCCCAGTCGTTTCGTTTATGGCTACTGCTGCTGCTGCTGCTGCTGCTGCTGCTGCTGCCCTATGTACCTTCTCGAATAAACATATCTTGTTAGCTGTATTTTTCCGTGGCCGTTCGGCAGATTCTCCGGCACTCGTGTCGCTCCTCCGTTTCCGACGCGCACGCTTGTCACAGAGCCAAAGTCGACGGCTGCAATTGCGCGATTCGCGTGCGATAAATGCCGCGCGCGCGTCGCGTGCCGATCGACGCGCCAACTTTCAGCGACACTTTCCCGATGGCCACGCCGAAGTGGCATTAACGCGAAGAAGCGCACGCTCCGACCGAGGCGCAAGTATATACGAAGCGATGACTCGGCGCTTCTCCGGAGCCGTCGTCCTGCCGCGCGCGCGCCACCGGGGACGCTTATTGGCTGTCTTTCTCACCGAGGCGAGAGAATTAGCGAGGCTGCCACTCACGCGAGCCGCCCCTGCCGCTCGTCTTCTGTCTCTACGTGTTAAACGTATCCCGCGCGCGCGCGCCCGAAGGTCGCTGCACGCCTGCCCCCTCGGCGTCCACGAGGAGCAGTCGGAATCGCGGACGAGGCGCGCTTTCGACTGCGCTTTGCTTTTGCAATCGCTCGAGGCCGATCGATCCGACTCGCGTACACCGAGGCTGGCCGTCAAATAAACTCGATCCATTAATCTTTCCCTCTACGAATTCACTTGCTCGAGCAAGCTCGCGAGCTTGACGGACTTTAATTTCATTCGCCCCCGTAAGCGTCTCATCGGCAAAGCGTCACGCGTCTCACGTTCGAGAGTGCCGCGACAATTATCGCGACGTAGGATCGGGCGAGAGCGCGTAATCCGGAAACGCGCGCTGCGACGTACAAAGTAGAAGAGAGCGGAGATATCTGTTTGCGCGCGGGCCGCGGGCGTAAAAACCTGTAATTACGAGCGAGCGGCGCGATGCCATTAATCTTGCAGCTGCGAGTCGCGCGCGACAACGTCCCTCTCCTTCGATGCCGTATTTTCCGTCGTCTTTTTCCTCGCGCCCGCATAGCACGAGTTCACGCTCTACGCGCGATAATTAATGATCCCAAAGCGATCTCTCTCTCTCTCTCTCTCTCTCTCTCTCTCTCTCTCTCTCTCTCTCTCTCTCTCTCTCACTCTGTCTCGTTCTCGAGTGCGCGCGAACCTAGGGATGCTTGCCTGTGTAGCCCCCCGGTGAAGAGAGAGAGAGAGAAGACTGTCTAATTTTGGGGCAATCTCTCTTCGTCTCGCGGAACCGCTCTTTGACTCTTCTTACCCATTTGATGCCCCCGAGCAGCCAACGACTGCGAGACTGATGTTTTCGGCTGCTCGATTAATTTTGACTGTTTGCGCGCGTGCTACTTTACGAGCTTTGCCTGTTGCGCTTGTTTATCGACCGACTGATCCACGGCGGCGCGTTGATTTAGATGCAGCTGTTTGCCTTATTTGAAGCACTCGACAGGCCGAGGAAAGCTGATTTGTGGACTTCACCTTTCGAATTGACGCGTGAAATAAGGACAGCGAGAAATAATTTAAAACCGAAAGATCTTTCAACCTGAGCTTGCCAACTCGAACGCTTTCGAGGCAAACGCAAGCTCTAATTTCCCTTTGAAAACGATTATGAAGCTTCATTCGGATACGTCTACTTTTTGAGTAGTGCTATTATGCTAATTACAAGCTTTCCCGTGCATTGCATCATTGCACGCGTAAATCACAAGTTAAACGTAATTTATTCATTGAAAATCTAAAACCAAGACAACAAGTATTATAGCGTTCAACGAAGAAGACTATATTAAAAAGCTCTTTATGCCAGAGACTGCAAGGAACACAGTTTCTCTTACAATTCTACCGAAACAAGTTTCCTTTGAAAAAAAACTACTTGACCGCGTTTCATTTCCCAAACAAAAGCCTCGCAAACGAAAAATCTAAGGTCGTTCGTATGTGTTCGCGCACACGAAAATAATGGCGCAAGCATTCAGAGGACTACTAGTAGAATGGATAATGACAAGGTGTAGAAAGTTGAAAAGACGAAGACAGTATAGCTATACGAGTACGTGTAAGGGTTGTGAGCTGGCGTGATAATCTCTGCTTATTCATTTTCGATCGATGCTAATACTTCTGTTACGCGGGCATTTGCATAAAGGCTCTATCGATGTTCAGACAATGAAATGTTGCGCTAACCTTTGCGAAATCAAATACAAAGAAAAATGCCCATGCGCAGATGCGAATGTTCCACGTTCGAGAGGTCTCTGTGAGCGCAAATCCAACGAATGAAAGAAACTTGATTTAATGCTAAAAGTGAAAAGGAGTTTTTTTTTAATTAAATTTATTTTAAAAAGGCTCAAGTGTACTTGATCCCAATGAAGAACGACAGTGCGTCGTTATAAGTAGAATTGTCCACGAGTGATTCGACGAAATAATTTGCTCGTCATCTTTCGAAAAGCGACGTATGCGGATTTCATATACAGACTCCTCGGACGAAATCGCAATTCCCCGCAGGACATATCCAGCTTAGCAAACATCAAACGAGTTTGGAAAAAAAATTCTCTTTGACAAACACAAGGGCTACGGCGTCGATGGGTCGTCAATAGGCAGAAGGAGAAGAGGCGACACACTATCTCCGTATGTATGTACGTACGCAGAGATTTATCTGTCTGTTGTCGGGCCAATGAAGAGGACAAAGCTGGAATTTCCGGTTGATTCGACGCGCTAACGATGTGGGGTGGCTCCGCTCCCTTTACTCCACGCTGGCAATTTACACAATAATGCGCGCCGGGCACAAATTAGCACGCGCGCAAAAAAAAAAAAAAAATAAAAAAAATAAAAAAAAATATAAAATAAATGCGGATAACCGTTCGCGCCGCTTTTGCCGGACAATCGATTTCGTCGCTGCACACACGTTGCCGAACGGCTGCGTACGTACACATGCACGTAAGTGGCGCATATATGCGCAAAGGATTATAAATTTTTAGATGAACTCTCGCTCTGTAGTGTTGCGTATGTACTCTCGCGTGTAGCCTGCATAATAATGCCGAAATCGCCGCTCGAACGAACTCGGCTTGTTATAAGCCAATCGGCGTGGATCAATTTTGTAATTTTGTAATTGTAAAACCGTAACGAGATGGATTTCTAGAAAACGCAAGAAAGTCAAACACGAGGTTGAATAATTTATACGCGTAACTCAACATCGTGTAACTCATTTAACACGATTCTCCGAAAGTCATCTATTAGTGTACTTTCTAATTAAATATTCTGGAAAAAAAAAGCAACGGCTAACTAGCGAGAAGACGTTAAAAGTCGCTCTCCGCTCTCCGCCTCGTTTTTCTTTCCTCCTTTTGATGCTTATACGCACGCTTTATACAGGCTTAGCGCCATATTGTCGCTGCGGCCTCTGACGATTCAATATTGATATAGAAGACAACGGATTCACGAGCTTCGATTTTCCTGGAATGGATTATGCCGACCTTTCTTTTTTCGTGCGCAGCTCGTCTCCGCGCCTGTGTTTTCTTTTTTATCGCATTTGTTTTCTTTACGTATTGCAGGTACTAATATTAAAACTGACAATATTGAAATTGTCCGATGACCTTTGATCGATCTGTCAAATGATGAAAAAGTTATGAGCAACGTTGTATTCATTGGGCTACTTGTCTGTTGAAAATATCAGATACAGGCATGAAAGTGCCCGCAGTTATAAAACACAAACACGTGTCTTCCCGTAGCACGGAAAGACGATTGTTTTTTGACCCTGGCGGTCGTATTGACAATCCGGTTGAAAGCAAAATCGCTCTTTTCAGGGTATTCGTTTTATTCAATTTTTCCATCGCAAAAAATATTCGAATCCCGCCACTCGCAGACCTAATGCCAGATACCTTTTCGTCGTCCTCTCAACTGAATCGTAAAATGGAAAAATACACGTCAATAAATGTACGCGTTTGGTAAGTCAATAAAACCATTTAGTTCTTCTTATTACCTGTTCCGAGCGGCGCCATAAAACAGTTAAATCGTCGTATCAACAGCAATGAAACTGCATAATACAGGGAAGCGTATAGGGCAGCGAGCGGCTCGATAAAAATGCAAATGAAATTGAATTCGCCGCGACAAGTGTTTGTTGAACGTAAAAAAGGAAGAAGAAATCCCTATAAAGCAGTCAGTAAGAAGACATTTGAAATCGGCTTTACGAGTTAGCGCGTATTGACGAGCCGCTAGTCGCGTCTTTGTTCATATTCGAGCTCACGGCTACTTTGATTTTCACCGTACGACGCTGTACGTGCACGCGTGTGCAAGTGTGAATGTACGGATTTTTACCCGAGATTCAGCGTCACCCGTGGGAAACTCGTAATATTAAATGTATATACTCGTGTCGTGCTCATTTTCATACGACACGAGGATGTTTAATGTGCCGCGCCTGGAACACGCCTTTTTTTTCTTTCTTTTTTCCTTTTTTTTTTTTTTTATTTTAAAGAGGCAGTCGTTTTCTTTCTCGTTGTTCTTTTCTCAATTTGTAATAACACTGATAGTGACGTTATTGTTTGAAAAATGTCCGCCGAGCTCTCAACTTGAAAGTTCAAAACTTTTATTTATTTGTTATTTTTCATGCGTGTTTTCGAAGTCAATAGAGATAGTTTGTGAAAGGAACATAAGCATTATTTTTTACGTCCAGTTACGGGACAAATATGAGAAAGGGTTAAGAGAAAACGCGAACGGAAAAGAAATCGACGGATAGATTAGTGAATTTCAAATGTCGAATCAACAAATTGACGCTTACAGAAACTCAATTATTAAAAAAATCGATCCCGCATTCAAGTTGGATAGATCCACGACATTTGTAAGTGCAAAACTATATCGTTTTTGAATCCTAAATTTCCTCCTCATCGCGATCGCCTCTCTCGAGGAATCTCTAATTGATAAGTTACAAACATGTCGCTTAATACATCGGAGTTTAAGCAGCGTTCATATCGATGTGTAAACTGATCGATTCTTTTCTAATTAAAAAATTAGTGCAAATCAACACGTTAGCTTTGATTTATGTATCTTTCAAACGTCACTGATCATCGACAACACGTCCTATAACAAGTACTATGTAGTTGCTACACTAGTATACAGAGAGAAAGAGAGAGAGAGAGAGAGAGAAAGATGTCTTAAGTCAACCAAAAATTATTTGTTAATGAAAAATTATTTATTACATCAGCGATCTAATTGTGATCAACAAATTTCCCATTATTTTAATATGATATCGATAATGACTTATCGATTTTTTCATGTTATATATTTTTTTAATCAAAATTCATATGATGGTGAAGTAACATGTTAAAGAATTCAAAAGAAACCTATATTATCTCAATTATCTGCCGTAATTTCTTAAGCGCCTTCATTGAGTAATAAGTGCAGTTCCCCTTTTCGACCTCGTATTCATCATCGTTCTTCAACTTTTTCACGACTGCGCGTGTCCTCGAGTTCGCCTCGTGAGTTTCTATTAATCTATTTCGAGATAACAGTTGATTAAGTAAACGCGAAAGAGGGAATGAATGACCGAAATTATTATTTATTGCAACAGAACGTTCTAATCGTCTATCACGTCTTGTTCTTTCTCTGAATGAATTTAGTGTGTCTACGTTAATAATATATAGTTTGTGTTGATGTCGTTAACCAAGCAGCGAGTTGTTACCGACATTGTTATCACTTGCATTGTTATCAGAAATGGTATTACCACTACTGATCATTCCAATCTACATTGCACGACTAAACATTGATTATATTAGTCATATCGAATTTCGATATGTTGAGGTAAACGTCAGGGTTCGATTTTTACCAATACTGGCTTCTGATGATTTTGTTTCATACTACCCTTCAGTTTTCTGCCTGTTTTTGCGAAAATACTATAGAAAAATTTCTTTCTTATAGACTAGATTTTTTATAAAAAAATAATGAAGGATGTACATCTTTAGACTTACGCTTACAAACTGAAGATGTATACTACTTTACAGATCGGTTTCAACGGTTTCTACACAGTGTATTAAGCACCATTTTGGCTATGAAAAATGATTTTTCATAGCCAAATGGAAAGAAGCTCATTGAGATACTTGTTATAAATTTTCAAAGACTAGATTAAATAGGATACATTATCACATTATCAAAATCTTCGAATCAGATTTTTTGATCAGTTGAGTTTAATCCAATCATCATTTATTATTAATGTTATTTGATTATTTAACATTAAATTGTGTATCCATCGACATTGTATAGATTACATTAATGCAATTTTTTAACTCATGATAGTTATCCTAAAGTTAATGATTCCAATCGCATTTCAAAAATTTGTTCATAGATTCTTATGGAATTATGGTACTTTTTGGTAGAATTCTTCGTGTCACTGTAATATCGATTTTCATATATTTAAATTGACGCTGGCAGGAGAAGCTTCTGAAAAATTGTTGCATTCTAAAAGAATGTTCTTGAACGTAAAAAAAAAGAAAGACAAATACGTTGTTTCGAGAAAAAATGTCTCGATGTAAGACAATTTTTTGAAGAAATACAAAAGTATTTTGAGAACGTTTTTATAATGGAATTCTGTTTAGCGGTAGGCTTGTAAACTTTCGATCTCCAAAATCCAACATTATAATCCCCTGGCGGTCATAAAATCAGAATTACACAGCAGCAGCCAATAAATCGACGTTAAGATCCATCATTTCCAAATGAAAATAAAAGGAGCCAGGACGAAAGTGAAAGAAATAAAGCGAAAAAAAAAAGCAGAAAAAAACCAAAAGGAGCTGCTCGGCTTTATGAAAGAATATCGCCGTAGGCTGGAGGGAAACGCGCTCGCGTTGTAAAAGCTATACGCCGACTTTATATTGAGCGTGCGTGATGTGCGAGGGAGTTGCCTGGCGTCTCCTCCCGCGCTATAAAATCCGAAAGAATCGATCGTATAGCCGCGCCGCGCTCGCGCTCGCACAGCAATAATCGACGGACCGCTTGACGAGCAGAGCGCGTGCATTTATAGCGTATAAGGTCGATAGCGGCCGGGCGAACCCTTCCGAGAATCGAGCGCGCCGGGCTACGCGCGTATACGATCTGTAATTAGCGATCTCGATTCGAAAGTTACGAGCTGCGAACGGCGAAATTCATTTCGGCGACGCGTTCCTCGTAAACTCGCTCGGAACGCTCGAAATACACTCTGAAAAAAAGGTACGTTTACCGGTCAATAAAACGCACCGACGTTACGTCGGCGGCGAGCTCGAAAGAGGAAGGCGCTCGCTGCACGCGCACCGATATTGCCGCCCGCGCGGATCGCGCTCGTGGGCGCGCGGCGTGCGCGCGCGCACGCAGTTGGCAGGCGTGCGGCGCGAGATCGCGGAAGCGCGTCCGCTCGACGGGCGAACGGCCGATGTCGCTGCCCCGCGCGGCGAATCCGTTACGGCTAAGCGTCGAATCATGCAAATAAGTGGAAAATCATTCGGCGGGATAAGAGCGTGTGTTTACGAGCGCCCACGGCCGCGCGCGAAATCTCTTTCTCTCATCCCGCGCTCCGTCGTCGTTGGATTTTCGTGCCAAACGGCGCGCTATGCAATTACGCCTAATTTGTACATTTGCCGGGATGCAAATGCACGCGCGAGTCTCACGTCCATCGCTCGCGCGCTACTTTCACGCTCGACTCGCTTCGTTCCCTGCCGATTCGGATTAGAGAGAGAGAGAGAGAGAGAGAGAGAGAGGCTGGCCGTCGTATGTCCGTCCGTCCTCGAAGCTAGTGGCCCGCCGCGCTCGCTTTCAATCGTTTGCCTCGACTCGCGCCGAGTGCGTCGAGTCCTGCGAGAGCGTGCGAGAGAGTCCTTTTTATTGCCAGAGCGCGCAACGCGTGCCGAGGCCCATCAAGCCGCAGTGCACTTAGCCAAGTGCACGCCGCGCCCTTAACACACCTCGCTCCAAGAAAATAGCAAGGCGCGAGTGCACTCGTTAGCGCTCGAATTTTTCCGCAATGAAACTCATCCCGGGGAGTGATAAAACGCGAACAAAGCGCGTAAAAGCGAACGAGAGAAAAGAAACCAATACAAAAGTGAGGTAGCCAACTGCGGCAGAGAGGTGCGAAAGAAAAAGCCGCGCGCTGCCGAGTGCGAAGGAAAAGTACAGATGTGATGATGACTCTCGCGAGGAGTGTATATAGGTGTGATGGAGATACGCAAATTGCTTGCTCCTCTTCCTCGAGTACGGGCCGCACCTCGCGCCTATTCGGGCATTAATCTTTGTAATTTGCTGAATTTCTCGACCTATCTGAGACTTCGCTTCTAAGTCGGATGCGTACGCGGATAACAACGGACAACTCCATGCTCGTGCATTAAGGCTCGATCTATTCGTGCCTGTATTGCGATTACAACGGAGATCTAACGACCTTTTCTCATCGGTATCTTGATCCAACAAATCGTTTTCTGGAAATCAATGCGTTCCATTAAATAACGATCATTTAGATACCATAAGTCTGCCTATAACAATGTGTTACTTTCGAGTTAACTTTCGAGTCACACTTACGGACCGTAAATCTATCTACATTGTGACTTTATAATTGAACAAAGATCATTACAGCTGTATGCTCGTAATATAGCTGAATAATTTGCTCTTATTGACTTATCGATTACTATATCAAAGATCAAAGTTATTTCCCGGTCATTAGTTCTTGAAATTAAGTAATTTGTCCGTGAAATATAAAGCGAGTCGTTTTTAATATCCAGATTAACCGATCGCTATCCATTGCATTCAAGTTCTTATTTTCGAGTTCTTGGCACACATCGGTTTGCGAATGCGCACTTATATCGGCACAAAAATATTCGTGCGTTAAACAGCATTCGACTGCGATCGAAGAAAATGAATTTTCGTGCAATTAAATGGCATTTCGCTCCATTCGGTGTATTTAATTTTGGCGAGTTGGCCACACCTTCGCCAGTGCGATACGTCAAATGAATTATACGAACATTCAGGCAGAAATATGCACGTACGTGCACGGCAAACCCGAGAGGGCATAACAAGGACCAATGCGAAGGGGCGTTAAAAAGCCGCTTGGTATACGAGCGAGCCAAGGGGCTCGCGGGACGTATGTCTATCCGTTGTGCGAGCGCAGGTATGTGCGCGAAGGTGCAAAATGAAGGCGGCCAGCGCGCTGCTGCATGCAGATGAGAGAGAGAGAGCTCGCGCGCGCGCGCGCGCTGCCGAGGTGTTGGCAAATGTACCAATGGGGCCCGTAATGTTGCAGAGAGGATTTAACAAGTTGGGATTTTTCGAAATTCCTGCGAAAGTGGCCTCGCCTGTTGAGCGCGCGCGCGGATTCGCGTACGTACGTCGACGCCCCCCACTGGGCAATCGTCGAATCGCCGAGCGTCGCGGTCGCGGACGCAAAGTGATTTTTCATCGGGCGCTCCTGCCTTCCCGGCAATCGCTCGGGAACATTGCAACTGTTGCGAGCCCCGTCGAGCTCGCTGGCGCTTTATTAAAGGCCACTTCATTCCAGCGAGGGATCAGAGCGGCCGCGTTAGCGCTCATAAAGTACGAGATAAACGTATGTAAGAAGCATGACAAGGTGAAAAAAATGTAATAAGTAAGAAAAAGCAATAATAAGCACTTGGTTTAAGGGAGGAGAGCGGGGAGGGGAGGCAAGCGCGCGCTCTCGACTTTACTCGGCTCGTTATCCTCCTCGAAGGCGAGAATCAAACGGGCGTCTTGGGGTGTTAACGGGCCGCCAAGTCCGTAAAACTCCCTCCCTTTGCTCGCCGCTGCCGGAGAAAATATAAGGCGTCGCTTTGAGCGCGCGCAAAACGATCCGGAGGCATTTTTCAGCGAAATTGCGCGCTGCTACTTGCGATTATCGAACGCGGAGAGACTGCCGGCTGCTATATATGCAACTTCCAGCCCGAAGCCCGCTCGCGTATATATATATAAAGGGACCTGCGAGCATTAAGTGCATCCTTGGACTCGAGTTAAGCATTTTTCTCGCTCTCTTCGCGAGCGCTGCCATGGAGGATTTTCTCTAAAGGGGGATCTTTAAAGCATGTACACGGTAAAACTGTCTGAATTGGCCTTTCGTTGTTTTGCACAAGTGCCAAGCGTGATTGCTTCCTTCTCGTACTTAGCCGCCTTTTTTTTCGGGAATTCTTCGCGAAGGGATTGCCCAGTGATAAATCTAATTGCGAGGAATCGTCCAGTTTCGGACTGCGCGTAAAAACCTAAAACGCAGTCGTATTTGCAAAAGATTCACAGCTTGCGTTCGTCTCGGATCGTTGCTCGCTGGATAAGCGATCGATTGCGATGATTAGGCCCTCGCAGTGGCGTTGCGGCCCGTCTCTGCGAACGACCTGCAATGCAATGACAAGAAAACGAGGTGCTTTCGCGCGCAGCGAGAGCGCCGAGCAACAAGCGCATCCCTATGCGCGCACTTCTCCGCGCGTTTTGTACGGACTGTTGCGGCACTTCGCGCGCGGAAAAAAGGGGGATATTCTCGCCGCGGCATAGAGGTGATAATGCGGACGCGCAGGCGGAGGCCGCCGGCGCAAATGAGTACCCTCATTTGTCGTCCGAGCCACTCTCGTGGGAACTGGGCAGGCCAGGCGTCGATCGAACAAACGCGCTACTCAGCATCGATAGCGCGCCGCGTGGGACTCGGCATTGCGCGCGACGAATTGCTCGCGCGTTTATCGAGCCGTGCAGCCGTGCGCGCTGCTTTTCCTTTATTGCCCCAGACTCTTCTGCGCGCGGTTTCGTTTCGCAGGTGCGCACCCACGACGAGGGCTGCTTTCGGCTTCGCGCTTTACGCGAGAGCCGTTTGCCGATTATGACTTAATGAGCACGCGTGAGGTGTCGGCTTCCCTCGCATTCGCGACGCGCACAACTTCGCCGTCGCCGGCACTCCTGTATTTACCTTGCCGATGGATCTCGCACGGCTTTTCCAACGGAAGTCCAACGTTCATTCCGATGTAACATCGACAGTCGGCTATACTTGTCTAAATCGTGGGTCGTTCGCTTTGCGTTCAGCTATAATGTGCATAATTATTTCTGTTTCTAATTGAATCTTGATAATCTAGAAAGTCAACGTTACTCGGCTAAAGCTCTATAATTGAAGACTTTCCAAAAAAAAGATAATTACGGAAGATGTTTAAACATTGATTATTGAATAAAAACCATTCGCTGTGTACGTTTGACAGGGCCGATTGCAGATAATGAATATTAAATTATTAAAAATTTCATTTTCAAGCTATAATTATTAGAGTATAATTTCACGAACGAATTCTGTTTGACGACGGTCAAACAATATAATGAGAGAATCAATTGGATAATAACAAATGAATTTTTCAATCAACATTGCAAAAAAATTGTCTTTAAGTGAAAATCTCCACTGAACAGCATCATAGTAAAAAAATGGATTCGTTCTCATCGGATAAAATTGGCGGCGTCCATACTGGTCGCTATCAAGCGTGCCGATCAGCTCTCTCGTCGGCACATCACAGCTTCGTGCTGAGACGTGTCCGTGTACAGCTCATTGTGTGCCGCGCGTGGGGGGCTGCCAGAGTCGCCGACTCCTCCTCGACGTCCGCCCATTTTCGCGAAGGCGCATGCGTAAAACAGCGATAAGTGGGGGACCTTCGCTCGAGCGTCGCCCGAACCGACCGAGCAGAGCGCAAGTAGACGCGGCATCGTGCGTGCGTGTTTTCTGTTCGTCAGCTGCACTGCAGAACAGAAGAACTGCCCGTGCTATGTTCCCGCGTGACAGGTGATTCCTACTTTCGTTTAGTCGCTCGATTGTCTTGTTATTGGTTTGTTATTGGTGTAGTGCAGCATTGTCGGGATAGATACAGACGACACAACTGCCGTGTGTTTGCAAGAGGACACGCGCAAAGAGGGACGTTGTTGAGAAAAAGAGATTGTTAGTGCAGCGCGGAGGGTAGCGTTAGAGTGTGTGAGAGCCAATAAAGCTAAGCGAGCGTTCCGTCGCTCGCGCCGAAGAAACCGTCAAAATTCGGATCAAGAACAAAGAGCCGGTGCCGTCGTACGCGATGGAAATCCTGGACGAATACCAGGAGCAAGCCATGGGCCCTTCGCAGCCGCCGCCTGTCGTGGATCATCATGTTGTCGCGGCAAACTCCATTGCCGGCATCGCCGCTTCCATCCCCCATCACCGACACAACTCCGAAAGTCCCATGGTAAGTACTTTGCTTCTTGCATGTTTCGCTTCAACGAACATTGACCTAATTCACGTGAGACTATATTCGCAAATTCACTGATACTTAGAGGTTATGAAGCGCGCTTTTCTTTTGTTGACAGGAGGTAAATGTAGACGTTCAATACCGAATTCGCCTCAAATATGCGAGCTGCCCCGTTTTCACAGTCATTCATACTTCGACATTTGTTTACTTTTTTTTCTGAAATAGTAAACGTTGTTTATAAACCTGTAATCATTTTATCCATGTAACTATCTAAGTGCCCGATATTATGACAAGACGTTCGAAAAATTTGGCAAATGTTTTTGAATTTCACGAACAAAATTAATTCTACGAAATCTGCTTCAGAAATTCACGAATATCGATAATAGAGCTATAACACTGTCAAAGTGGAAAAAAATAATAATAATAATATGCACGAGTTTCACGAGTAATCGAATTTACTTAATGTAACGTGAGCACACGAGAATAGCGCGTAATTGGTTAATAATTCACGTCAATTGTAAAATGCATCGGTGACACATCGATCACGCCGCCCACGAATAAATCGTGATCCACACAATCGGTGACATATTGCTCATTGAGTACTCTAGAGTTGGACAGTGTCGTTGTTTAATATACTGTTATGTGCGCGGGAGAGAAGGCGGTATATGACAATAAACAACAAACTTTTGGTGGAGGTGACATTTTTTTCTTCGAATAGGACAAAAACGACGACTTCGAAAGCCAGTAAAAGTAAACAATCGATCGATTAGGATAATCAGAAAGTGAGACAAAACATGTAGCTCATGTTTATTGACCCTCTATAGCGACTAATTTAAAATCACTTCGCGCCTCGTTGCGAAGAAATCCCTGGGTGTCCAGTCTATTATGTACATCATCGCGAGATTTCTCTCTCCCATAGCTCATTCAAATTGAAATGAGCCGAGACGCCATACACACACCCGTGAGAAAGGCTTATCTCTACCGCGGTATTAATTAACCAGACGACTACTGTTTCGCGTTTTTCATCGACGATCCTCTCTATAGGCAGCTGCTGTTTCTTCTTTTTTTTCGGATAGAAGTGTTAATTTTCTCGTGGCTACTGCATCTCCATACGCGTATTTACGATGTACCAAGGAAAAAAAAGACTTTTGTACTTTGTCCTGCTTTACCTCTACACCTCGCGTACAGCGAATTACCGACAGTATCAAAATGTCATACCTCGCCATTTTCCTGTATCAATTTTCGCAAATAATATCGGCGCGGCGTACATTACGTTTAACTACATTTCTAGGTATTACAATGGCAATAAAAACAATGTTATCTTCGACGCGTACATATTTCCTGCATGCAATCGCACTTTCGAAACATGGTATACACACGAATTACACGTTACGCTACTTAAATCATTTTTTTTCTTTCTATTGCAAAATTGCCACTTTTTCATGAGGTACTGTAAAATCCATAAATGTTCCTGCTTCTCGATATGGGGACATTTTTTTGTTTTTTACATTCCCCACAAGCGCATAAAACACGCGATGTGTGCGGCACCGATCGTCAAATTAGACCTTATACGCTCCTTCTCCTCGGCCCCCTCCTTATGGCAGAGGGTAATTGGTTCCCCTCCCCTCTCTCCTCGTGCGCGCTTTTATCATTCGCCTACCCTAATTGCGATGGCTTATTGTTACGTGCGAGTCTTGCGTGATGATGCGATCGACTGAGATTTTTTTTCCTGCTGTGTTGAGCCTTTGTGGTTTAATCGAAGGTTAAGCCGCACAGCTTGTGACAATCTTCCTCTAGCTCGCGTGAGTCCAATTTTTTTTTGCCTTACAATAGTATTTTGCTGGTCTGGGATTCGACATATCAAAATCCATATATAACAGAAAATTAAAAATTAAAAGCGCTCTGCGTCGAATTGCGTGAGTGATTTACTTATTTTACTTCGCTTCGGGAATCCAGGTAAACACACACACACATACACACATACACATAAGCTTCTCATCTACATTTACATTTATAATGGACCTACGCGAAATAAGAACGAATAATGTATTATATGTTTTATTCTCGTAAAATGTAGGGAAAATTGCATTTCAATTACAGTAATTAGAGTTAAGCAGTTCTCTCTCGTGCGAGAGTTTGCAAAGAAAAAAAAAGAAATTCGCTCAGCGTTGCATCGAAATGTGTAACGATAAAATCTTGAGATGATTGCATGGCTCCGAATTACATGTTCGTAAAAGAAATGATGTTAGAATTTTAACGGCGGACGTCGAAACGACACGACGCCTGGCTGTGCAGGCAGATTTTCGTTTCGTCGACTGAACACGGCTGCTAAGGTCGTAGAGCGCGTGATGGTGGCTCTTCGCGAATGCGACCCGATTGTCGCATTCGCGAGTCGATCGATCCCAGAAGCGCGCACAGCAAAGAAGTAAGTCTACAATCATAAACAAATAAACACGTCCTCGGGGGCCCAACAAGTAAACACACTGCGCGCACAGGTAGCCCGGCTGCGGCGTCGGCGTTTCCACTCCAATAAATCTAAAGTGTGCAAAGACCCCCAACGAGTAGCAGTGAGCGGCACACAACAGGCTGGCTTTTTGAAGGGGCGCTCGTATACGTGTGCGGCCAACGAGCGGAGTGGGGGGAGAGAGAGAGAGAGAGAGAAATAGATCTTCCCGGGAGTGAGCGCGAGAGAGGAAAACGAGAGGTAGGCGATAAATCGTTCGGCTTAACAAGCCGATGACACAGCTACATTACCCAATTGTTGTTCGATTGCTATGTACCGATTGTATTTATTGCGGTGCGCAATGCTGTTGTGAACGTTAAAGCCGAGGCTGCGAAGGTGCTCCAACGCACAACAAACTTGAACTTTCGGAGAGTGTATTTTCGGAGTGCATTATGCTATTCTCGGAAGACTGAAGGTTTCGTCGGGACACGTTGTTTGTGCTTCGATTCCTCGGAAATATCGATTTTTTTTCCTAGCTCACGACGCACGACTTTGTTCTCCTGGCATTTCTGTGCAAATTGAATTTGAAGAAATAAAAAAAAAATTGAAACGACATGTTCTTGCAGTGACTGCTCTCGGCGTTTATTGACGCGCAGACATTCGCATTCGCGTTAATGTTCGCGCCGATGATGAAATCACATTCATATATCACTTGTATTATGCAGAGTTGAGTGCTCGGATCGTGCTGCTTAGTTCATTCAATCAATCTACGTTCATTGGCCAGAAGATTTACTTGATGTCTTTCTGGAATTCCGTTTGTACTCTGGATTCATTATTGGGATCAATAACCCAAATTGATGATTATTATAGTATTGATATAATTTGAGAAGAGCTTTCGACGCTTGTTGTCTTTCTCGATGGACGCACCGAAGAAAAAGAATCAGGAATGGACAGCAAATCACGACTCAAGTTATCGCGTACACAAAAAAATATTGTATTATCGAGGAATTAATTGAAGGACTGACGTAACGAGAAATATACACGTATTTCGCGATCGCGATGCTAATAGATCTACACGTCAATAGACGGGCAAATATTTGCATGCGAAAAAAAAAGATCTTATCTCCTCGGCGTTCGTTGCGTCTCGGGTCAGAAAAAAAGAAGACGAGGCAACCAGGCAACCAATCGATCTCTCGAAATACACATATTTGATATGTGCGGCATGTCGTTAATGTCGTCGCGAGGTTGTTAATGCGTTATGTCACTTATAAAACATGTCGCGAATATCTTTTCTCTCCCTCTCTCTCTCTCTCTCTCTTCCTGCACAATTATTTGAAAACAGAGGAGACCAGAGAGAAGCGCTCGCGCGCGACTCTGTTTGTCAGGAAATAATAATCTTTTATCGTTGTAATTTTAGCCGACTACAAAAGGAATGTGAGCTTTGTCAAATAATTGGATAGTTTTTTTCGTCTAATTTTATGAAATTGCACTTTACGACTTCATTTTTTTTGTCGGTAACTACGCGCGCGCAGATAAGATTTGCAAGTGTACGAACCTGTTACGTAAAAGGATTTTAAAAATTTGTTTCGCAAGTGGAGCCTCGATGATATTGCAGAAGACAAAGGAAAAAAGAAACGGAATGCAGGTTGCGGCGCCACGCGAAAATATATCGAAGCTCGGGAGCTCAGAGATATTGAAAAAGGAAAGGTTAAGTTGCCAACAATAACAATGGCCCGCGAGGCACGGCTCTCACTAGGCAGCGAGCGAGTACAAGATCTGGGACGGTTATTTATAACGAAAGTTGGAGCTTTGTGCTTGTCAGACTTGACCGCCGACGTGAATTTGACGAGTGGTCGCGCGGGGCAAGATCGCGCGCTCTGGCGCGATGGTATTGAAATGTTTTTCGGCTAAAATTACAGTGGCACGCGAGAGCCCGTCCGCGTTCGACACTTCGCGCCAAACCAAATCCGTGCGCGGCGGAGATGCGCGAGATACGCGGGCAAATCGGCGACGCTTCGGCAGCTTTCTCCGCGTACGCGAGCCGCGTAATTGCATTAGCACCGGTCGCTGATTATCGTTATTCGTGGCGAGTTAGCGGAGCTCGAGCGCGTGCATCGCGAGTGGCCGGGCACACACGTACGCGCGCGTAATCGTCGCTTCTGCGGCCGACGTGGCGCACTCGAGTGCGCGCGGGCGAGATCGATTTCTCCCGGCGCGGCGCGCGGCATACCGCGCAACGATTTCCACCGGTCGCTGCTCGCCTCGCGCGATCCACGACGGCGAGCGGCTTCGTCGACGGACGGGCGCCGCCGGGTAACCTAGTTCAATCAACTTGAGCGAGGGGGCTGCGTCCGCTGGCGCGAGCGCGAGAGAGGAAAAGGCCGAGGGCATTTGCATCCCGCGGCGATCGACGCGGAGGATCATAAAGTCGCTCGCGCGCATACCAACGCGTTCTCCAAGTAGCCCCACTCCGCGTGGAGCTCTCGCTGGAGAACGATCGCTCGCCGCGCTCGCCGCGCTCGCGGTGGAGGGGCAGCGCGCGAGTGTAGGTACGCGTGCACGTTACATCGTTGGCAAAGCCGGAGATGCGCGAGCCGAGGTGGGGCGGGCATTTTCCTCCTCCGGCCAATCGCACTCTGCTCTCGGGCTCGTCGTCGGCATCTCTTTCTCCCCCTCGGCGCCTCGCGCGCGCGTACTGTGTGTGCTCGTGCCTCCGCCAACGTTACCTCTCTCTCTCTCTCTCTCTCCGCAGGACGGCGGCTGTGGGTTAATTGTTAAATTTCACGTCTGGCATTTGGATTTTTCAGCGCGCGCGTACACGCTTGCGCTCGGACGGGCAGCCTCCTCGTCCCTCCTAATCAGTCGACGTTCAAATTCCCGTTGCCGTTCCGCAAAGTGCCGACGACCGGTGCGAGCATCGCTGCATTTCCGTCGGATACGACGGCGAGTATCCCTGTTTAGTTGGGCGCAGCGCACATGCATCACGCGCGAGCCGCACACATGCGCGCGCCACGGATTTTTCTTTGATTTCCACCGGCGCTTCGGGCCTGTCGGCGACGAGCGCCAAATCGTCCGTAACACGAGGCCGCAATTTGGCCGGGGCTGTCCCTCGAGCGAGCGAGCGAGCGAGCCACGCACGCCACGACGACGCCTAATTGAACGCGCGACGTCTCTCTGCCAGCTGCGAGTACAACGCCGAGGCGTAACGAGTCGGCGTTGGCTGCGCGACGCGACAATGCACGCGAGACTATCGACTCGCTGGCGCGCACGTGCGCGCCGCCTGAGTGCGCTTCGCGTGCCTGCGCACGCACGCGTGCGCGAATTTTTCATCCACCTCTTTCGCGGAATCGACGCCGTCTGACGTTCGCATCACGGCAAGACAATCGCCACGGACCTTTGCGATCTTGTCGAAGGTTATTAAGTGGTTGTCACGTTGGTTGCGATTTCCGCTGTGACGTCGACGGAAGAAGAGAAGATCTACTCGATTGGCAAATTAAGCTGGACAGGGTCCGCTTTACAGTCCAGTTCGCATATTACAAAACCCATTCTCTCTAATCTTCATCGACTAATCCCAATCTTTCGCCCAACTTGTTCCCCGGACTTGTCCAGATGAAAGCGCTGGCGCGCTGTATAATTGGTCAATCAACGCTCGGCATGCGGTGTGCGCGTGTATGTGCATACGTGTAAGGACGGCTGTGCTGGTCGTGTGTGCTGCGGCGCGGAAAGAGGGAAGGAATGGAGTCGGCGTTTTACGATAGCCCTATAAAAATCTTGTAATTAGATTTCGGAGCTAATTTCCTGGCGGAACGAGGGGCGCGCGGAGGAGGAGTTGGAACGGAACGATATTGCATCTATACTTCGTCTTATAGAAAAGGGACGCGCCTTCTTTAGCATTGCTAACGCTCATCTCCATCGCGCGTCTCGCTCTCTCCCTCTCTCTCTCTCTTCTCTCAGCCCGTTGCAAAGCTCTCGCTTTCTTCGGCTGGCTCTCTTTTTCGCGGTGCTGCGGCTAATTTTGCACACAATGCGCACAATGCGCGCGCGTGCTGACGTTGACAGCGAAGGCTTCGACCGGATGAATCGCGATACGGTGCCGAGCGAGTTTTCGAGTCGCGCGGCTCGAAGCACGTTCAATTCCGGCGAGCGGCGTGTCTGGGCTTGGCGCGCAGGAAAATTCAGCTGTGCGAGCGTGCGATTGACATCATCGCGTCCGACTTGGCGATGACACGCTTCGGCCGAGGCGAGCTCTCGACGATTGCACAATCGACGGACTACCGACGCGAGTGCAACCGATCCTCCCGCGCGCACGCGCGAGAGAGTCGCGAGAGCGGCGATCGCGATAAGAGCACGAGCGTTCGGCTGCCCCGGCGGGCCTCCCGCACTCTTCCTCGCCGAGAGAAGGCTGCTCGGCTGGAGGGGCGGACACCGATCAAAAAGGGGGGAAGGCAACGCCACCGATTGGTCGTAGCCCCCTTCCTTTCGCGTCCGCGTGGCCGCCCACTTTGATTCGTCGCGTGATCGCGCGCGCGCTCTCGTGCCTCCGTCGTGCGCCGATTGCCTCTCTCCGGCTTTGGCTCTCCGGCTGCCCGATACGCAGGAGCAGTCGGCCGCGCCGCGCTGGATTAGTTCGCGACGGTCCTTATTTCGGCACCGACTGATCCGTCACGCGAATCCTCCGGCGCTGGGGCACTTGGGCAAAGGCCGGCGCCAGGTGCACCAGTCGAGCGACGCTCGGCCGCGTTCTGCCCCGATCGCGACAGTCGTGTGATTTTTGCATATCGCGTGACTGCCAGGCACGTCCGCCGCGGCGCGCAGCCTTTTTATCCGTGGCAAAGCTCCTCCGCGTCGCACGGCGATCGGCAGGGCGATACAGCCGAGGCGCCCTAGCACCCGAGAGGACCGTTGGGAGGTTAGCGCGCGAAACGCGCTCGGCCTCTTGCCGTGGCAGGAGATGTAGCGTCGAGGCAAGACTGTAGGCCGGACCGTTTGCGCTCCGAGCGTGCGCCGCTCGTAAGTACTCGAGAGCCTTCGGAAAGCTCTTTCATCCTCTTCGCGTGCGCGCGCGCGTTTAGCGTACGAGCGCGCGATGAGGCGCACAAGAAAATTAACTAGTTTCCTACCGGCTGTGCACAATATCGTCGTCGCTTCGGCTGCGTGACGGCTTCATTCCGCAATGCCGAGGCTGCACGACTGCACGGTATATGGCCGCGTCGCGGATTATCGCCGTTGCGCGTGCTTCTGCATGGACTGCGCGCAACCTCCAACGGTGAAATTCGCGGGACGTCTGACGTGCAACAGCCGCGATCCGACTTTCTTTTCCTTTTTTTCGGCCGTGCTTCCAAACGCGCGCAGTCCAAGAGCACGTTACTTGGATTTGACGTGAAATCAAAAAAAATAATGAACTGCCGGCGTCGCACGGCTCGCAGCGTGAAAAGCGGATGAATCGGCAAAATGGTAAGGCGCAACTGGCGCGCTCAGCGTGAAACGCGCCCCGCGAGAAAAACAATGGGCGAGCTCGCGCGGCGCGTCAGCTCTACTAGTCGTTCCGTGAAAATTAGCCAAAACAGCGTCGACGCCGACAGCGTGGGTCGCGCCGACGTCGTGGCTGCGAGTTATGGACTGCAGCGGGTCAGGTATATGCACTGGCTCGCGCGAGACCCTCGTCTCATACGCGCGAGTGCCTCGCACTGGGAGAAAGTGTAGTAGCGCGAGCCGGCCGCAGCGTGGAAAATCGGCTTAAGGCGCGCTCAGCACGGTGGCCCCCCGTGCTCACGAGGGACACTCGCTAAATGTGCTGCGACTCTCGAAAAAAAAAAAATGCCTCATCGGGCCCGGCCGGAAACTGCCTCTCGCTACCTGCCGCGTCACCGCCACGCGCGACGCGCCTGTTGTTCGTTCAAGGTCGCGCATTGTGCGGGAGGGTGAATTTCGATCGCTCAATTGTGCGCTTACACGCGTCCTGCTTGAGGCGCACGCGTCTCGCCATTGATGTCGCGTCGTGAGCAACGTCCTCGTTTACTCGCGTGTCGAGACGAGACGAGCTTCGGTATTGCGGCCAACGAGCGAACGACGGTAACGAGCGTCTCCAATGAAAAATCAATAAAAATTGGACGCGATTGGAGAGCGGCGAGGCATCGTTCCGAAATGTAATCCTGGAGTTGAAGAGCGAGCGCTCTCGAGGAAAGAAACTCGTTCCCGTGGCGAAACCGAAAACTCGCCTGAAGAACAGAGAGAGAGGATTCTCGCGTGCTGCGTTTACTTAGGACGGAGCCTTCGAAACGCTTATTATATAGGCTCGAAAAGTCAAATATCGTGTCCGTATTAACGATTTCCTTTCTGCTGTCGCGCGCATTGGCCGCGGAGGCTCTCACGCGTTTCCGATCTATAAACTCGTTTCACGTTTGGCCGCGAAGCGAGATCCCGTAAGACAACTATATTCGTCGAGGTGCGAGCGGAGCTCCGATATAGACGGCTTTGTTATGCGCCGTGGTGACATTTTCGGAGTGCGCTTTGACGCGCGCGAGATTTATTCCGATGAGTGGGATGCGAGAGGCGAGTTGATTTATTGGGAAATAATATCGCTCGTCGCAAATCAACTTGCCGCGCTCGGCCGGCTGATGCAGCGACGAGCGTGCGCCCCGCAAGATACGGCGGAGATATCGCCGAGGGGGGAATCGAGCGTGTGCCTAGAAATAGACGAAGCCGCGCAGACCGTTTGACTTCGATTAATAGAAGGGGCGCGTAATGACGTTGACAACCGGCCGACAATTGGCAAGCAGCGCCGAGGGACTCGGGTATCATTGGGGAGAGAAAATTCAGGAGCAGAGCGAGAAAAGGCTGGGGTCTCATTACGCACGTCGATTGTTGACATTTCGGTTTCGTCGCGGCAGGTCGTCGACTCTCGCGTATGCGCTCCGTTTTTTTGGGACTCTCTCTCTCTCTGCGTATGGATCTTTCTTTCCTGGAATGGATTTCGTGTCGAGCCAGTCGTCAGGTGCCTAGGCTTTCGGATCGAGCAAGGGCTCGCGAGCCATTACGGGAAATTGGTGCGTCGAATGGGATGTCGCAAGCACGTCGGCATTGAGCAATAGAGACGCGCCTGTCGCACGACTTGGTCCTGTCAAACAAATTACCTCTACATGCCTCCTCGAATTCGTGTACGTACGCACTTGTGCGAGCATCGCCGCAGCCGTTTGCGCGTTCTCCCTCTATTCGGCTGCGCTCGCGCGAGAAAACTGTCGCAACTGCGCGCTGCGACGATTAAAAAGCACTAAAGGCAGGTCTTTGGCGCGAAAGCTTTTCGGGAAATTGCCGTGCGCGGCGAAAATTGTCGCCGGGTTTTCGCGCGGCGGAACAATTGGCCGCGAGAGCTGTAAATCGAACCGTATCATTTTTTCCCCGCAAAAATCCGCATTCCGCGCGGGTTTGACTTTAGCGCGCGAGCGCAAATTACAATTCCCCCGTCGATTTTTCTTTCGATTCCTGCCTGCCCGCTTGCGGGCCAATTATCCCCGCGCGCGTGTGTGTACGTTATAATGGCGGACTCGGCTATCATTATTTGCCCCGTAAAACGCGATTAATAATCGCTCTCCTCGCCTTGTCCTCGATATATCGCGCGGGCTACTTCGAACCCCCTCTCTCCTATTATTTTTTTTTTTTTTTTTTTTTTTTTTATTTTCATTGCGATACTGCCATTAACTGCATTGTTATACTATTCATGGCTCTCTCGTCTCGGCCAGAGCTTTTGTCGGACGTTGTTTCCAGCAAAATTATTGTTGCGAATGCGTTCATTGTCCTTGCGGATATATACTGCTAATACCTATTTTTTATTTGGTCGCGTGCAATCGATCTAATTATTTTAACGCGAAAACATTGTACATTAGGTCGCGTTTAATTCACCTCGAGCACTCGCTACACTCAAAATGGCCGATTCGAAGGCTCGGGTCAGCCATTCGCCATCTAAAGTGTCCACAACAGTGTACCGATGAACTCGGACTGTATCCAAGGAGGCGAGCGTGCGAAAGGACCGGCGCGTCGCATTCGATCGTAGATTGGAAATTTTTGAGAGCGCAAGCCGAATGGCAAAAACAATGGCGTTGAGCGAAGGGTGCGAGCAGCGCAGGCACCGTGGATCGTTATTAAAAGACGGCGCGACGAGGCAGCTCGCTGAAACAGAAGGCCGACGAGCGACGAAAAAGCTGCTCGCAGGTGGTGCTGGTTAGCGGCGCGCCAGCGCAGTGTCATAACGCCGCCGCGCACCGCTCTCCTCTCTGGCCGGCACGGCGCACGTATCATTAAAGGCGCGCGCTGTGCCTAGATAACGCTGTTGCAATCGAGTGCAATTATATTTTTACGATCCGAGCCAAGGCCTCTATTCCGTGACTATTAATGCAGCGCGCCGCGGAGATACGGTCTCGTGCAACCGGGATAACCTGAATACCTGCCAATATTAAAATTGATGCCTTTAGGCGTCGCTCCCCCACGATATTTTTTGGTGCGCAACAAAGGAGCTGCGGTTCAAGGTGCGCGCGCGCTTTTTTAATTTCCCGTTAATACCTGCGCGTCGACGCGAAAGCAAACGTATTTACTATCGCCGCAAGAGAGAGAGAGAGAGAGAAAGACTCGAGAGGTGAAAATGACCGGTAATATCCAAGGCGCTTACCAGGAAACGCCGTTGCACGCAAAACAGGCCGTGATAAACATTGTCGGGTCGCCGCGCGCGCGATGAACTCTGCAATTACCGCATCGCATATCTGCATGCGCACGGAAGCTTTAGCTTTTAGCGCGATGAAAAACATGTGCTTTATTGGAAATACATATATGTATGTACGTGTATGTATCTACGCGAGCTCGATCGATAATCTTCGCTCGCAATTTCGTCCTTGTTCACTGAAAAATTAGCTGCTTGACTTTCTCGCTAATTGGAAAATGTTGGAAAGGCGAGTTTTGCGTTCGAACTCATTCGAAAGCGAAAATGTGTAAAAGGTATTTTTTAGTACAGCGCGTTGAGATTCGTTAACCCCTGCCGTCGTAAACGCTGAAATCAAACGTGGAAAAACAGAGAAATAAAAAAAAAAGAGAAAAAAAAAAGAGAAAATAATAAAAAAAAGAAGAGTGATAGTAATAGTATAACACACAGAGGTCTACAAACTCGTAAGGTCGGTTTGAGTTGGAATACACGTATCCAACTGACGGCACTCGATAATCGTCTGAGCCGTATAACCAGGCTTGTGTGCCCGTGCGGACGTCGGAGTCATTATTCTCGGAAAATCGCCTATGAATCACGCGCTAGCGATGGGGATTATCTATTTGCGCGCTGCACAAATGGGTTAGCCTTTTATTGCCACGAGCCATCAGTATCGCAGCAACGTATTTTCTCGTTCCTTTTGCGGCAATGTCGCGAGGGCACGCTTACCCGCGAAAATGAGAGGAGAAATTCGGCGCGCTCCCTCGCGTTCGCCAGCTTCTCGCGCGGCGCACCTGGCCGCGCCACGCTTCTTCTTCTTCTTCTTCTTCTTCTTCTTCTTCTTCATTTTTTCTTTCTCACTTTTTACTTCGCTACTGCGTTCTAAAAGGAAAAGAAAAACGGTCACGCGATAAAATAGCATTAATGCGCCGAGTTGACGAAGGGTTGTAAAAAAATAAAAGTGCATATTATACGACAGATAGCGCGTGGTTAATGCATATTTTCTCTGCAACGGGTATTTTTAAAACGTAAAATGTGTTGAAAATAGTTTGGTAACGCTAAATATTTGGCTTTTGTTTTAGTGTAGGCGCCCACGAAAAACGCACGGCGTGCTGTTTACGAAATTTGTTTATAATAAACGACGAGCTATAGAATTTTTATGAAATGATGACATTGAAAGTATTTGACCACAGCTCTGCAGTTTGTCGAAGCTCATTGTCATGCTTTACTTGTCTCGCTATTAGTTGTGTTGTGAAAGGTAGGTCGCAAACAACATCTGAAAAGCAGGCGACTTCCCCAACTTTATTATCATGTTTTGACAGAAGAATCGGCCGAACGCGCAGTCACGCGAGGCGATATCTTTGCAAAGCATTGGACGAGCGCGACCGATGAACGATTATGATCTTGGCCGACACCGTGCTGAATTTTTTGCTTTTACGCAATCTATATAGCGAGCAATCCATAACTAGTCCGCCGCGAAAGTCCAGTAGCTGCTGGCGGCAGTAGCGATGTACTTTTAATGGGGCCTCGAAGTGTCGTTAAAGTAATTGGTTGGTTTAGGATCGAGCCAATGGTATCTCTCTCCCCCTTGTTTTGCAACGTTCCTTTTTCCGAAACAATAATTTTCAGTAATTCTCACGTTTCCGACGCGAAAAAGGCGGCGATGTGATTTTTGAGCGATAAAGTGGGTACGAAAAGCCGAGAAATGTGTCGGAAGAGAGGAAGATTAGGAGACGAGCTCGGACGAAGAAATAATAAAGCTGTGTGATGTTAGAGCGAAAATCGAAGGATCCCGTTTCGTGGACGAGCGCGGGATTTTTCGGAAACATACGGTCGGCACGTGCTGCTGCCGTCGGTGATTAAAGGCCCTGTTGCGTTCCCCCGCCGAGCACGCGACTCGCCATGCTCCCGGAATTATTACGCGTCTTCCTCTCCTCTTTCGGAATATTCCAAAGAATGCGCGATCACAGATTCGATTGCGCCCCGGGACACGGAAAGCCATCGGATGGCGCTCGTTAGGAATCATTGACGAGGCTGGCATCGTACCGCTGGACGATCGCGCAGCAACTAAGTAGCATGGCAATTGCCGCTTGTTGCCGTGTATCTGCCGATGAAATGGAGTTGAGTACACTTGAGCGCTGCTCGCTCGCGCTGCGGTATTTTCTCTTTCGCTGCGTCATTTGAGAAACACACAGAGATGCATTTTTACGCGCAGGCAGCTGCGTACACATTAACGGCAACGTTATTGGCCGACGACGAGCCATGAATATCTTTCCGCAAGCCAATTTTCAGCGAACTGTCTCGCTTTCTTTTTCTCCCGGCCCGATTTCCCAAACCGCGAACGGACTGGCGCGCGAACCGCTCGTAATTCAAGAAGCCATCGTCGCAGCGCGCGAACGCGGAAACGCGCCGGCGCACCGCGTCGCATTGCGAATACACAATTAGCAGTAAATTGACGCGCGCGCCGGGCAAATCAGCCGCAATAATGAAATCCCGCATATTACAGCGATTGGGTTCCGCGCTTTTCGACGCGGCGCTGCGACCACAAATTATTAATTTAACGGCCCGCGCGGCGATGTCGCTTCGATATGGCTTTGACGTATTTTCTTTCTGCTCGTCGACTCTTGCACTTTGCGTATCTACTGCGAGAGGCAGCTGCTGCTGCTGCCGCTGCTGCTGCTGCTGCTGCTGCTGCTGCTCGGCCTCCGCAGCTGTGGTTTCGATATTAAGAGAAAAGAAGCGCGCCACGGCCCGACGAGAAGTGCTTGGTAATGACTCGAGGTGAAGCGCGCTCGTTTCATCGAGGCACATCGAGGAGAAATTAATAAATTTGCGTGACAATTAAGGATCCATAAACGGTGACCGCGGGCATCGAACGTTCTAGAATTGTAAAATTTATCGCTATAACGCCCGACAATTGCGATGAAAAGCAATTTAAGCGTAGCGCCTTGGCATATAAATGTGCAATACCACTACTATTACGCCGAGTCGTATAAACTGTGTCCCTGAATTGCCAATCGGGCCTACGCGCGATAAATCAGCCGTCTTAACGAATTAATTGTACTTTGTAATTACACGTTAATTTTGATATCGACGCTGACGTACGTAATTGTCGTTTGCGAAAAACACTGTCTGCCTTATGACACATTTTAGATATATGTGTGCCATAGCACACTTCAATGAAATGCCGCGCGAGCCGTTACGATGGCCATTAAAGTTCGCGTTATTGCTGACGCGAAAATTCATACTTCTCTCTCTCTCTCTTTTTTCTTTTAGCCTCCAACGGAGAGCGACACATTCGCGTGGCAAAACCCGTCGACTTTCACCCGACGGTATACGTATCGCGCGTATTTCGTTCTTTCTTCGACCGGCTATTTATAGTTTATACTTTCTAGCACTGTTGTTCGGTAAATCGTCCGAAAAGAAACCTCTTTGGTCGAGAGCATCCGCTTGCGCATAGGCGTACGTGAAAGACGTGCCGTCGCGCGCATCGAGTCGCAAGAATTCCGGCGCTTAACGGAGACGACAGCTTTTGTCGTATTATGCGCGCTTGCAGAAGCGGAGAGCGAGAGCGAGGGGGGGGGGGGGCTATGCGTGAGTTACGTTGACGTATGTTTTATTGTCATCCATATGTGCGAGGCGCCAAGAGAAGTCGCGCTGAAGGAGGAGGGGGTAAGGCAAAATATCATTTAATGGCAGAGCGCAAATTGGATTCTATTCAGTCGGTTAATTAGGTGCCCCCTCGCTCACTTTGTCGCGTAATGACGTGCGCGCGCTCTCGGCTCGAGACGCTGACGCCGGTGCGTGGGCGTGGCTCGCGCGAAAAAAAAAGGCACATGTTTTTCTGGCCAACCGAGCTCGCTCTGTGGAAAAATGGGTCCCCGCGCGTTGGCCAGTGGGAGCTGGACAACTTTCAATCTGTCGAGGATCGGTTGGGATGATCTTGGAAGCGGCTTGCTCCTCGGATTCGAGTCCACCTCGCCGGAGTCACGCGCAATGACATTTATCTTCGTCGCTCACGACAAGTACATCGTCGTACATCGTCAGACCGGGGAGGCGCGCTCGCGTCGGTCGCTTGCAGCACGCAGAATGAGATAGCACGGGTTCGCGCGACGAAAGAGAGCAACAAGTCATCGTCGTCGTCTGAAAGAATGAAAGAAGATGTGCACAAGGGACGACGAAGAAGAAGGTTTTAAAAGTGTTTGCGCGCGATTCGAAAGCTTCCATTAAGCCGAAGGAACAATATCGCGTGCGAGGAATGTCCGTTTTGGGGGCGGAGAGAGGAGTGAGAGATATTTCGGAGAGTCAGCAGCGGCAGCAGCGGCAGCAGCAGCAGCAGCAGCAGCAGCAGCAGCGCACGCGAAAGCGTCCGGATCTTTATCTGCGTGGCTCGTAAAGGCGTCTCGTAACTCGAGGCGTTATGGACATCGCCAGGGTATATAAACGTCTCCTCCTATGTACTTATCGTTGCGTTCTCTCTCTCTCTCTCTCTCTCTCTCTCTCTCTCTCTCCCGCTCTCTGCCTTCTCCTCCTGCCCCTCATATACCTTCTTATTCGTCATATGTATTCGCGAGAAAGTGGCCGCACGCAGCCACCAAAGATAAAGACTATGTTTGACCCTTCTTCCTTCTCTCTCTCTCTCTCTGTCTGTTTCTCTCTCTCTCTCTCTTTCTCTCTTCGTCCTCGTCACACGCGTGCGCCCATCGAAATACATCATCGTCCGACCACAAAGCCGACTGTCAATCTCGAATGTTTTCTCATCGAAACTGCAAACCGCCAAGGCCTTTACGCCCCACAGCTTGATCGCGCGAGGAGCCGAGGCCTGCCGCGATGTCGATGTTCAGCCGAAGAGAGACCCCATTTAGATAAGAGCATTTAGACGCTAATCGTCGCCGCGACGTGCGTCTCGCGGGCAGCGGCGTAGCAGCCCCGGCGGCGCCTCGCCGCGCTCGCACATTACACCGTATTTCGCTCTATTATTACAGCTCTGTTATGACGAGGCTGCGTGGCCCCGCGAGAATTCCACGGACGACGACGCGATGTGCTCCGCGCGTGCACTTAACGGCCCTCGCTCGCCTGGGCTTTTTACTTCTCGCGCGCCGTGCGTCGCGCTCACTTCCGCGTGTTCGCCCTGCGACATCGTTCGCCTCGGAAGCTGTCCGCGCGAGTGGCGTGTGGCGACGAGCACGGATCGGCGTTTTGATATCTGCGCCTCCGTCTACGCGAGGGCTTCGATGAAAAAGAGCCTCGGCTTGCGAGAGCGCGCCTGCGCGATTGGACGCCTGCTCTCTCTCTCTCTTTCTCTCTCTCTCTCTCGTATACACGCGACTCCTCCTACTGCCTTTGCTCGCCGCTGCAGGCCATTCTGCAATGATTGGGAGGAGAGGCGTCATCCTCGTACTCTAGACCCTTTTGGCTTTCTTTTCCAACTCTTTTGTTGCGCCCAGATTGAATTTGAATGGCGAGATACAGCCTTTTCTTGCTCACCCTCCGATGCTGCCGCGACAATGGGCCTTTCTTTTTCCGCTGGACGCTGCTGCGGTGCGCGCGTGTTGACAATCGTCCCGGCGATTGTCCGCGACGGCAATATAATGCTAGACATTTGATTTGGAAATGAGCTATCGGGCTTCGATTTTTCCTCGAAGAGCACCGGCGTATCGCGCGCATCCGGCGCAAAACCATTTATCAAAAGCCGCGCTCCGGCGCGACAGCCCTCTTTGTGCTCGGGCGAAAGAGAAAAACAAAAAAACAAGAGAAAATTGTTTTTACGAGCACGAAAAATTTGCGTAATTATAGATCGAGATGCTGAGCGCGGATGATGCACGAGCGCGTACGCGAGGTACGATACGGGGCTCTCGCATTTTCGACTGTTTTACGCGTGCGCGAGGGCTTCATGACCGTAAATGAACCGGTTCACATGTATACTTGCTCGTATTTTGCGTGTTTTTATTATGCGCCTCTTGCGCGCACGCCTCGACTACGCGATGCTCGCGCGCGAGGTCACTCGCTCAAATTGTTCTATGCGCGATGTGCGCCTTTCATGACTAATCTAACGATTGCGCCTCGCGCGTTTCGCTGCTCCGGTAATCGCGATTGCCTTTTCTTGTTTTGTTCTTTTTGTCGTTTCGTTATGCGCGTGCAGCTCCTTGAGCGACGAGTTTTATGCGTGAGAATAACTTACGAGAATGAGATCCAGATGCCTTGTGTAATTTATGCTTGATTTTATTAGCGGAAAAATCAATTGATACCCATGCGTGGACACTCTACAGTGGTCTTTCGGTGGATTACGCAACAATTTGCACAACCACTTTTATCTGTATTTCGCAGATGATCGAATACAAATAAAGAGATTTGGCGATATTCGATAGAAATACGAAATTGCAGAAGCGCCGGAAAAAATGTTGAGAAATGAAGGCGAACAATCGAAAGCCGCGGGAGAATGTGTATTATAGAGTGTCTGAGATCCCACAAAAAACTAGTTGGCCTCTTACCGCACAAGTAACAAAAGCCAAAGAATCGCTGACTCGCTCGACTCGGTTTATGTATATATACGAAACGTTGGACGTTGCAACCTACTCGCGCCATCATCATCCTTATCCCCGCAGTGAATCGATCGTAAAAAAATAAAAGTCGGAGAGCATTTACCCTGGAGGCCCTACACGTATCGACAATGCAGCGATCATCAGACGCACACACACACACACACACACACACACACGTAAAATTGCTTCACGAAAATTGCAGTCGGACACCTGTGCCAGAGAGAGCGAGAGAGAGAGAGAGAGAGAGAGAAGCCATAACCGCAGCAAACTGTATAATGCGGCCCCGCAGACGAATTTTATAGGTTGGCCCTTTAATAGCTCGGGAGAGGGAGAGAAAGGAGAGAAGAGAGGGCAGACGAGAAACTCTTTGATGGAGATTTTTGCTCTGCGCCGAAATGACACTATTTTTCTAGCTGATTCGTTAATCACTAGTTGCTAAAGGATTTTGTTTCCGAGAGGGAGAATATACACCTCGTGCATTATGTCATTAAAGCTTGCACGCGTTTACGATGCCAAAGTGGGGATTATGTATCGGGCCCTCTCGAAGGAGAGAGTTTTTCTCTGTCTGCTGCGCGCAATTATTATCTGCAATTGATGGTAATTGATAAGTGCTCAACCACTCTGTCTAAGGGCTGTATTCAATTATATATCCTCTCGCACGGGAAGAACAAAAAAAGAAATAGAGCCTACGCGTCCCTCTTCCGCGAGCGCGAAAAATCGCATTAGAAAGACCGTTGTTTGCTGCGCCGATTATCGCCAAGTACACAATCAATATTATTCAGTCGCAGCTCGGCAGTCTGTTTACTATTGGAATAGTCCTCTGGCGTTAGCGTATTATGACTAATCATCATTGTGGTGCCCGCCTGCTTACTCGCCTGTCTCTGATTCACCGATCGCTCTGCATCGCCGCTCCTAATCAGCTCCCTGCAGCGATCGTCACTTGCGAGATAGAACGCGAGCGGAAGCAAAAAATAATAATGATAATAATAAAAGGGAGAAAAAACGAGAATTCGTTATTGAATTAGCCGAAGAGCCGCGAAACCTAGTTTCAATTCAATTAATACCAATGAGCTTATATCTTGGAAGACGTAATGCGCGCGGCACGAAACTTAAGTACACGCGATATCACGGCAAGATATGCGGCTTCGCACGATCGCCGGCGACTCGCAACCCATTCTTTTTGGCGACGAAAGCCGAAGCTTTTGATCGATACAGGCGTAACGCGCGCGCAAGAGGGTCGAGCCAAGACGACGCCGCGCGTGCATACACGCGCCGGATTATGCAAGGTTTCATATCTATTGTGAACGCGCGTACGAGAGAGCAACAAAGGACGGTATGATATACATGTACACAGTTGTCCCTCTCGCGGTTGGTAATATCAAACGCGAAGCACGCCTTGTACGGGTTCTGTTGCTAATATGCCTCGCGGGGAAGAGAGCGAGTGAGAGAGAAGAAGCGAAACCCCCCTTCGCTGCATATTATCCGATACCAATAATGCGACTAATTGGGTTTACCGGCACCCTTAAGCTGATATGCAGCTTTATATTAGCGCACAAGGTAACGATTGCATACGCGTATATTCACCGTCCTCTTCTCCTTAGAGTCGCAGAGCGATTCGTACGATTGCTAAGCCGCGTGCGCGTCTGCGTCTCTACCTCGTTTCCTACGTCTTTACGGCTTCTAGCTTTCTGTATCGATGCGCACGCAGGCGTCGCTCCGGACTTTTGCATCTCGATTGCTGCGGCTGTAGCCGATCATTAACAAGTGAAAACTTTGTCGCACGTTGCGTGCGCGAGAGGCCAAATGTTCTCGGGCACCTTTGTCGTGAATTTTTGGCAGCGATGCTGTCCGCGGAATGTACCGCGAATCGTCGACGAAGAAAAAAGAACGGAAATATCATCCACGCAGAGCGGCAGCTGATCGCGACAAGTACCTCGGCTAAACTCCAATGCCAAATTGTCCGTTCTCCGCGCACAATATGCATCTGCGCCAATTAAAAATAAACACTTGCTGTATTATCCACCGGCGAATATAGCTCCGCGGCGTGGCTCGCTGCGAGCCGGTTATACGTGTACACACGACGCGTTGGCGTCTATTTTAATACATTATGTTTATGTCCCTTTGCACTCGCTCCCTCGGCGGACGCGTGCGTTACTTTAATTAAGTATGAACGATACCTCATCGAGAGTGAGGGGGCCTGGGGCACTTGGCATTCGCTCTCCTCGCCGATATTAATCCTGTCGCGGCGATCGATGACTTGCGATCCCTTCTTTTCTCTCTTTCTCTCTTTCTCTCTTTCTCTCTTTCTCTCTTTCTCTCTTTCTCTCTTTCTCTCTTTCTCTCTTTTTTTTTCTTTTTGCCTTTAATAAGCGCGAAAGCCCATTGTTGCGCCCACCTTGCGACTGTTTACGGCTCGCGGGTTCATTTATTTGATAAGTTTATTGTGCTAATGTTGATCGTTGCGGGATAATTAAGCTTCTTGCAGTGCCAATCATCCCGACATCCCGACGCCATGAATCGCGACTCGAGGCGCGGCTTTTATTGGATTCGAAGGGAAAGTACTGGGCGGCCGTACCGAGGGCGAGCGATGACGCAACGCCTACTCGAACGAAAGGAGCATCGCGCACGGCATAAAAAGTGCATCCAACGGGGAAAGCGAAAGCAGGTCGTGGTCGTTTTTGGTCTGGGCACCTGCGCCGCTCGTCGCTCCTGGGCTTTAACGCTCCGCATCTTCGCGCGCGAGACGACGATCACGTTAATTGTCGGGCTGGCGAGAGCGAAATTGCCGCGGACCCTGAGCGCGCGCAAGCTGCTGCGCCCGCGTCGTCGCTGAAAGATCGACAGTGCTATAACATGCCTGCCGTAGTGTAAGTTGCGTCGTGCTGTCCCGCGCTTCTATTTCGCGGCGACGAACGATGTGTAAGCTTCGCGTCGCAAGATATTAATTGTTCGTTCTACGTAGCTTCGTAATCTTGCTTTTTCATTTGTAGATTTTTTTTAACGCTTCTAACATTTTTTTATGTATTTTCAGAGGGCTCAGAGTTCTCGTTTCACTGATAAAAATTTATTCATAAAAGTGATTGTCGGAAGGTAAATTTTGAATCGAAATATAACACAATGTTATACCGTGCAACGGAGCAGTAGCCAATAATTTCATCAAATCTCAGATTCGCTCGTTGGTGCATATGATACCGCGAGATAAGCCGAAACAAACGTCAAGTTTCGTACATTATAAGCTCGATACTCGCAACGAATGCATACATGCACATTATGCGACAACGAGAAATGCGATACAACGACCTATGCTCGCGCGTAAGCAAATGGGGCTTTTCGCTCACTCGCTTGCCGTGAGACTTATCATTTACACTGATATTATACCTCCACGTCATTACGTTGCACTCGCATTTGGCGCTTTCGTACTTTGCTTGCCAATTATCAATGGTTGCGATGCTCGCGTACGTACGATCCCCAACGGTTATTGATTCGAAATGTCGACAGCTCATCTTTATTCTTGCCTTGCGATCGCGAGATCGGCGCCTTTGTTCGCGCGCGGATCGAAATTTGCGCGGACGTCCATTGAGGAAAGCACTGGTGCGCGCTCCCTCGCCCCATTCATCGGTGCGGCTGACAAAAACAAACCCATTTCACCTCGGACAATTGAATCAATCAAAGGCTTTCCTCGCGCGGAGCAAAGCTAATGCACATTAGCCCCGCGCGAGGCGACAAGAGAGAAGAAAAAAAAACAGAAAAAAGAAAAAGAGCGCATGTGAGCTACGGAGAAAATGCGCGCGTGACCCAATGCTCAAGCGCGCGCGCGACACACACGAAGCGGCTCCTTTGAAACGACTTCGCCTCTCCTTCCCTCTTGCGCTGTTTCGTTGTTCGCGCGTGCTGGGCACACACCTTACACACACGTGGCTGCTATAGCGTATATGTTGCAAGTGTTTTGAAGCTCGTCGACGTCGCTGCCTTTTTTTCTGTTTTGTCGGAGTCGAGTTAATTTAGGTGGGAGCGTGTTTTTCGAGAGGGAATATTTGTGTTTATATTTCGACACTGTTTCATTGTAATGGCGATAGGGCGGCCGATGGAAAAGCTTCAACGTTAAATGCTCTTTGTTCTTGCAATTTGTCGTGGTTGTTTGGCATTCTCAAACGATACATTTCAATCTGATTTGCTAACGTGTTACTTGAATTCAATCAATTGTATTTTCTTCTGTTTCAGGTAAGCTTCCAAGATATTATGCCATGTCAAAAATATCATTTCTACTTAGCCGTAAGTGTGTAACTAACTGAGTTCCGTATCAATCGACTACGTAATAATCACCATAAATCATTACGATCTATCGAAATGAGTTTGTCGTTGGCTATAATTTAAAATTGTAGAATGAAAAGGTTAACTGCAGCATTCGATAAATCATGCAGGTGCGTTCGCCTGATAAAACACGCAATGTCCAGTGACACTCTTTACCCAGGACATAAAAGTCGCCCTCGCCAGCGGACTCGAAGCGTTAAAAGTCAGAAATCGACGTGCACCTTCGGCTGGCAGAACGTCTCGCGCGCGTCAAAGGGACGCCGACTAATACGCGACGGACCTTGATAGCGACTCTAATAAATGAGGAGGCGTCGTTAAAAGGTCTCTCTCTCTCTCTCTCTCTCTCTCTCTTTAGCGCTTAATATCGCTCTTCACAGCTCACTGCACGCCAATCGAAATCGCGTGGTCGATGCACTTTTCATCGGGCTTGATTTCTCTTCACGACGAGCGTAATGCCTTTTTAGAATAGCACGTGAAAATATAGTAACGTCGAGTCGCTTAGTCTCCGGCGTGGCGCGCGTGCACTGACAAATTCCGAAGGTGTCATAAGCGAAGTTAGTCTACTTAGCGTGCTTTTATTAGAGCTTCAGACGAGTGACAAATCACGAGCACGCGACGCTGAAAAGCCAAGCAGCGCCTCAAGATGGTTAACCTCTCCTCTCGTGTCTCCGTGTCCGCAACTCAGAGCAACATTTCGAAAACAAGCGAGGAAAGAGTCGCACGGACGCGTCGCTAGCCGACAAAAGCACAGCTCCACAACGACAAATTATTCGATCGGGAGCTCGGCGTATCACAGTCTTTCGCTGCTCATTCGTAATAAAAGAGCTTCGATTGAAAATCAGCGACAAAAATAAGAGGCCAGCGCTAATGTATACACAGCGATTGATACGTCACCCGGCAGCAGCGAGTCTTGACAGTGCCAGAGGCAATTTGGCCGACAGCCAAGTCCTAGGGACATACTCATCTCCGTCGTCTCCGAAGCAACGCAAACATTCGTGCACATCGGAGACGCGAGTCCAGACGTATAACCCATCGAACACGTGTATTTCTCGATGTAAACAGTTAGTGCTCGATGTGCTTCGTTCCGCTTATTCTTTTCTCGAGCCGTGCAATCGTTTTTTCGGTTTTCTTCGAAGGGGGGAGGGGAGGAGGGGCGCCATGAGATGGACTATTAGTAAACGTCACGTGTCGTTTAGAGAAACATTGCTGCACTTTGTAGAAAGTTAATTTTTTACATTGATAGATGCTTTGTTTAACAGATCAAACCTAAATTTTGTATTTGTTTTGCTCTTCAGGATTGGGTGTTAAAATTTTTGCTGATTTAAAAAAAAAACCATTTTTCTTTTACATTAAATTCGGTTAATTTTCGAGAAAGTCGGTCGAATTGTTAACTAACGAGCGACGCTTCGCAATTATACGGAAGATTCGTGATATTAAACTTGTATTTCACAGAAGTCGCAAATTACGAAGCATAATCATTGTTCGAGTCCCTAAAGTTAATCGTAGAAGCCGATGTAAAGCGAAGGATTCGGCAGCCAATTACGCGAAGTCAAGGTTGAGAAATACCCTTCATTGGCGAAACATCAAACCAGCAGCCACACGTCAGAATGAAATTATCGAAGACGAAGCACCAAAAAGTTCCCAAACTTCTCTCTTCGATCTGAGAGAGGCGGACGTGAAAAGGAGCAGCCGCGTAACACGAAGAAAAAGTAGAGAGAGCTGCGAGGGGTATATTCCACGAATGTACGTTAATACGATGCATTGCGTGACGCCAAGATCTCGCCCTCCCGTACATGGTTTTATACACACATACGTCCGTTTTTTTTGGCACTCACACATACAGCGGCATGATATTATAATAACGGCGCTTCTCGCTCGCCGTGCTCGTCTTTTATTTCGTAATGCTACAAAGCCGCCGATAATTGGATTAATTAACGTGCCTCCTCAGCCGTCTCATGGCCCCGATCGCACGAGATCGACTTCTTATACATCGCCGATGAAGGCGCGCAAGATAATCTTCGTGGGCTCCGCGATTTTTTTTCTTTCGCGAAATTTGGATTTTTCAGTTTAATGACGAGAAAATATTGGGCCATGAACGTCAAATCGTTAATTAAAAGCCATTTCCTCGATCGATTTATCATTGGAAAAGAAAAGGAAAAAAAATTCAACATCGGGCGCGAAGTGTTAAAACTTGATTTTTAACGACTGTTGCGTGTTGTCGGATCGGACGAGAAAATGTTGAGCTCAACGGCCGGTAAGGGCGGTACAGCTGTGTATCGAACTCGTTGCGCGACAGTACGATCTCGTATTTGCGAGCCGTGCTGCGGCCCATCTGCATCTCGTTGTTGTCGTACTTTCTCTGTCTGTCTGTCTGTCTCTCTCTCTCGCTCTCGCTCTCGCTCCAGCGAAACCTCGAGGCTACGTGCGCGGCCTCAGTGTAATTCCATCGGAAGAGGTGCATAACGTATTTTTTGGTCGAAGTAGAGATTGCATTATCGGCGTCGGCGGTAGTTAATGCTATTTGGCGAGAGCTGACTCGCTCGGCGTTTGACGAGTTTACGAGCGGCCAGTCGGAATGTCTCGCTAGCACGGCTACGGGACGGATGGGAGCACATCGGCGCGAGAAGCGAGCCCGTGGGCAAAGAGAGCCGAGGAGTATGGAGCGAGCGCTGATTTATGCCCGACGTTATATGCCCTCCGCCAATGGATTTTACATCTCGATATTTATTATTCGCAATATTATCGCGAGCGCTTATTGCAGCGCGCGCGCGAGTCCGTTTTTGTCTCGTTTCCACCGCGCTTTCGCTTCTTTTTGGGCAGGTGCGAAGCTCCGCGGCGGAGGCCTCTATTCAATTCGCTAAAGCCGACCGACGTGCGCGCGCGCTCCAGCGGATTCGGAGAAGCTGCTTCAGAGAGACGAACGTTTTCAATCAAACGCCCCTCGGTCGCGCGAGCAACGAAGGCGGAAACGCAAGCGCGTGCTGCCATGTAGCTGTAGTGCCGCATCATCGGGACCTGCTGGCCTATATACATAAATTTTCGCCGCGACGTTGATTGCGCGCGGCCCAGCGGAGCGTCGTATCGTTTGCGCACCTCGATTTGCCGACTGATTTCGAGCGAAAAATTATGCTCGGAAACCATTCCCGACGATCCTCCCGCGAGTGTGCCGTAGCTCCCCCCTCCTCCCAAAACGAAAAAAAAACTTGTAATATTGCGTGCCTGTATAAAACGTAGAGCAGGGCTCTTTATAATTTTCGGCGTCGGCCGGTGGCAACGCCGATCGTTCATTATTCAAGGAGCCACCGACATTCGGCTCCCGTTCTCTCTCTCTCTCTCTCTCTCTCTCGAGACATGCGATCATCGCCGTCTCGTCCTCCCTTGACCTTGGATCACGCATACGCATCCTTCGCCGCATTTACTTTCTTTAGCTCGAGCTGCGATTTATTCATTGTCTCTCTCTCTCTCTCTCTCTCTCTCTCTCGCGGCAAAAGCTGCTCTTTTATTAAACACGTACAACTTTTTTCTCGAAAGGATTCCTTTTTTTTTCTTGTGTTCTCAGACGAGGCTCCTTTCGCTTTCAACGATACGCCTCTTCTCGAGCTTTGTTCGCATCGCGATGCAAAAATCTGACACATTCGAACGCGACAGACTGGAAAGTTTTCCAGAAGTGGATTATTAATTCGATGAATTAGGTGTACTTGCGTACACCGTTGCGCGAGCAACAATGTACGTGTAATGCTGGTCATGCAGACAGCGACTGCTTAAAACGCTCGTGCACGCATACTCACTTCTGCAATGACACATGTGTTTTCCTTACTCGCGGGTAATGCCTAAGCACTAGCAGGCGCGTGCGCGCCTTTCTTTCTGTCCCGCGTAATGAGATATAATTTGAAGCGTAATGCATATAATACACGCGCACGCGTATACTGGGACAGAAAGACTGGCGGGGGTACGTTGGAAAACTGGGCTAACATGCAAACAGGTGACCCGGTAATGAGGGCTCGGCGGAATAAGAAGAAGAAAAAAAGAGCAACTCGGTACGCGCGTAGCAGTCGCCGAAATTTGTTTCTTCGACGGCTTCTCTTCTTTGCGAAGACAATGGCGGTGCCCTTGGGCATTGTCCGAGTTTGAAGTTTCCATATTTTTTCCTTTACTTCACGACGGTCATTATGTCGTGAGCTTTTCGTTTCGCGCAGCAGGCCGTTTTCCTTTCGGGGCTCGTCGAGGGGAACTTCCGCTTGACGTTCGACAACAACTCCACTATATATTTCCCAAACCAATGACAATTCTGACTGCTCGTAAAAAAAAGAAACGAAAAACACATGACTCACCGAATTAAGTTTTCGGAAAAATCGAAAAGTTTCACTTCTCTTTCTCCTCTTTCTCTCTCTCTCTCTCTCTCTCTCTCATCACGAGGTGCATCACATAATAATCATAATATTATTCGGATGCGGCATGGGCGCCATCAATGACACGGCTTGGGGCGGCCGTGATTATATTCGGTCGCGTGGGCTATGTATATATCCGAGACGAGACGGGAGAGAGAGAGAGAGAGAGAGAAAATCCTATTCGTCGCGTCGTAGACCTTGATCTTGGACAGATTATCGCCTGCGTGCGTTATGCCCAGGATGTGATATGTATATATATGTAGCTTTTTCTTCCTCTTGTTGTCTGGGTGTGTTCTTATCGCTGTCTCTCTGAGTGGGCTATTATTTGTGGGGGGCTTTTTCTTTTCGGAGTGTGTTGGATTTCAGATTAGTAGTGTATACAAGGCTTTTATTGGGCTCAGAGATTCGATACAATAGCCGATGTACGACTGCGTTACGCTTTACGTATTGACGAGCACCAAGTAATTTCATTTTAAATGCTTTGGCATTGGGGTTCTCGATTTGAAATGCTCGCCAGGACGTATAAAAGATTATTAAATTGTGTTTGCTCAGCGGCAGTAAAGAGAAACAAACTATCTGCACGCTAAAAGTCAGAGTAGATGCGCGTCGCATGCTAATAAATCGCGCAATAACATAGAACACTCGGCCTACATGTTTATCGCCCGAGCACAAT